>NC_091019.1:62150793-62456482 GCF_041296385.1 Aphelocoma coerulescens
TCAGTTTTGAATTGCAGAAGACATGGTTTGCTCCCCTTTGCCCTCCCTGCAGACAAAAAGGACAGGAAAGAGACTTGTCCCTGCCTGGTGTTGATGGAAAGCACATTGCAGCTTATCTGGAGGCATTTCTGAGCTACAGCTTATGGTAATAATGTCACAGCTACAACACCTGATTTTTAGAATAGCCCTAAGATACTCATAATGAGTAGAGCTTAGCCTGAACTGGGTGAAAGAAATGCAATCCTGAAATCAACAAAGTTCAGACTTTCAGACATCTAATTTCTCTAAGGACTTAGAATGGATTTTGCACTTAGAGGTCTGCCTTGTAACCACTTAAAGCTCCCTTCAGTCACTGGAGAGAATGAAGATGAGCTACGTCACTTCCAGGTCTGGTCCATCTGAATTACTTGAGGTGTCTTGAATGAGATAAATCACAAGTTCCATATGCCTTTCCCTCCATGGACTGTAAAGAAATGCAGAATATTAGCACAGTGCAGATAACTGCACTATAGGCACTTCCACCTGGGCACATTTCACTAGTGCTGGTTTAAACTGTCTGGTGAAATAGCAAAAATGCTGTGTCTTCAGCAGAGAAAACTTTGATTTCTGTGATCAACTTTGCAGACACATTTTCATTTTCCCCACACATGACTCAACAAAGCAGGAGCTGCAGGCCAAGTACCTCAACCAAGGTCCAGTAGGTCAGAATGTGTAGCTTGGACTGTTTCCTGTGATGAACTGTGGCAGTTTTGGCAACCAGGAGAGAAAAATCCAGCTACTATTTATCTGCAGCTGGAAGAAACTCCTTTATTCTGGGCTTGCATAAGAAGGGGATTAGGAGGAAAATGCTGAAGAGCTTGAAGCCAGATGGCTGATCTTATTCAAAATGAAAGCCTCCTGGAAGCAAGCAGGGAACTGAAGCAGCTCAAGAGTCCAGTGACTGGGATATAATCAAACAAAATCCTGCTCCGAATCAATTACTTAACTACTTTGCCTCGCTCAAAAAATACAGGCATTTTTATCAATTCCAGTGTGTTTCTGCAGCACAGAGACTACAGAAGAGTAACTAAGACCATAATTAAATTTTCCATAAAAGGGCAAAGCAGGAATAGGAGGAACAATGTAGGTTACAGTGGACATTGCACTGCTGTGTTCTTCCAGTGCATTGGTTATGGCAGGGCAGATGCTGGATGATCACCAACCACAATGCTGTTGGCTTTCCTGATTCCTAACTCCAGAATAATGCCTATGGGAGGGGAAATATGTGTGCTCAGAGTTCGTCATTTTTGTTCTACCTGAAGTAAAACTTCTTCCCAAAGTAGTATTTTGTGCATAAGCTCTTTCTTAGTTACCTCCCATGGCACAGTGCAGAGTTAGGAGCATCAATGCAGTGTGCTGATGATTGTAACACGAATATAATGTGAAGTGAAAACAGCCAGATCTTTGGGGGAGAGAGCTCATCTTCCAGGTCGTGCAGCTTCAGCAATAGTAAGAACAAGGACAGTAACAGACAGCAAGAGGGATAGCAAACAAGAAATAATAGCAGGGACTTATGATCTTCCTGGCCATTCAAGATGCAAGTCCTGAAACTCTGCAGAGTTCCAGAAACAGGACATCCAAACCAGAATCAGTCTGTCTTTGTTGCCAGGTGTGGCTCTGAAAAACAATGAATTAGAACAGAAATTACCATTACCAGTCCATTGCAACAGAAGCAGCAACCAAGGCTCTTCCACATGCAAAACCCTTCTGAAAATCAAGAACTTTCCAGCACTCAGAAAACAAGTCTCAGAAGCTCCATTTCAACAAAAACCTGGGGTTTTTTCAGTATCCAAAGCCCAGGCAATGATACATTCACAGATTTTTTTTAGGCCATAGGGAATCATTGCGATAAACAAATTAGATCTGCATTTCACAAGCACAGAACTTTTCCCTGACATTCCCATAGCCAGAACAATGACATACAATCCATCTAGATCTCAGATGCAATCTCAGTTATGCTATTATGTCATTTTAAAAAAGGGAGAAGGGCACAAAAATCTAATGAAAAGCAAGTTGGACATATAATAAAGCTGTTGAGTGTTCTTAGAAACCCTAACTCCTCCATGGAACAGCATCCAATACCAACTGATGGGGTTTAAGCATCCTTAGGCATTGCTTTTGGTGTGATTATCTCCTCAGGGCTGCTGTATCCTTGCCACTACTTCCCCACTGCTATTTTTACATGGTAATTTGAAATTTTTGTTAAAATTCTCATGCCTGGATCTATATTTGAGAGTTTGATGTAGTTGCAAAACCTTTTTGCTCTGTCTTCTCCCTTTGTTATTCTTGCAAAAAGAAATATCTCTAAGTCAGAGTTGCTGAAAAAACAAACCTTCATGTTTTGACCATTGGTTTTATATTTATTCTTCCTTTGCTAGGTATCAAACCCACCACTTTTTTTTCTTTTTAATAGACAATTTTAGGTTTATTTTCTTACAAAAGAAGAGTTGTGCTCTCATGGTGTCTGTGGCTGTGGTTCAGTGTGCATTTAAAGCAGGTGCTGCCAATGTAAAGACAGAATACCTGCACCCCCTCACCCCATTCCTGCCTCTGCTGGAAGGGTTTGTGCAGCAAAGCAGAGGAGGGAATGGTGCTGGCTGAAAAAAAGATAAGCCATGAAGGTATTAACCCAAACCCAATCCTTCACACATATTTAGGTGTGATCAGTTCACCATCCAGCTGTGTAATTACCTCTGCCACCAACACTTAGAGGAGCAGTGCTGCTGCAGGGAGGACAGAGGGTGAGGGGTGCTGGATTTTCCAGGGGACAGATTAAAGGGCCACCAGACTACTCCATGTGTGCACATGTATTCATCAGTCTTTGCTATTCTCTCCCTGTACAACTGCTAAATCCCTCTGGACATATCCCCCAAACCTTACAGCAGGGCTGAGGACTCAAACACACCGAGTTCCTGCTTCTCACATTAGACATCAGAAAAGGGGAGAGATTGAAGTCAGAGACTCCCCAGAGGAGGAGAGCCAGGGTGTGAGCTCACCTTTTTATCAGCCATCAGAGAACCCACATGTGCAGCCACTTTCAGAGACACTGATGTTATTGGCCACCAAAGCATCCACACTGCAGGGGCACAGGAAGCCTGGATTCACAAGTTCCACTGCTCACTGAGCAACTTGTCAGGCTTAGGAGCTTTTATTCAGCTGTTTTGGGGCCTCCAAAGAATCTGCAGGGATGACTGTACAAGAACAACACGTTCTGGTGCTGGCGAGTAATTAGAAGGAAAAGAACCAGGACAGCCATTAAAACAGTAAAGGCAACTTTTTCATCCAGGACACCTAAAAGGAAAAAAAAAAAAAGTTTCTTAAACTCAATTTCAACATGTAGGAGGAAAAACACTTCTCAATCTGCCATACACATCACACACATCCTGTCCCCCTGATCTCAGTTTGGTCCTAGAGGGCTTGGAAAAATGTTAATCCCTTTTTCAGTGTTAGGCTGAGTTTCACCACTGTGTAAATCTTAAAATTCATAGCAAAGTGTCCTAGGCCCTGACTTTGCAAGGAGCTTCTCACCCTGAACAGAACTTCTGGCAAGAGTTTATTACCCTTCACAGCCATTCTGTGCATCAGTGGGAGCAAAGGAAACCCTCTTTGAGGAGGGCTGGAGCTCATACAAAAATTTCCCCTGCCCCTTTCTGTAAACATACACTATGATTTGACTCAAGAAAATAGGAAGGAGGAAGGACTTTCTCCAAAATAGTGGGAGAACACTTACTTTTTAGCAGTACTACTCCAAGTTACATTCAGCCTAATTTTCTTTAGACCTGCCATACTTTGTCCTGCAGAGGTCGGTCTTGCCTGCAACACGCTGCAGACTGCAGGTCTGCTCCTCCTAAAACACCTCAGGGATTAGGAGAATTAGAATTTGGAAAGATTTCATCCCCTCATCAAAAAAAAAAAAAAAGATTTGTTGAAGTTTCTCTCTAAAACAGAGATATGGGTTTTTTTACAAGAATTTATGTTCCAAAAGAATAAAAGTGATGACGATCCTCCCAAGTAATATCATCTATCCAAAGAAATGTGAAAAGCAAAGGATAAATCTTATTTCCAAAGAAAATTCTGGTAACTGGAGAATAAGCTAGTTTTGGTATAAATATGCTGAATCAAGGCTTTTTATTACCTTTTTCAGCCCAACATTTGCACTTGCACTAACCAAGGACATAAAAAATTAAGAAGAGCAAGCCACTAATGCAATCAGCTTTTCTTCCCTTGTAACACACACATTGTCCATGTTGGGATGCAGCCTTGCTCCTGCAGCAGTACCAGAACACAATCTCAGAGGCTGCAGCATGCTTTAAATCCCCCTGTAACTCCACAATTCTCAAATGTGTGACTGCAGACATCTTTTCCTGACACTGCACCATTAGATATACTGTATGAAATGGACTGCCATTCTTCAGGAGGAGGAAAAACAATCCCAGTTCCAAAGCAAGGAAGCACTGTGATTTTGCTTATCTACCCTAAACAAGATTTGACATATCAAGTGCTAAAAGCCCCTTGCCTCTGCACTGTGAGGGGGGTTCTTATCTCCTCTGTGCCACTGAAACATGAGCTGGGGGGCAGCTCTCTGCTAAGCTGGTTTTGAAGGCTTTCACCAACATTTTCCAAACTGGTTCAACTTTCCCACCATCTCAGGACTGGTCCCCAGCTAGAAGTATTTAGTGTGGCAGCTGCTTCCTGAGACATTTGGCCTCCTGAATGCATTCCTCTGGGACTAGGAAAAGGATTTGGAGGAAACTGGAGATAGTTCACTTTCCAGCATTTTGTGGCCAGCCTCCTTTCCTCTCCTGCAGCCCTGTCAGCGGGGATCCTCGGATTAGAAGGAAAGAGAAATCCCTGTCATCTTAAGAAACTAGGAAAGAGCAGAGGCTCAGATCACACACAAACCCTCAACTTGCATTTGTGTGAGGGCAAATTAAATCAGAAAACTTTTTAAGACCCAATTGCTGTCAGAGGGAGGACACCACCTATGATTTTTAGTAGGAAGATTAGGGATTCATTAGTGGGAATGAAGGCAAAGGTTCACCTGGGGAAACAAAAAGTTTGTCTGGAAGATGACAGGGTCCTTTATTTAGAAGTTATCCTGCCTTGCACATTCCTATCTATTGGTTCATATTGTCATGTGCTGGTTTGGATGGGCAGCTAATGGCAGCTGGCCTGATTTACACAACAGCTTGAGATTACCTTCAATCCAAGCAGCAGAAATTTGTGCTACTGTAGCTGTGGATGCAGACAACCTGACTGCTACCTATGCCTTGTAACAGGCAGGATTTCCTTACAACCTCTCAATACTTTCCAGATGAAATCACTGAATCCCTGCTGGGGATTATGTACAGGATGGATCACAGAGAAGTAGATTTTTGTCCATAGTTATGTCTCCTTATTCTTGTCTGGCAAATGTATGCTCTCACCTTTATTTGTCACCTTTCCTGCTCTTACACTTGTAAATGCTCCCCACAAGTTAAAAATATTTCTGAAGTGACTGGTCAAATATATAAAACAGATGCACAGTTGCATCTTGGGATGAATTAATTCTGTCTGTGTGTGAGCGGGAGTATAAACGTATGGGTGGGTCAGGGAATATATCGGACTAAGCACACCAGCTGATTTTTAAATCTCTGGATCTCAATCACTGTTTCTTTGTGTCTGATTTTCTTCCCTCTTAGGTAGAGGTGAAATTAAGCAAGGACATTTTAAAAGGTAATCCCATGTCAAGCATTGCATTTAAATTTAAGTCAAACTTAAGATAAGGCCAAAATGTATTGAACACTTTCAATTTTTTTTTTTTCTGTTATTTGAAGTACACTTCAAAACCAGCCAAATTGGCAGGAATTTTTCTCTAAACTAGCAAGGCAAGGAGCCGGCTCTGTAGGCCTTCTTTCAGAGCAGTTCCTGTAGCCTTCCCTATCAGCAGACTGTACAAATACTGACAGGGACTGCTAGGTGTAAATGAGGTTACCTCATATGCCACGGCGGACGTTCCATGTGGAGATCCAGGTTCCCTCTGTGTATTTTGAACAACAGTTCTTTGTCTCGGAGTTGGACAACCTGGCCCTGCATCTCAAGTGTCAGGGCTACACAAGTTTTATGGCAAGGCTCTTATCTTCTCAATTGCATATTCACCCTGCACTGAGAGACAGTGGACATTGCTCTTTTGAGAAGGTAAGAGCTTGGATAAGTAAATCCTTGCCCCTGAAAATCTGCATTCTATGTTCACATCCTCCACAGACAGTGCTTCGTGGCAGAAATGTTAACACAGTGACTACCAAACTATACTTAATGGCAAAGGGGGATGGCTAGTGAAGGAGGTTCTGCATAGCCATGTGACCATCTAGGACTCCAGGTGAGACATTTGGATCACTGAATCTAATCTGAGGTACCATCTGCAAACTTGTCACCAATGTTTCCAAAAATTAAAAGCCACATGCTTAGGACAAAGAGCCACTGGCCATGGAACACAGGTTACTTTCATATCACTGATTACCTTCAGAAGGAAAAGTGTTGAAATAAATTATGTGATTTGGCTCTCAAGAGAACTCAGCTCATTACCTAATACCTTCTTATACAGCCTTGGGCACGGGAAACTCAGATCTACCAGATACAGTCAGTCCATTTAAGTCAATGGAAATTTTCACTGAGCCACATTGAGATGTTTCAGGTTTTCAGTTTTAGGTGACTCAGTTTTCAACCTGCAAAATTCCTTGTTTGTTTATTAACTGTGGTCTGTTTCGTGGGAAGATTGTGAGGAAGGATGCATGTTTTGATGTATTTTATGTATGTTTTGCTCACATGTTACACTGATGAGGACAGGACAGACAAACATCCAGAAAAGTAAAAAGCTTTGCTGAACAGGCAAGATTTGGTCCTCTCTGTTTATATTGTTTCTTCTGCACTCTGTGTTAAAAAGAGACGTGGTGGAACCAAATCCAGTTGATTTTCTCACATTCTTACTATATGGTTGTGTGTAAATATCCAGACTCATGCAATCTAAAATAATGCATTAATGCCCTTGTAAAAATCCAGCCCTTCTACTTTTGTAAGGAGCCTGCTAAAAGAAACAGCTACAGGGTCAATCTCAGGTATAATAGATTTTTCTTTTAGGCTTCAACAATAAAATAGTTGGTGGTCTCTAATGCTACTGCCTTTAAAACATTCCTGGGTTTTATTAGGATAACCCATAAGTCTGGAAAGTCCCACCCTAAGAGCAGCAGCAGCTTTTGTTCAGAAAATACAAGTTTCTTCTTGTACAATGTTGGACTCAAGGGTGTCTGAACTATGAATGGGTGGCTAAGGGCGTAATAGGCAGCAGGTTTCAGACTTTTACAAGGAGGGGGGGAAAGGCAGCCCTACACTGTGGTGCTGATGTTTAACACTACCTGGAACACAAAAGGGCTTCATCCAGCTCCTGGTGAACATGGGCAGGTCCTTGATGGGTATTGAAGCTCCACTGACCTCCAGGATGTTGTGCTGATTTCCTTTCCCAGATCTGGCCATGTATCCACACACCATAGGTTGTCTTTAAAAAATCAGAGAATGCACGAGTTTCTTCAGCAAACTTTTCTATGGAGCCACATGAAAATACCTGTGAAGAGCTAGCAGAGAATTCCTGAGATACATGGTCATTTATTCCACTGCAAAGGACCAAGGAGTTCCTTTTCTTTCTGAAACACCTGGAAAATAATGCCACGGGTCACTGTTTCTATGAAACTGCATTTCTTCTTGGTTTATTATTGCTGACTGATCTCATGAGCTAACTTTCCAGAGGAGCACATGTGAATTTATTTACATGTGTGCCAGTTATATTAATAGAAGTTGCAATGACTCATCAGTGCACATTGCTAAAAATCCTCCCTCATCTCATCTTCACAGAGAGGTTTCTGCTCCATGTGAATTTCCTCAGCTTACCTTGCTAGAAGTTCACACATCCTTACTCTCTTGGGAAGAAAATCCGCTTTTCTTTCTGAGCTGGCAGGCACTCAGCCTGTCCATCCTCATGACCAGACCTGCAGCACCTTGTCTTTGCTGCAATGATCACTGTAAACCATAATTCTATTTGGGATTCAAATCCCAGCAATCTTCCTGGCAGAGAGCAGCTGGGTCCTTGTTCAGTGATGCTTGAAGGCCCCCTCTCCCCCAAGCAATACCATACAAATCTGTATTTTGCATTACAGCAAAATAATCTATTGCTGTATCATAACATTTGTATAAGATCTGGTGTATCTCATAACACTGGTGCTGGCTGGACTCTTTTATACTTCATATAGATAATATTGTTAATTAATAGTTTTTCTCTATCCTTGCTTTGCTCTTTCGCATAGCTCCCACATCTTTGTTTTTTCCTATTCTCCCTGCCTTCCTCTTTCTCAATCAGTATTTCTCCATGATCTCTTTCCTCGTGGCCTCACTTTTACAAAAATACATACCCAGCCAATATCAGACTGAACCCGATAACCTTACAGTGTTTGTACACATGCAAGATCAGGCAAAATGCTCAGTATAACCTCAGTAAACACCTGCGGGTAGGAGGGCAGCATGGCTCAGAACTTACCCTGGGCTTTACAAAACTGCTCTGCACTGGCCCAGCACATCTTCCAAAGAGGGCTTCTGAAAAATCCCACTGCAACATCTTAAACTCCTGATCTGAGGTTCAGAAATTATTCCTACAGAATGCTGTTCTGCTTAAAATGCGTGATCGATGCTGGTGGTTTCTAGGCCAGAGTCCAGAAAGGAGGTTCCACTTCATGAGGACAATGAATTCACAATTTAGACAGTCAGTCTGTCCAAGTGAGACAGAACTAGAATAGTGGTGATGTTTTGCACAAAACTATCTTGTCAGTTGTGTTTTAGATGTGCACCTCTGTGGGCAGCTGTTTCAGTGCCCTCCTTTTAGTTCATTATCTGCAGGTAGCCCTAGAGGGTAAGCACAGTAGTTCTCAAATTATTTTTGGGAAGAACTCCTTGATTAGTTTATTGTATGGTACACCATAATCAATTTGTTGATGCCACTGCTTTTAGCAGAATATTTGAGACTATTTTACTTCCTTGTAGAAATGAATGAAAAGAACAAGAGTGCTCTCTGCCTTAAAGAACTGTCAGTCATGTCAGACAAAAATAATGATCATTTCCACTTCTGTAGTGATGCAAAGGGGCAGGTAAGGGTGTGAGTTGAAGGAAATAAACAGTGTGTGTGTTTCAATCCAGGACCATCATGGAGCACAGCCATGGAGACTGGGAGGCCGTAAGAAACTTCCCCCAGGATCTCAGAGGTCACACCGCAGCACTGAGCTCCCTGAGCTGAACCCAAGTCCCAAGCCAGTGCTTTATCCATCCTTCCACTTACCCACGTAGCCTCAGAGGTCCAAATTCTGCCCTGGGGTTCGTGTTGGCCTCATTAACTTACTCTGAGTAAGAGCTGTGGGCAGAACTTAGCCCACAGCAAGCAAGATTTATGGACTGAAAAGGCCACATACTTCGCTTTTTATTCAGTGAGAAAAAAAGAGAGAAGCTTGAAACAAGCTGAGCAAAGTAAATGAATCAGGACTGCGTATTTTTCATTCTGAAAACAAGAAAATATATATGCATGAACATAAAAAACACAGGTGCCCAAGTGCTGCAGTGGCCTCCTAAATCTGCTATAAAGCACCAACAGCTAGGTTATACCTGTCTCCAGACAGATACATAAATTAATGTTGGGGTTTTTTTTAGTAGGAAAAAACCATCTTAAATAAGCTTTTTTTTCCATCTTTTTCCCCAAGGCCCTGTGTCCCCTGTACTTGGATTAGGTGTGTAGAGGTGCCATGCTCTTTGAACATAAAACTGCACGGCAGCTTATCCTCAACAGGGAGAGGCAAAGCTTTGGTTATGCTGCATTCCTAATAATTTTTGCAGTTTATGGAAAACTCCCATAAACAGAGTACAACACAGCAAGCTTTCTCTGCTAATATGCTGTCTAGACTCCTTAAAATATGAGTTCTCCCTGCCTACTGTGTATCATGGCTTAAACTTTTGACCTTGTTTCTGTTCCCTTTGACCACTTCATAGGTTTTGACCCTTTTCAAGTATTTAATACCCAAATGGCAGATCACCAGAGCTGCTGGGGCTATTAGAACTCTTAAAACCTGTCTTTTATTGTGAAGTTGAGAAAACTGGCTGCAATCTAATAGAAAAAGCCGGAAAATATCTTCCCCCTTTGCACAGCCCTCAGCATACAGCACCTTCCCAGGCTGGGTGACATTGATCCACGGTAGAAGTGACAGCAGGCTCTTCTCTAACACCATCACATACGTGCTGCAAGGGGCAGAGGGCTCGCCATGGAACCACACAAACACTGGGGCATTGCTAATGCATGCCTTTGATTTCTGTTTATGGCCCCCAAGCTGAGTGATCTGTCTTGTTGGCACCAACCTGACTATTTTTAAATGATGCAGCAGCTGGCTCAACACATACTTCAAAGATTTATGTTCCTGTCTCAAAGCCCTCTCACTGAAAGGGGAACTGTGGAGTAGCTTCCACTCACTCCATACACAGAGACAGTTGACATACTTTATCCCAGGCCACCACAGCATGGATTTTAACCAAGAGAAAGCAGGGAGTTCTGTAAGGGAAGGCAAATAGAGAATAACAAAAGCAATAGTGAAATATTTGACGGTTTACAGACCTTGAAGTTCCCAAATTACAACTCATAACTCCATAGTTCTCATGCTGCACAGTCAGATAAACTCCTGATGGACAATTAGTGCAGGAAATTGGCCCTTCCTATGAAGGGAAATACAAACATGGAGTTAATTCCTGCACTTGCAGAAGCTCATGGATAGACACACACTCACATGAACTAGATGTGCTCATGTTTCAGTAACCCAGTAAAAGATCACTGGGCTGATCAGGTTAGCCAGCTATCAGTTGATGAGGGACACCGAGGAACACCCATGTCAGACACAGAACTGCAGAATATTTCAGCTAAGCTCTCAAATGCTGGCACTAACAATTACTGGAGACACTCTTTTGTAGGAAGGCATTTAATATTTGGCCTACAATGCCTCTCCATTATGAATAGTGTGAGTGAAATCCTGTGGTTAAGAGTCATTCCAGAAGTGGCCGACCAGCCTTGCCTTCACAAAGGTCTAGGAATCCAAAGATCCATAAGGGAATATTTTTCACTGCTGGCTAGAAAAATGTGTGTGATTCCTGTCACTATTTTCCTGGCTAACCCAAGGTGGACACATATATATGAGTTAGAGACCTGAAAAAGCATCAACAATGTCCCTACCCAGAAAGCCACCCTGGAACAATCTGTGTGTTTGGGCCTGTTGGGATGGGCAAGCTGGAGCTGTGAGTCCCATGGGAAGAGACCCCTGTGGATGGTGGGGGATAGTGACAGCCACAAATTGCCCTGAGTTTATTGCAGCTCTGACACTACAAGGGAGGACCTGCCTGCCCCAAAAACCTGAGGGAAGAGAAATAATGGTCCCATCTGACTTCTGTGTGGGGTTAGCTGCTATTCCACTGTGCCTGTTAAAAGTAATTGCGTTACCTTATGTTAAACCTTTACCTGGAGAGTGAAAACTGTGAAATCCTGGCAAGCAGACCCCTTCTCCCCATCACCACACAGCTGAACTTGCAGTGCTGCCTTCAAGAGAGATGCCCAGACCATGATGCAGATCCCTGAGCAGGACAGAAGTGGAATGTGCAGTCTCCCATCTCATCTCTCAATCCTCCGCACAGAAGGTTCTCTCCATCCATGGTGGGACACAGCATCCTGAATTCAGAAATTCCTTCTGCTGTGGAGGTAGCACTATAAATTCCTCTAATTTAGCTGCTTCAGCTGCTCTCTGAGCTGTTTCCTGTGCTGTCTGGTTCACTGTCCTAAAACAAATTGCTTTTAAAAGAGATATTTTGTTCAAGTGTCCAAAATCAACTGGTGTTCAAATGCTTGGGTTATGGAAATATTTTAACAATGTAAAAATGTAAGCAGAGGGAACATATATTTTGGGGGATTTTTCCTCCCTCTGTCAGTCTTATTGTAAGGTTGGTACTGGACTCATTTTGATCTCCTCCTCAACAGGAGGGACCAGAAGTACAACCAACCCATCACCCTTCCTCTGGGCTGGCCACCTCTGGGGCTGGAGCAAACTCCCCTTTGGCTCCAGAGCAAGACAGTAATTCCATAAAACCCATTATAAATATGTACATACATATATGCACACACACACACATTTATCATCCATATGTCTCTCTTTCAGCTTTATTCAGGCTTAAGCTAAAATCCTTCTAATCTGCATCAGGCACTGTAACTATAGCCCCCATGGTATTTCAGTGCCTCCCTGCCTCTAATGTTTTTTAGGTAATATTAGGAAATGCTATCCAAAAGCCTTTGAGAACAACAGGAATCTTTCTGTCATCCCCTTGGGTTTCAGAACAGGACCTGAATTCTTGGTCTAAGCCAAAATCTCTGTGTTGTCCCCTCTCTTTTTACTCTTATTTTCCCATGTCTGCCACAATTCCCTGCCTTTCTTACAACATCTGGTAGAGTTTTTTAATGCATCTATATCTGAGGGCTGAATTAGACACATGACTTTTAAATAGCTTAAAATATTTTGACATCTCCCAACCTACTCCTAAATCCTACAGATGGGTCAAATTATCTGCTAAGATCTTCTCAGTGGGTCTCACCCTAGTGTTTTCTTGTCCCTAAATGTGCAAAACAATTATGTGAAATGGAAAAAAGCTGAAATTATAATTAAATTATAATTAAAGCTTAAATTTTATGGTGCTGAGCCAAGGAGGTAAGTTCAGCTAAACAATATGTCAGCATGTAACAAACCAAATTTGTGTAAGGAATTGATATTCTCCATACATCTTGATGTTCTTGTGTGCATTTTTACTTTTAAATCTCAAGAGCCAACACTGTAGTGAGACAGACTTCAGGCATGTATTGAATAAGATCACACCATAATATTGATACATTTATAATAGTCTTCATATGGAAAAATTCTAGCAAGTTCAAATGATTCACCAAGATTTCACTTAGGTATTCATGTCTGAACCAGAAACTCTCCAGAGGGTCATTTGCTTCTTTGATAAATCAGAAAAGAACACATTTTTATACAAGTATTTTAATACAGGAAATATGAGTCTAGTCAGTATCTTTCCAAATACATGTGTCTGAGTGGTTTTTGATTTGAAATGCCGCTTAATGTCTTTTAAAGTACTATTTAAACAACTTCACATGAGCAACTACCAATCAATATGTCTCCCATTCTCTAACACTAAAAGACCAGTGCTAAATAAATGGGTTTTTAGAATCACATATAATGAATAAACCAAAAAGGAAGTGGAAGAGGAAGAAAATAAAACAGCAACAAGGCCTTATTTAGAATATGTATTACCCCAAAAATGTAAATGGTCACCTCTACTTTGGCTTTCTAATGGAAAAGAAATAACATGAAATTGGGCAATTACAGACCTTTTCCTGAGGTATGACTCAGTCTGCTGCATTTTTGGAGGGCTGGTGGGAATGGCACTGGGAGGACTGGGCAGTGTCCAGGCAGGCCAGAGACAACAGATTCATGACATAAAAAAGGGTGTAGCCAGAGAGTAACTTGTAACAAATTACACTGCTAACAAATCAAACCAGGACAGCATCTAAAAATGAGCTGTAAAGAAATGATGGATGATAGCAGAGAACAAGCTCCCAGGAAGTGCTGGGGTTTGAAAGCTCCCATTTGACTCTGGTTTAATCCTGGTTTGAGTGGAGCCAGCAGAGGGAGAGGAGCCTTTTCACAGAAACCATATTTTTATATTGCAATGTGCAGAGTAATTCAGACAAAGAATCTCAACAGAGGAAAGGGAAGACAAAGCTGCTTTACCAGACTTGCACAAGCTAAACTTTCAGGGTTTTCCTCTTAGAAGAAATAAAATCTAAGCCTTTTGGTAGCACGGTGTATCAGAAGGATTTCTGAACCCATCTGTAGGGTGGGAGGTGTGGTCTGTAGTGCAGAAAGCCACATGAATGGGAGTAGCCACTCCAGGTTTTGGATGCTGAGTTTTTGTGCACCAAAAATGCTGATCAAAGGCTGGAGGAAATTGTGGACAGACACTTAAACAGCTCAGGCTCTTCTGCTTGTCAAAAACAAATAAACAGAAGGCTGAGGAGTGGTTTAGTGAGTCCATCTAGATGACAATTACTGAAGGCTCTCTAACTGCTTTTTCAGGATGAGAGAAAAGGCCTCAAGTCATGCCAGGGCAGGTACAGATTGAATATTAGGAAAATTTTCTTCCCAGAAAGGATTGTCAAGCACTGGAACAGGCTTCCCAGGGAAGTGGTGGAGTCATCATCCCTGGAAGTGTTCAAAAAAAGTGTGGATATGGCACTCGAGGACATGGTTTAGTGGTGAAGACGGTGGTGGTGCTGGGTTGATAACTGGACTTGATGCAATTCTGTGACTCTGTGAATAGCAACAGTGTCACAAAAAAACAGGTGAAAGACAAGAGTTTGAATGCTTGGAAGGAAATATTGAACAGAGAGCTGCAGGGACTCATCACCGAGGACAGCGAGAGGCTTCCTGGCACTTTGTGTGTTCAGATCAGGACATGGTGCCTTTCTGGAAAAGAGGTTTCAGCCAAACCCGGTTTAGCCAAATTCAAATTACTGGTCTCAGAAGACAGTTATCCTTAGTAAGTGGATTACTCTGCTAATGAGATCATCTAATGGTCCCCTCTGACCCTAAATTATCTCAGTCTCTAACTCTTTATGGACCCCCTTCAGTGTCTGTGGATACAAGCATTGTTAAATTAACATGCCCATTGAGATTCGTATTAGCATATGATTTCTGGATTTTAAAATCCTCAATCCAGTTTAAGAGATCATTTAAGCATCCACTGAAGTTCCACTGAATCCACCAGGATCCAGTCTCAAGCCCTAATGGACATTCCTCAAGTGCGCTGTAGAAAAGAAAGATATCCATGTAAAGGGAAATGCATAACACCTGATTACATAGCATCCATGTTTTCCACTTTTTCAGTGTTCTTAGTGCATGCATTTATTTTTTAAATGAAACTTTTTCATATTTATGAAAAATAATGTTTTAAAACTTGTAGGCTGCAGTTACTTTAAAACTTCTCTCTTTCCAAGTGCAGGTGATTCCAAAATAAGGAAAAAAATAAAAAGCCATAATGGTGTTGATGTTCACTGTGGCACATGTGGGAGCAGTTGTGCTGCTTTTTATTGCAATGGCTCAGCATTTGCCATTGCAATGTCCTGATTTTGATTGCTCATATTTTATGAAAATGCACTTGCATGTACTGATATTTCTTGTATATTCCAGAAGTTGAATGTTTGGGACTTTTTAGATTTATTTGCTCAAAACAAAGGAGTTGTCTCTTTCAAAAAAAGTAGGGTTGGGAGAAACCTATTGCTTTATCTATGTTAAACCAATTCTAGAGCCTTTTCTGTGAATGATTGTTGTGCTTCTCACCTTCTGTGTGACGAACTCGAGCCCTGGTGAGTTGTTGGAAGGTGCCTGAATAGGTCAAGGGGAATGGATTTAAACTGGCAGGGGGGAGGTTTAGCACCCTGGTTTAGTGGAAGATACCCCTGCCCATGGCAGGGAGGTTGGAACTTGGTGATTTTTAAGGTCTCTTCTAACTCTGCATACTCTATGATTCTGTGACTTGCTGTGCCTATTCAAATCTCCCCACATAGCCCAAGCAAGGAGCTTCTGAACTCATGGTTTCCAGTTCTGAGTTCTTGTGGGAACTCACATGTCCCACACTTTATACATCTGCTAAAAAAAAAAAAACCCAAACCAACAAAAAACCCCAAAGAAAACCCACTTTTACAGAGCATTCAACTACCTTATAGCTCCTTAGGCTGCTCAGACTGGGCTGGGATCTGCCAAGGGGGCAATTGAGGATGCACATGGGGATCAGGACTGTCTCTGTAATTACTGTGCTGTCATTCCCTTGTGTTGTTCCATGGGCACTGAGAACAGGTCCTTGCCTCTTCTGTGGCTTCTCCCCTTGTGTTCAACCAGCCAGCACAAAGTAAAGAGCAGCCTGATGCAAATGTGAGGGGGATGAAACTGCTCTGGGCAAGGGCAGAGGAAAGGAGATGTGTAGGTTAATTTTTAGAAAAGGATATACTTGAGTAATTAGCCCATAAAGAACAACAGGGTCAGACAAAGATTGCCCAACTACCCTGGTTTGGGTGGTTTCTGAGTTTTGTGGATCCCATTTTGCATCTATGATGTTGTTCCTCCATTTTATTTTTATATGAGATGTGTAATAATGCCTAGCATGGCCAGTGTGCAGTAATGAACTGTCCTGAAGTGGTGACAATCTGCTGTTCACAACATAAAACTCTTTCCTTGGCAGACAAACAGCAGAACTTACTTCCCTGAATATTCTTCCTTCTTGTTTTACTTTACATTTTTTTTTGCTCTCCAGTAGTTTCCAATGCTGATGGTCTTCATTCCCACCTGCCTGTACCTTTGTGACTTTCTCCCATTTTTCTTGACACCTTTGGTCTGTGTCCTTGTACCTTATGCGTGTATTTTACAACCCTTCTTACCCAGCTTGCAAGTGAGACTAATCCCTTTCCAGGTCAGTTCTGCCTCCCCAGTGCCTTTGCTCATTTCACTTGCCCTTTTCCTTTGTTATTCTCTAGATTGTTCTAATGGGATCTCTTTGGTCTGATTTTTCTGGTTTTTAATTTCTCTGTCAGTAGTTTCTCTAGGTCCTATCTACTGATCCCCTACCCTATTCATCTCTTCTAATTTCTCACTATTCTCTCCTGAAATCACTAAATTTCTTGCATCCATAACCTCTCCTGGCATGGATTCCACAGCTCTGTTACCTTTGTGTGAAGAAAATCTTCCTGTTGTTTTTAACCTGGATTTTATTAGCTCTGTGTCATAGCCACTTGTTCTTGTGCTGGAAAAAGCACAGAATGTTTTGGGTTGGAAGGGACCTTAAAGATCATCTCATTCCAACCCCCCTGTGATGAGCAGGGACACCTTCCACTAGACCAGGTTGCTCCAAGGCCCATCCAGCCTTGCTTTGAACACTTCCAGGGAAAAGACAGTTGATCCCTGCTTAACACCTCCGTATCACTTGTGGTACTCTAGATCTCTGTCATACCCTCACTCCCCATCTGTCCCTTTTCCAGATTCAATCATTTCTTACATGGAAGTCATTCCAAGCCTTTGATCACCCTTTTTACCATTTTTAGAACCTTTTCCAGTTTAACACATGCTTTTTTTTCAGATGAGGGGACAGAACAACATACATTATTTGAGGTGTGGATGACCCATGGCTGTAGAAAGCAATGAAATTATTTTTGTTTTGCTTTCTATTCCTTTCCTAATCATTCCTAACATTCCATTTCCTTTTTTTTTTTCTGGTGGCTTCTGAGCCCTGAACTGATGTTTTCATTCAAGGTTCACTTCTTAGTCGTAATAGTCAGCTCAGAGCCCATCATTTTATAGTGAATCTAGGGGTTGTTTTTCCCCACATGCATCACTTTCTGTTTATATACACTGAATTTCATCTGTCATTTTATTGCCCAGTCACTCAGCCTCATAAGGACCCTCTGCAACTCTTCACTCTTCACAATCCCCACTGTTAAAAGCCAACAGGAAGCCTGTGGCTCCCTTTGCTCAGGGAAGCTTAGCAGGGGCTGAGCAATGCAGGGAGACTCATCCTTGGGCAAAGTTGGCTGGATTAGCTGCCCTCAGACTTCCCTCAGGACAAACTGGGCACTCTCAGGGATGCTCAGAGCCTTCAGGCAAAGGAGATTTCCTAGCATGCCTCCATAGAATTCTCTGCAGCCTTCACCTAAACAGAGCCTGCCTGGAAGCAGGGGTATATGAGGGTGGGAAGGAGCAAGGCAGGCTTGCCCTGCACAGCTGCACATGGTGCTGGGAGTTAGACTGGCTATGGTACAGCCACACGTCTGCTAATGTCAGCTCATAAAAGACAAAAAAAAAAAATCGCCTTTGGTTTAAAGTTTGCCCCCTCTGCACCCCACCCCCCTTTTTTCCTCTCTCTGCTTCAAAAGAAAGACAGGTTTGAATCTGACTCTGAAGCACCCTCTCCTACAGTATGTGCCATTTACTTTAGTAAGGCTGATTAAGTCATGCATTTACAAGTAGACCTTCCATCAGAGCTAATTTAAAGCAGATGTTCTGGGTTCCACAGCCAGGGAGGCATCAATCTGAGAATTGCAAGGGTCTCTGTAAGAGCACTGTTTTTACTGCACTTTATAGAGCACTGGGAGGAGGTTAATTGGTGTAAAAGTTTAATTTCAAATAAGGATCCCCTTTTAAAGTTGCATATATGCATATACTTTTTATGGAGCGTTATATTACAAAGTCAAAGTGGGGGAGAAAAATCATCCAAAAACATTTCAGGATCAAAGACACCCAACCTGTCAACTGCTAAGATATTTTTATGAGGAAATAGGACTCATATTTTCTCCAGAAGACGCAGAGAGAAGTAAGAAGTGGAAAAATATTTAACTAGATTCCATGGTATATTAGAAGAAGGAGAAAAAAACCACCCATGCCAATATGTTGGTTTCAGAACCTTCTGGCTTGGCTTCCACTGCTGAAAATACTGGCAAGAAAATGTTTTGCACTGGGAATATTTATTAGAAAAGCAATACATTTGTACAGTTTAACAATAGAGGGAGGATTCAGACTCGTCCATTTGCTCTGTATTCTAACTTTCAACTACTTTTGTTTTTTATTTGCAAGCCAGAATAACTATACTTATCCCTTGAAATAATCGTCAGCACTGGCTTAGCATAATTGTATTATTTGATTAATTGTATTGCCTGTGGAGGGCTTATGGACTGTTTCTTACACTGAAAACTGCACAGGCTACTCCCACATGGGAGACCAGTCTTTTTATAAGGTTAAGTCATTCAGATTTACATTTTATGCTTATTAGAAGTTATCAGATTTTTGCCTTTATTAAAGGCAACAAAAGAAACCAGATTTACCTTGAACTTCAGTTTAGTTTTGCAGAAATACAGACTATGGCAGTGTTCAGCTACAGAAATGTTCTCTCTTCCTCTGTGTTTCCTGAGGGAGAATCTCATTAAATGTTGCTGCTCTTCCTGCCTTGTGTTACAGGAGCACCCATGGGCCTTCGCCAAATTTGCTTAACACTTTCCATACCATGGCCTTGACAAAGCACCTTCAAGTCTGCCAGGGTAAGACAGATGGAAACAGGCCTGTAAACACTTCCTGCAAAGGAGGAATGAGTGATTTACTCAAGGCTGTAGAAAAACTATGCCTGGAGACCTCATACACTCTTTTTTTGCATCCCAGTCTAGAACCCCAATCACAGCAGGCTCAGTTTCTGTTCCTGATGAAGACTTCTCATTCAAAGAGCAACAAAACATGACAGCAAAGCTCTTATTTATTATTTCTCCTTTCTCAAGTGTTTGGAGCCATTCCAGACTTGCATGACTGAGGGAGATTTGGGGGGAGTTTAGTGTAGAGGGTCATTTCAGACTTTGTGGGCTGAAACCTGGAGGCTGAGCTCAGACAAGTCATGTACACCGAGTGTAAGGCTTGTGGTCCTCTTCTCCTCCTCAGCAAGGACTGTACCCCAGGAATCTGTAGTGTTGTGCTACAGAAGGAATTCTGTGGTAATGTTTGAATCTGCCACATGAGATCCACACCACGTTACCCAAAATTCCCATTGCCCAAAGTTCCTCACCTCTGCCCATCTGTCTGTAAGTGGCTCTGTGCTGATACAGGGGAGCACTGCCTGAGCTCTGTGCAGCTCAGAAACAAGGAATGTGTGGCCCTGGAAAGGGGAATGGAGGAGTTTATTTTGGAGGATTCCCAACAGGAGCTGAACACTGGGCATGCTGGAGGTGCTGACGTGCAGGATGTTTCCCAGACAGCAGCACAGTGCAGGTGGTGTAACTACACTGGTTAATGGGCACTGTTCTGAAGGGGTTGGCAGGATTTTAACCCCCAGATTAAGGGTAGCTGTGTAGAAGGACTCAATCCTCAGATCTTTTATGACTGGGAAGAGCCCGCCAAGCCCATCACTAAATATGTTCTTTCAAAGGGCAGCTTGAAATGGTATTGATAGGATGAGTGAAGTTCCTGTTCAGGGTTTCCACCTATTCTTTATAGTCTGGTTTAGTGAAACACAGAGACCTGAGTGGGCTCTGTGCCCAAGGAAGAATATAATCCTTCAGGGGATATGGAACTAACAATCTCATAAAGTACTGAAGCCAAAACAGGCAGAGCACACTGGGCCAAACGCATCCTGACGGGAAATCCCGCAATTTGAGAAGGCTACAACACAGATGAGTTTGACCCAATGCGTTGTGAATTTAGAATAGATGCCAAATAGTAACCATTCCCATGTGAAAACAGCAAACATATCTCTTTGAGACCAGTGTGTTCCAATGAAGTGCATGAACTTAAGGGTTTTTTCCTTTCCAGGTCAATAATGCAAAAATAATTTAAAAGCAGGAAATGCTGATAAGTGGTACAAGGATGTCCATGCTACAATAGCATCAATCCCCATCTTCTCTGGTCCTCTTTTTCAACACCTTCTTCCTCATTAATCTCATTTTCAAAGTTCTGAAACAAGTTGCTGCCAAGCCTGATTTTTTTGCCAGACGAAGTTTTTTATACTCCAGCCATTTGGAATATGTATTGCGGTTCTGTTAAAATACAGAAGAGAGAGAGACTGCCCAAAAAGCAATTACTACTCAGTTTATACAAAACAGCACTGGCTTCAGGTTCCTTACCTTTGTTTTGTCTTTAAAATTCACCTCTGAAAACATGGCTTCCAAATTCCATGCAGTGATTTTCAGTCCCCCAAAAGCAAACTGTGAGTTCTTCCAGTTAGCAAATACTGAATGCTGGAGTCAGTTTTCCAAAAGGTCTTCTGGAGCACATTAGAGTCCTCTTTACTTTAATTGGCTCTTTTGCTTTAGCTTTTATTTACATCAGTACATTCCTGGTAACTTGGGATCTCTGCACATTTTAAGCCCCAGACTTGCACTTCTCCAAATATCTCTTCTCTCAGACTAAATATGAGTATTTACAGTACCTTTGAGAGATATGGGAGTTGTATCTAAATCCAAACTTGAAATCCCCAAACTCCTGTTGTTAAACTTCACACCCTGAAACTATGTAGGATCCCTAGTGCCCAGCAACAGAGTTCCCTAAATTCATGCCTCAGATTAGGTGCCTCCTCCTCCTTCCAGATGCTGTTGGACACTACCAATGTCACCAACTCAAACCATTCAATGTGGATTCATCTCCCTGGGATTCAGTGACAGGACGTGGAAGTTGTTCAAAGCTGCACCAGGAGAGGTTTAGACTGGACATTAGGAAGCATTTCTCTACCAAGAGGATGGTCAGATACTGGAACAGACTTCCTAGGGAGGTGGTTGATGCCCCAAATCTGTCAGTGTTTAGGAGGCATTTGGATATTTGTCCGTAATGTGCTGGTCAGCCCTGAAGTGATCAGACAGTTGGACCAGATGATCATTTTAGGTACATTCCAACTTAGATATTCTATTCTATTCTATTCTATTCTATTCTATTCTATTCTATTCTATTCTATTCTATTCTATTCTATTCTATCTTTTGAATATTAATACAATGTTGATAAAAACCAAAGCAAATAATTTTTCTATTAAGACACCTTTGATGTGGAATTATCCTGCAGAGGGTATAGAGGAGTGTGAGCTAGTACTGTGACTTTCTCAAAGGCATGGAAAACTAAAGATGGGTGTAAGCCAGATGTTCTCTTTTTTAGGCTGCAGTAAAGGCTTTAAGTTGCCAGGAGTTGGCCAAGTCTGCTCAGATGGAAGATTTCTCCATGGCAGGTGAAAGATGATGTCCTGAGACAGCTTTCAGCCATGACATTCACTGCTAGGGACAACTTGCATTTTATCCTAATCTTCAGCTGCTCAAATGTCCACAGGGGACAGAAGACATCTGAACTGTTCATGTCTAAGCCAGAAGTTGAATATCTGGACACTAGAGCTGGGCTGACCCTGGAGGTCTAACATGACCATTTCCATCAGCTACATCTTTTTACTTTCCTCATGTACCTGTTACTTGTCTCTAACATCAGTGGGGAACTATTGCCTAGAAATACCAGCAGGGATAGGACTTCCCAGAGAGTGAGTGACTCTTAAATCACTCAGTTTTTATAGTGAAACATGCTAGATAACCAGAATTGCAACCAAAATATTGGATGTGTGTTTTCATCATTATTTTTCCTACCTCCATTTCTAAAAACACAGATCAGTCTGATGTTCATAAAATCAGGAGACAAAATGCAAGGCTGTGTCCTTGGATGCATCCCCACGGATCCTGGGTTTAGCTGCTGGTGCCAAATGGGCTCTGTGCACAGCAGCCCATTCAGCTCTGCCAAGACATTTCTTGCTCCCCACTAATTTATGATGTCACTTGGAGCAAAACTCATCTCAGTATCTTACTTTTATGATGGTAACTCTGTTGTGAAGCTGAAATAAAAGCAGCAGTACCCTGGCTTCTCAGCTGGTGTAAAAAGGAGAGCTACATCAGTTTGTGCCAGCCGAGGATGTGGTTCAAGCTGTTTAGTTTTTCTTTTCCCTGCAAGCTGTTTGCTGCAATCTCAAGGACGCTGGAAAAATGTTAACATCAGCCAGTTGGGGGCAGGAGGGAAAAATCCCTGAAAATTTAATATAGTTGCAGAGCACTTTTTGTTTTTTCCATTAGCCGATATTCTCAGGTTACCAGAAAGGAATTCATTGTACTTCTCCACATTCGCTGCTATTGAAACAGGAGATTGAAAGAGTTGAGAATAAATGGCCAGGCTGAAAACTTGCAGTGCTTGTGCTGGGGTTTGGGTTAGGGCCCTTACCAATAGAGGGCTGATTAGGCATCTATTTCCCTCCATCTCAGCAATGAGATTAGGAAGTGCAGGAAATTCATTGTCTCGAGCTTGCCACTGCTGGCTTGCTCCAACAGCCATCCATCACACAAGGGACTGACAAGCTCAAACTGTCCATGTCAATCTGCAGCTGCCTTTAATCACACACAGATTTATGAGACACCCCCCTCGCCCCCTGTGGAGATCTAGAAACTGCACTTTGTTTTGCCTTGACATACATTTTTCCATTTAAGATGAAGAAGTATGAGTCCTATTAAGCTGCACTGAAGCTAAGAAGCAGAAGGGGCAAAGCTCTGTCTGAAATGGAGGAAATGATGATGTAATTTTGAACCGTTAAGGACTGAAGGGATTAAAAGCTTTGGAATAGGATTTGGAAAGTCTCTGGTGTTACGTACAGTAGGGTTGTATCTCCTGCCTCCCCATCTGGACAGAGAGGACCTTTTTTCCTATTTACTGGTATGGGGGTTGTTGTTGTAGCTGTGCTGCTCACAAAGCACCAGGGCACTTCATACTCCATCACCATTTCTATCACAAACCCTCCTTTCCCTTGAGGGACCACAACATCACAGTAAACATTTGCTGTAGGGTGAAGCTTGCCCCTAAAGTCTGGTCTCAAATGGAAGAGCAGCAGGGGCATGAGGCAGGATCAGGCTTGGAAGCTTTCCACTTTCTAGTAACATTACACTTACCTCATTTTCGAAAATGAGCATTTCTAGCCATTATCAACAACTCTGCAGCAAGGGCTGGTGCTCCTTTTCCATGTGTTCAGACAGCTCACTGTCCAGTCCGTGCAAGGATTTATATCCCCACTGGTTTGGTGGTGAGACACATGTCCTGGGTGATCCTGGCCAGGCACGTCTCGCTCCAGGGGCTGTGTCACACCTCAGCAGGCTCAGCAGCTCTCTGGCTCACCTCCCCATTCCATCTGGTGCTCTCTGATGCTCCAGGCAGGGGCTGCACACAGAGGGAAGTGGCTGGTTTTCCTTAGCCTCACTTCAGCCACTCTGCTCTTCCACAAGAGGTCCAAGAGAACAGGGGTGAAGTCATTGCATGCTGCTGAAGCCCTGAGTGGTCCTTGCAGTGCTGTCTTCCAACAGTTCCATGGTTTTTGAGGGTCTCACTGGCTGTTTCCACTAAGAGAAGAAACTCACTTTAGTTATTTTTTAATGATCAAAACCCCTTTATGAACTCAAATCCTCTTTAATAACCAAATCTAGTTTCCCTGAGCAGAGCAAAAATCAAATAACATGTGAGGACAACGCCTGGTTTTACTGCAATCAGCTGCTCACCCATATTCTCTGTCCCTTTCTCTGTTATTCTCTCTAGGCTGGGCTCTAAGCACATCTCTGGCTGCAGCTCAGGTCTTTGGTTCCTTCTATGTTTGCTGCCTTGCCCCCTCTTAATGCTCCTCTCATGTCCAGACACAAGATCAAGCCAGAGCTGTATTCTGCCAGAAATGCTTTTGTCAGGCTTATCATGAAATTGAATTTGTCAGCTACAGATATGTCCATATCAAATACAAGACAGGGCTATCAAGCTAAGAATAAGTCAGCAAGTGGCAAGAAATAAATTACTTCTTAATCTCCAAGAACAGAAGTGGTATTTTGACAGGTGTTCTTGCCATGCTTTAAGGGATAATCAAACTCCCTGAATGCTCTAAACACATGGAAAGTCAGTATACATGCAAAAAAAGTAGCCATATCCCCTAGTAAAAACCTGTCTGAGAAATACCTGCATTGCAGATGTATTTTCAAAGCCTGTTCTGTAATTACTCTGCTATATGGAAACACAGCATGAAGTTGTGGTCTGCTCCCATTAGTTTTAATCACAAAGCAAGCAAATAAAATCAGCTACTCAGGCATGCTGAAATA
The DNA here is from genome assembly GCF_041296385.1 of Aphelocoma coerulescens. Taxonomy (NCBI): domain Eukaryota; kingdom Metazoa; phylum Chordata; class Aves; order Passeriformes; family Corvidae; genus Aphelocoma; species Aphelocoma coerulescens. Next base: position 62,175,642 of record NC_091019.1, read on the forward strand.
ACATTAAGGGCCTGATAAATTTGCAAGTGCAATCACAGTTGCAAGTCAGAAGATATTTACAATTCAAAGAGCATCTGTCCAATTCAAGAGGCTTCCAAAGATCTGCTTTCTAATCTGTCCCCAAAGTCTGAATAATTAGAGTGTTATATGCTCTGATAACAACTTTCTCAAGTTCCTTATCTGAATAGAAATAGCACGAGGACTGTCTCACTCAGGAGACTGTAAATCAAAAGTGAAGTGACAGTTTTAGTGGAGGCTCTGGGATTTATTTCAGCTGAAGACCTGGCCATGCCATGATGACATACAAGCTGGCCATAAAGACAGCGCTAAATGAATCTTAAAAATGTTAAAAGAAATCCATTTTACTCTTAGAAGGGGTCAGTGATTTACAGGATTCATATTCCTGTATTGTTCTTATTGTTATTATTTTATGACAAGGTTCATCCAGGGTCAGTTGAGACTCCAGAGTTCTCTGTAGCTCAGCTGTGCCTGTTGCAGTGGCTGATACAAGAGGGAGGGAAATCATTTCCATCTATTCTGTGCCTGGCCATAAATTTCTGCTGGACACTGGAGTGCTGCTCCATAGGGAACAGGGTATGGCACAGTGCAGCAGCCAGGCAAGGCTGGGGATAACTTCTCTAGAGCACAGCTCTAACAGGAGCATTTTGAGGTTGCCCAAAAAGAAGTGTTTTCAGCAGCAGCAACCATTCTTGGCAGGTACATCCTGCTTGTTTCCTGACACACAACTCTGTGCTAATGGAAAACCAGCCTATGTAAGCCAGAGGGCAGCTTGTGGACATTGTCCCACATTTCTGCTTGGGTTCACATGAATCTGGTGATCATCTTAATTAAAACAAGGATTGTGTGACACTAGTATGCACATGAGTATGGTATTCTCTTTTGGAAAGGCCAGAAAACCATAACTGCCCAGAAGAAAAATATTGGGCCAAGTCCAAAAGTCCTCTTTGCTCAAAAATATTCCACAGAGACAAAGAGAGTAGATTTCTGTTGAGGCATCACAAGCTGTATACCTTAGCAAAGCTGAAATAATGTGGCAAAGCAGTTTCATAGGCTGCCCCACTGCATGCAAGCAGGGAAAAAACACACAGGTAAACCAGTATTGCTTGCCAGTGGCCAAGAACCAGGGAAAATACAGTTTTGACTCATTTTCTCTTCTCTCTCTGTGCCCTCTTCAGAGCAATTACAGGTAGGCATCCAGCAGAAGATTTCAGTGCTCATACAGAGTTCTGCAGTCTTTTCCCACATTTAATGTTCTCATTACAGGTACCAGAAAAAATGGTGGAGAAGTATCCCAAGATACTTTTGACACTTTGAGAGGTGTCTCAAGACACCTTGTAACAAGTGATGTTTTCACAATTATAAGCAGCAGTTGCCTGAAAGGTAGGCTGAAAACAGCAAGGTGGTTTTACAAAATTTATCTTTAATCCTGTCACCTGGAAAGATGTACTACAACATTAGTTAGTCCTTATACCTGGAAGGAGTTTGGTCCCTGAGCCCTGACAGACAGGTGGACTTTTGCCATCAACCTGGGAGAAAGCTTCCCTTCAGTTCCAGATGCACGAAATTAAATCTGTGGGTTCTGGTCATTGTTGCCATTGCTGGCTTTCACAGGCTGGTTTAAAAGGGCTTTTTCCCATTGTTTTTCCAAGGACCTGCCCAAAAATGTTTCCATCCAAACCACCATCATGCAAGACTCCAGCAGAGGAGAGAAGAACAATAGCACACAAGGTTCCAAGTTCAATAGCAATTTCAAGGATTTTGGCTGTCACAGTTAATTAGTGGCAGTTTCTCTCAGGCCTTCTTTCCTTAACCCCTGATGGACAATGCTTGGAAAACTGCTGGTTAAGAGGGCAAAGAGGTCAAAAGACCCATTTTTTTTAGCAGACGCAAAAGAAAGCAAAACTAAAAAAAAAAAAAAAGTGTTTTGAAGTGAAAATCTCAGATAAAATGAGATTTTACTTCTATTTCCACTTTTGCTAAAGAAAGAGGCATGAGACTGAAGGGTGGGGTCAGAGTCTGGATTTTGGGCAGGGCTGTTTTAGAAGGCTGAAGACAGTCCAACTGTTGCTCTAGGGCAAGCACTTCCCAACTTTAGGGTATTTTAAAAAAAATATGTATCCTGATCTGAAATCTGTGGCTTGGGTGTGTTTCTAAACATTTATTTTTCTTGAAAAAAAGAAAAAGCATCATATAGTGCCACTGCAGAAAAACCCTGGAGCTGTGATTCCTTACAGAAAATTACCTTGGCACACCTTCCCTTCCAAAAGGTGTGTGGGGGGGTTGATAAATACAAGACTGAAAGTCAGAAAAATGGGGAAACCTGATGTTCCCAAAAAATGATGCATAAACCAGTTGTAAATGACAGAAAAAAGCATCTCCCAACTCCTCTGTGGGAAGAACCCATCATCTGTGAGGAGGAGCCAGCACCTCCTTGCAAACCATGTGAGAGGACACATCTGGAGGAAAGTGATCCTTCCCTGCAGTTGTCAGCCCACATCATGAGGACTGCTGGCCTGTTGTTCTCAGCACCTCCGGAATTATAAGGCCCAGGACACAAGACCCTTGCCCCAGGCCATGCCAGGCCTCACAACCAGAGGCAATCCCTGTCAAGTGGACTGACACAGGCTGAGATCCAGCACCCCGAGAGGTGCGTGTCCCCTTGGCTGGATCAGGTGGGGATGCCCTTGAGCTCAGCTTTATCACATCAGTGCCTGTGTCAGGATTAACACGTGTCCCCTGACACAGCCAAGGGACTGTGAGAGCCCTCCAGGCCAGAGCTTGAGAGAGGGTTCAAATGGAGACAAATATGCCACAGGGAAGGACACAGGATTTCAACCTACAGCATGAGAAAGCCCTTTATTTCATGGGAGTTTAGCACCCTGCCAGGCACTGCTGCTGTACACAACACCCTGAGCTGGTTGTTCCTTCTGCAGCAGAGACAGAGAGATGGATTCAAGCTGTCAGACAGAGGGACCATGTTCTGCCACACTGCCCTGCACCAGGATCTCGTGGCCACCCCATCTTTGCTGACCCCACAGTACTTTCCCCCTCTGCCTCGGTTTTGATGCCTTCATGTCCCATGAGTGTGAATGGTTTCACAGATGAGAATAGACCAAAACTGGGGGTTGTCCTGCAGGACACAATAGAAATCAATTCAAAATATCTGCCCTTTGGTGTTACATCATTTGTAGCTGCTGGTGGTATTCCTAAGACTTTTGTCCATCTTGTAAACAGGGTAAATCCTCCAGCACAGCTCTGGAGAAAAGAAGAGGCCCTCACATTCACAGTGAATGTTTGTCCCAGTCCCTCTGTGACAGCTCAGCATTTGATATGAATGAGGGAGGAGGCTTACAGCAAGTGGAGATCTTCAGGCTAATTACCTTGAATAATTTGCCTGCAGGTGCTGTGCAGGTGGTCTGAACCCTTAGGTGCTGACCCAGGAATAGCCATGGGAATCCTGCAGCCACCACCGCTCCTGTCTAAGCTGCAGTTCTGGATGCTGAAAAAAAAAAAATCCAGATTCCACATTTTAATCCACAGTTATCAGTTTAGAGTTGCTTCAAAAGAGGAGGAAAATTTTGATGTCATTGTAAAGCTTAATTCTGTTCATTTTAGCAGCTTGCTCCATGGCGGCTTTAAAATAAGTGGAGAACTTCCTTGCAGATGAGAAGAGCATTCGTCAAGTAAACTTTGTAGGCATTTAAAAACCAAACCAAAACACATATTCTTTCCTGAGGCTGGCCAGGCAGCCAGTGGGAGTCACCCCCTCCTGAACAACTGCCCTCTGATGTTTTAAGATATTCTGGGATTTTAGTTAGCCAGTGACAAACTCTCATGAAATGTGCTCCAATTCTTCCTCTACAGGCCACTGACTTGAGGGTTCTTGTGACTGCATTAAGGTTTACAGCTATTTAACAGCTCTTCAAGTGCAATTCTCAAGATGTTTGAATCTTGTGAGTCACAGTGGCTTCTAAGGAGAAGCAGTTATTTATATCTTGGATTATCAGTAAAATCTATTTTATGGGAATGAATGAAAGCAGCTATGCCACCATTCTGTGCTTTGACATTCAGGAATATGCTGTGAAATAAGGTTATCTGTTTATGCTACATGCTCTATTGGTTTCTAAAATCAGATACAAGTCTGTGATCAATGCACACATTTCTTGATGTTGCATGTGCAGTGCTTGAGGTTTATCCCAAGAAACAATTACAATCCTTCCCACACCCAGGAAATATATTGGCTAAGACACAATATAGGCTGATCCCAAATTTACCAAGAATCTAAAGGCTTCCCTCACATGCTCAGGGCCAAACTTCTGGGTGGGGGGTTAGCAAAATACTTCCTGGGGAGTTGACATTCAGAATGCAGAAGATTCCCTTAGATCCAGCATGAACTGAGGACATGAATTACCCCCTGTGAATTTTACGGTAAAGAAATTCAGTGTATTCTGAGACTTCTTTAAAATTCACTTTTAACACAGAAGTTGTCCTCTGGTATCAAAAGCTGAAATGCAACAAAGAGGTACAGAAAAGGATCAAAAGAAATGGCTGTTCAAAGAAGGAGAGAGCAGAAATACTGAAACCAAAGGAATTGCAGGCTCTTTGGCATATCTGAAATTCACCTTCCTGCTTTTCAACTAGGAACCTGTTGTACCATAAAAAATCCCATTTATTTTAGCACTCTTGCAAGGGGCACCTCATGCACGCAGGAGGTGATGGATTTTTAAGTTCTTTGGAGGGAACCTGAAAGCAAATAGGTTTTGCTTTTGCTGCAGTACAGGACAATTCTGTAGCATGTAATTTTTTTCATAATAAATATGTGCAGAGCTGTAAGTGCTGTGTGTGCACACGTGGGTGTCACCTCCCTCGATCCGGATGGTTTCGGGGTGTTTCCATGAGGAGGATACATGTGCTGAGCTGTGGTCAGATGCCACTCCACTGCCATTCTGTTTATTTTTAGGAAATGCAAACTGATCCCGGTGTGCCAGGATATGATGGGATCAAACAGCAGGAGGCTGATTCTTTGCTCGCCCCCACACTGCCCCAAACCTTTTGTTCTTTATTCTTCTTCAGGATGTGTCTTTGCTTTATCCCTCGCTGTTCTTGCCCACTCTGCTCTATCAAATAGCATCAACCTCTTTATCATAGGAAATAGAAACATCCTGGAAATATCTCCATATCCTTCTAGACTCTCAACTCAGTTTTTAATCATTTGCCCTGTGCTCTGGTCTGTTTTTTTTTCTTTTTTGGCTGCCACTAAATAAAGGAGCTGTTTCACTGTAGAAGGAAGAGAGCAGTGAGACCACCACTAACCTCAGGCCAAACACACCCTTCGGGAGGCTGTTTTCCAGGGAAACAGCATCCTATCTTCTCCTGCCTCTTGCTGGGTCCACACCCAGCAGGGAAAAGGCCCGTGGACAGGTTACAAATGGCACAACCATAATCAGGAGCCTCTACTTTGTGTCAGGATGTTTTCATACCACAAGCTCAGTCTGAGCTTTCTCCTGTACAAACGTCCTGGGGGAATTTTAATCTTCCTGCTTGTTTTTGTTACATCTGTCTTTTGAGAGAGTCCCTGAGGAATATTTATTCTTTCTTTGGAATCTGCTGTCTCTTCCATAAACTCTTTCTCACTTCTCCTATAAAAACATATCCAGAAAGGAAACTCCTTCCAGTTTCCAATTTAATTTTATTCCTGAGCACTTTATACCCTTAACTTGAGTAACTCTTCCCCATCCCTGGCGTTCTCCCCCACAATGTGTGAGAGGTAAATTTTATTTTTTTTCAGGGCTCCTCACGTTTCTTTTAGTTTCAGATGGGCTGCCTTGAGCTTATCACAAACCACTTTTAAAAAGTTTATGAGTTCCCCTTCAAAGACTTAGGATGCATCAGGATATCAGGCAGATACAACACACTGGACAAATGACACATACCACCAGACCCTCTTTATCAGTAGAAGGTGCATTTTCAAGCTGAAAGCCATCTCTTTAAATGAGTACAAGCCTTTTCTTGCTCTATGGGCAGGGCTTTTATCTTCCTGCCTTTTGTATCCACCACTATTTTTACAGATCCAGTAAGAAAAGCCCACCTGAATCCACTACAGCATTCTTAACACCATCTCTATACAAGCAATAGCTAGCATTTAAAATGATTAAATTTAATTTTCCAGCATTCACTGGTGCTGACATCCTGTTTCATAGTATGAACTGGATGAAGGTCAGGGCTTGACTGACCTTTTACCCAAGGTGTCCCTGTCCACGGCAGGGGGGTAGGAACTAGCTGACCTTTAAGGTCCCTTCCAACTCAAATCATTTTGTGACTTCAGGTTTAATTATGCTTAGTTAATCCATTTTCTCAGTAGTACATAAAGCCTCTTCTTCTGTTCCTAGTAAGTGGCATGATTGCTTAATGAGCCTGTTCCTGCCAGTACCTGGATCAGCTTTAACACCTGTGCCTCTATGAGATCTGAAAAAGAGATCTTGGTTCCATTTCAGAAATCGTCCTACACTGTTGTTTTCCCCATTTAGAGGTACTGCTCTGTCCTGGCACTAGTCCAAGGATAATTTTGAGAACTTAACTTGCCTTTTCTGCAGCCCTTTGCCCCTCCACACACACATCTCTGAAAGCCATGTTTTAGTCATTCTTTGTTTTATAATACCCTGCTGTTTATCAGAAATGCTCAGGAGATGAGTGGGAATCCATACTTGCTCCACAAAAGCCCAGATTCCTTGAACCTCTGTGCAGGTCTCAACCATGCTGCACTTTTCTCCATGATGTGACTCTTCAGCTTTGTGCCACCTCCTCTAGCACGTGTTGGGGGAGAAGCTTGTATTGGGCACTTCTGAAATTCTATTCCAGATTATTTTGTATGGTTAAAGGCTTTTTTTTGCAGCCAGAATTAATTTTTCTTTCTTAAATTGCAAATGAAAGGCTGTAAGAGAACTCTTTTTCGTCCTTTGTATGCCAGTTCAATTTTTCTTGTTTCATGGGGCTTGAACAATGTTTCAAGTCAATTTCCTCTGCTTCTCTATCCTTTCAAGTAGGGCATTTCCCTCTCCTCCAGGTTTTGACTTTTCCCAGAACATCTTAGGTTAGTGGCTGGTGCCCAACTATTTATCAAGGACTTGTACAAACTCTAGATAATTCAGCCTTTTTTTTTTCTCTTCCCCTCAATCTGGCAGTAAATCTTACAGCAGCATTGAAGCTGGGCTACTCAGGTCCATATTTACAAAATCTGTGTCCATCCTTCCCAGTCAGCCTTTTAGACTGTAATGTTGAGCTAAGCAGAAAGACCTTTGAGGAGCCTTCCCCTCCCAGTGCAATTTTGCATTATTTGAGAGAAAACCCAAAGAAACTCCCTTATTCACACCTCTCTGAGTTACTGATGGGTACAGAAAAGTGCTAGAAATGTCTTGGTTTAGCCAAATTTTCTAGCTCCTACATCAAGAAGGCTGACTGCACTGTCCTCTGTGACCCTCTGTCACCTTAGCCAAGCAATTTTTCAGCTCCCCAGAAGCAATTGCAGAATCAGGAATTAATTTGCTGTATCATCATCTTCTTCATCATCCAGCACTATGTAACTGGGGGAATATAAGAAAAAACAGCAGTCTCTTTTTTTAGATTCTGTTTTTAGCCTTTTGCAGGTTACATCAATCTATTTTTAGACTAAATAACTAAATAACTAACTTCACTCACCTTCTGCTGCTTACTCCTGACAGCAGGAGCACTGTTGGAAGAGATGGATGCAGTCTGGGTTGGGAAGTGAGTGCACAGGGCAGCCTCTCATCCTTCATCCCAGCTGCCAGAAATACTTGAGCTGAAATGGAAGGCAGGGACACCTTCCACTAGACCAGGTTGCTCCGAACTCCATCCAGCCTGACCTTGAACACTTCCAGGGAAGGGCCTGAAAAGGTTCCACAGCTTCTCTGGGCAACTTTTTCCAATGCTTGACTGCCCTCACAGTCCAGAATTTCTTCCCAATATCCAATACAATCCTGCTCTCTGTCAGTTTGAAGCCACTCCCCCTTGCCCTGCCACTCCATGCCCTCATCCCAAGTCCCTCTCCAGCTCTCTTATAAGGCTCCTTTGGGTACTGAAAGGCCACAAAAAGGTAAAGCAGATATTGTAAAGGTAAAGAGGCTGGGCTTCAGCCTCTCTTCATGCAGAATTAAGGATTTTCTCTGTTAGAGCCATTTTTTCCCACGGACCACCTTGCTTGAAAATCTTTCATGTCTTTTCCTTCTTTGAGGCACAATCCAAGCACTGCTTGCCTTGTTCACTTTGCTGTTTTCATTTTGGGAACAAATGGCCCTGTAGAACCATTGCAGGGTGTTGGGGCTCTCCCTATTCCTGCCACAGATGACCTATTACAAACCATCAAAAAAATATAAAAATTAGTGCAAAGGCAGATGGGCACTTCAGAATTAAGACCCCTTAAATAGTTTTCTTGGCTCCATTTCACAAAATCTGAGTCACCCTGGCTCAAGCTGGGAGGAATCCGTTTTCAAACCTGCAGAGGTATTATCTGCCTTTGAAATACTCTGGAAAACTCTCAGCCTTATTTGGAAAAGTGAAATCTGCTGTGATAACCATGACCTCAATTTACTGGGAGGGGAGAAGGGTCCTCAACACCTTTGCTCTCTGGTTTAACTCCTGCCATGCTTCGGTGGCACCCTGTGTGGCTGCTGTCACCTCAGACATTCCATACCTGATTCCAGACACCCCACAACATCCCAGGCCACTTCCCCAAGGGCTAAAACTCTCTTTCACCTATTAATGATCATCAGTGATACCCACAGGGATGCACAGCCCTTCTCCATGCCTTCCCCCAGGGACCAGGGCCACAGTGCTGTGCTCAGGCTATGGGAGGGAGTCAGGGAACACAGCAATTCTCACAGGGTATCACAGCCCAGTAGCCATGGTTCCTTCCTCAGCTTCTGGCACACAGGATGGATGAGAGCCAGACTGACAGGTCACATGCTGGGATAAGGGACACTTTGGGTCTTCCAGCAGAGATAGGGCTGGAGAGAGGGAGTGGGGCCTTCTCCTGGGACACCTTTGACCATAAGGGATTTGTTGGTGACACAACTTCATTGTCCCCAGAAGCACAGTGCCACCACCCTGCTCTTTGCTGGGAAGCCCAAACCCCAGTGGCCTCCAGCAGGGTTTTGGTGCTGGTTCATGGGACAGGACAGACCCCGTGGCTGTGCTGTGACAGCAGGAACGTCACCCTGCTGGGAGATGGGAGCTGTCTGTGCCCACAAGAGCCATCAGTGTGTGAGCAATGGTTCTGCCTCCAGAAGAGCAGCAAGGTGCCACTCACATTCACAAAGTCACCACTAACACAGGACCTGGCAGCTCCTCAAAGATGAGCAGAAGTTTGGAAATCAAAGATATTTTTCACTCCTGAGCATTTCTATCCTACCCACTGGGGGCCTTTGATTACATTCTGCAAGAATAAGGCAACCAGAATTGGTGGAAAAGTGGTGAAAAAAACACCCTCCTCAATTTGAAACAATTTTTTACCATTTACTAGAGAACGGTTACAACCCCTTTAAAATAGGAGTTCTCTTCATTATAGAAATACTTTTCTATTCCTTTAAAAGCCAACGGAATGCGGACAATGAACAATCTCACATTTAGAAGCCAACTTTTCATCAGGGTTTATCCTTTTGATTTGGAAACTGGCTCATTTGAGCTGGAAAAATTCTGTGAAATGTTGCAATAAAAGAGGCTCTATTTTTGCATTAGCAGAAATATGCACACGCAGAAACCCAGCCGATACAAAAGCGAGCAAACAAAGGAGTGCCCAGCCCGTAAGCTGCAAGCTGCAAATTTCTTCTTTCAAGCACAAAGGCCACATAGATCCTTGCCATCTCTAATAATAATAATGCATCCTGCCACCCAACAGCACAACATTCCCACCAGGCAGGGTATTTTTCCCTGTGAAACATAACTTAGTGGCTTCAGCTGCCTAAATGTCTTCTCAGTCTGTGGCAGTCTGCTGTAAACTCTCAAGATACGAGGCATATGTCACAAACTCACAACAGCTTCTGGATTTGCTTTAGGACTAGAATGTTCCTGGGCAAAAACAATTCAGTAAGGAAGAAATTCTATCTTCTGTTTTTTAATGATTCCCTAAAAGTTGCTTCTTACTGATTTTCCCCCCCGCTTTTTTTGCCTACTTCTGTACATGCCATATTACTTTGTAAATCAGATCCATCCCAGTTCCATCAATCAAATATGGGAGTATTTTCATAGAATCATAGGATACCCTGAGTTGGAAGGGATCCACAAGGATCATCAAAGCCCAGCTTCTGAATCTTGCTTTTCTGTATTGCAAAGTAGTGTAGTAATTGTACATACTGTTTGAGGGGGGCAAAAAATGACAATCTGAATCCAGGATGAGCTTCTGGCCAAAGCAGCTCAGATTTTCCATCTCATCTGCAGCTGAGACATGAAAAGCACAGGTTAGGGCTGGGCAGCAGCCTCCAACAGCAGAAGCCCTGTTTTTGGCAATCTTCTCCCCAAAGTTTCTGTGTGTGACTCCATTTATGGGCTTTTAGATCAAATATAGTAAAACCAGGTTGAGAAGGATACATTTAGACTGAATCAAAGTTTGAGGGAAGGATAGGCTTTTCATATCCCACATATACTTGCTGGCAGATATTTATAGAGCATGACTGTATGAACTCTGATCCACAGTCAAGAGTGGGATGAGTTACATGAATTCAATGCCGCGAGCTCAACATAATTTCCTTTCAACACCATGGCCAAATTGTCTTGGTTTTCACACCTGTAAAATGGGGATAACACTTATCCCTTTTACAGGGGATAATGTTATAAACATTAGTTTAATTATTTGGAGAGGCACTGATAATTCTGTAAAATAACTTTACCTGTTCTAGCTGGGCTACACAGGAGGAGCTGAAATCAAACCCAGGAAAGTGAGGCAGAAAGGAAGGATAATTTCCTGTTGGTATGATGTACTCTGACTAAGAATATAAACCCAAGGGACCTTGGGAGGATTGGTTTTTGCAGCCTGTTTCTCCCCCTTTCACCATTATGCCCATGCAATGCCATGGTCCTCAGCAAACACATTCCTCCTTTACCCAGGGAGCAGGGAGAACACAGTCCTTCCACCCAAAATCAATTTTCCTTAGATTCCAGAGCAGCTATGGTGCTGTGTGCCAGACGCTCTCTCCCATCCCATGTGCCCATGCTGTGCCCAGTTGTCCCCTCTGGTTGCAGAATAAATTAGAGGAGCCACTGCGGTACAGCTGAGAAAGCAATGGAAAATCCAGCCAGCCAGGAAGCTTTTTCTTCTTGATTTCTGTGAAGTTCTCCACACTTGGCAGGCTTTGTAAACTCAGTAGTGGGAACTGAAAAGGAAAAACCATCACGTACCATTTTTCTGTGGCTTACAAAAGTGAAATAAATCAAGAGATAAAACAGCAGGACATCTGTGATACAAGATTTGTTTTGTGAATGTTTAAAGCATTTAATCTCTGTTCTTCTGGCTCCCAGTCCTGGTTGCTGGGACATTATTATTTTACCTATTTTGTAAGGTATAATCACTTACATCTCAAGAATTTTCTGGCTGCATTCCGTATTCCCCTTTGCACGACTTGGATAAATCTCCATAACTCTACTCATCTGTCCCATTTTCTGCCTTCTGGTTTATCATCTGAAAATCTTCCACATGACACCAGTGAAGTCCCCATTGTCAACAGTGGGGCCAGCTGTGCTGCCTCATTATTTCCACCCTTTTGCTGCCTCTCAGAGCTAGGCCAGGTGTCCCTGAGCCACAGTCACTGCTCAGACAGGGACAGGCACAAGCTGATCTTCCCATCACCACCACAGTCCTGTCCCTCCACCCACTGGGCCATAGGACATCCCCTTTTTTCATCTCTTCACATGGAATGATGACAAGGAGCATGGCTTAGGTTAGTGTGGGAGTGTTGGGGAGCCCCTGCAAGCCCAGTGTGAAGCTGGGACTCCACCACCAGCCCCTGGCCCTGGTGGGTTGCACAGGGTGAAAGAGGGGTCAGCAAACAGCCCAGCAGGCATTTGCAGATTGATGGAAGAGCTGAAAATAGACCTTGCAGCATCTCTTTATTCAGTGCCACATGGCCTCCTTTCTGTGTCCAAACCCTGGTTATCCCAGGGATTGTGCAGGGACCTCTGCCCCAGCAGGTCTCTGTTGTGCCCGTTGTTAGAGCTTGGCTACAGCTGCTTAATTCTCATTAAATAGTCAAGTTTCTTTTAATCTTCTTCCAAAACAAGGAGCTCAAGTCTTACAACAACATCTCCCAGGCACTTTCTGCTCTCCTTCGGGGACATATTTCTTTCTAGTGAAAGGAAAATTTCCCAATAACTTTCTTCTGCTGCCAGGCACCAAGACAAGGCAGCATCGTGCCACTCCCTCATCATTTCCTAAGAGACTTGCACATCACTTTATTCAGGACTGTACCCTCTGCTTTTAGTTTCCTATTCTCATTCCAGCCTGTCTACTTGAATGCATTCAAAGGTGTAAGAAAAATCCCTCTTGGGACAATCTGTCCCACGCTGCACCCACGGCCATAAAACCTCGGTGGCCGCACTACTGGTTCTTATCAGCCATCACACCTTCAAGCACAGAAGGTGTGTCTAATATTAGCCAGGAGAAGACCTGGACTTTTTCAGCTAATCGGTATTAATAACTTCCTATGTTTGTAGACAGCCCATAGGAAATGCAGCCTGACTCATCTACCCTGTAATTAGATGAACTCCCCGAAAAAGTGCAGGTGGCTGCACCGCAAAGACACATTAGCCAAGGTGCAGAATTTGCTCCTGACCAAAGGGCAGATAACAGCAGCTATAATTTCCTCCACTGATATAATATAGAAAAAAGCAGTATTTCTGACAGATTTGGCATATGGCTGAAGTTGGAAAGTCAAGCAGACATTTTCTTTCTTATCTCACTCAGGGGAAATCTGTAATATGCACAAAGCCTTGATTTATTTTTTACACTCTGGCATATTACTGGAAAGTAATTACAAAGCAAAATTTCATGAAAAACAGAAGATATTCAGGCCTATTTGCTGTATAAGTTATCCCTAGACTGTGATTCTTACCAAAGATATTTGTTTCCTGTGTTCTTTTCTGCTGCCAAGTTCAGCCATATATCACTTTTATGTATCTGAAGGCCATGGTGTAATGCAATATAAAGCTATGAATGGGATAAAGTTACATATTCTCCATTGATTTTCCATTGTGTCCATTATCTTTAATGCTGGAATGCAGGTTAGTGTGAGTGCCGGAAGCCTCCGCACCTCCGCGCTGGCTGCTGCCCTATGAAAACCATCCCTGGGGGGCAGATAAAATCAGCTGCAAGCTGCAGAGAGGAGACAGGAGTTCCCCAAAGTGTCCAGCTTAATGGGGGAAGCAGTAGGAAAGAGAGAGGGAGAAGGTAAACTCAGGGATGGGGACATGAGAGTGGCTGGGAGGAAACCAGAGAAGGGCTGGAAGGGAAGGCAGGGGAAGGAGAGGAGAGAGAGGAAGGGAGCAGGACAGACCTACTGCAAGGCATTCTATCAGTGGAAAATTGCTTTTTGCATGCTTAACAAAGGAGGAAGAGGAAGAGATTTGTGGTTCGTGATGCTGCTGCAAAGTCACCCAAGCACCACCAGCATCGCTACCCAGGAGAGCAGCAGAGCAGCAGCCAAGGGTGCTCAAGTGCCATTGCTCCCCAGTCCCACATCTTGTGGAAAGCAAGCTGAGGGTTCAGCTGCTCATCCCATCAGGATGAGCAGGGAGGGTGTTCCCAGACAGCACTGGGGCTTGCCACCATGGCAGATCAAGCAATGGCTGATGAGCGGGACAGGAGGATGCAGCTGGATGGGGAAAGCAGGATGCTCTGGAGGCTTGTCGCCCAGCTGGGCCCAATTGCACTAGGACTAGATGTTAACACTAACTCTCTAACAAGCTTCTCAAATCACATTTTTAAGGCCATGTGTTAACAGAAAACAACTGTTCAAATTTAGCAAGTTCCAGCAGCACTTTCACCCTTGTTCCATCTGGGCCGCAGGAGGACGAAACGCCACCGCCACTTCATTTTTCATCCCTCTCACAAAGGGGTAGAGCTGTTAGTCATGCAAGTGGTTCCCTTGGACAATCCCACACAAGCAATGCCAGCAGGATTTCTCCATGTGTGACTAACTGCTCCTCCTGGGAGGCCAGAGCTTCCCATGGGGAAGGTAAAGGACCCCCCATTTTCCGTAATCTTAACTCTGCAGTCACCACTGCTGCTGCTGTAAAGTGTTTTTAAGATGAAAACCCTTCTGCAGGACAGGTGACCTGCTCATCTCCATCTGGGCCTTTACTGTTTTGGCTGCTCTTGTTGACATCTGTGACTAATTTGTGATCGATGAAACTGAGCTGTGACCAATACAAAAAATCTTTATTAAGACCCTGCCAGGTTAATCAGCAAGCATTCCTCAGGAATCCTGCTCTGGAAGAGCCAGCCCTGAGTAATTCCATGGGACAACATTTCTGGAAGGAGCACTGCATCCAGCTTACCTTGAAGCACATCAGCCATGGACACCTTGTGTCACCCATAACCCTGGGGACAGAGCTTAGGGGCCTTTGTGCAACTTGTCCTTCAGTTATTTGTCCTGGTAGAGAAGAGGCTCAAGATGACATGGAGCAAAACCTTTCCAGCTGGTTCAAGAAAAATCTGGTGCCTTGTTTAGAGAGAGCTGAGCTCGTGTGTGTATGTGCATGTGCTGCACAGCAGGACCCTTTTTCTCATTTAAACAGCCAATTAAAGCCTACTTTGGCACTTAGCACATGACATCAACTTGCAGTACTTAACCTGCCTAGCACAGTGTGAATTTAATTTGATAAAGGGGCAACTAATAAAGATCTTGGAAGGCTGGTTAAAGTTCATTAAGCCTTTCCTTTCAAGGTATACTTCCCTCCAGTGCAAAAGCTTGCATCTATTTTTTTTTCTTTAAAGCTGTGTTATATCCTGCCACCAGAAAAAGGTGCCTGTGTCACATCCTGACAGGGTATATTTAAAGTCTCACTGTCAAAGTCATGGCAGGCCTTGGTTCTTTGCCCAGGAATGTGCAGAAAGAAAAATAAAAGCCCTTTTCCCTGAGTGTGGGGAGAGGAGTGCAGTGTGTGTTGGTGCAGTCAGGCTCCTGGGAGGGGAACGGGCTTCTGTCACACTGAGCTGCATTCATCCTCCTTCTCCTGAGCCATCCATGATTCCAGATGGATTTCATAAACAGATGAGGAGGCTCCTCTGAGTTCACTGGTTTAATGAAGCCCGTATGGCTGACTCATGTAATAAGTATTTAATCATGTTGATGAAAATAGCTCTAAAAACTTCCACCACACACAGCGCCATTCCCCGCGCAGCCGTGGGGCTGATAACAGCACAGCCGAGGCACCTCTGTTTTCCACAGCCTCTCCTGGTGCCTGCCTTGGCTTTCACCAGGGACTTTCAAATGTGTGCATGCATTGTGCATTGCCACCCTGGGACAAGGGCCTGTCCATCTTTGAAAATACTCCTCAAATCACCCGCTGAAGTGCCACAAAAGGAGGTTTTTTTAAGCCCCATATTCCCTGTGCAGCTGTTTCAGAGGTCACTCAAGGGTTAACACTTCGGTGTTTATATCTTCTTATTAGTTTTTGTTTGTGCTCACAAATGCCCATGCATTAAAAATTTGCTGAGCTTAAGTGGTCTCCCTTTGTAAACAGACAAATGCCACAAAACCTTGCAAATATTGAGTCATCTTGGGTGGAAATTGTTCTTGTCAGCAGAAGTCATTATCAATGCCAAGAAGGACACGAGCCTTCATCATTCCCAGGCACGGACCTAAATGAACACATGTAAGACCATCATGTGGCAACTGGTAGCCCACACAAATTCAGTGTATTTTAAGGTAGCTCAGAGAAGTCAGGGCTCCTCCTCCTCCATTCAGGGTTGGATTTATGTTCATGTTTGTCCTTTTACAACTGGCTCATCGGTGTTTAGCAGCAACGTTCTTCTGAGAGCTCTGGGAAAATGAAGATGAGTCCCACACTGTCTTGCACAGGATCCCAGCCACAGGCAGAGAGAAACCCCTTGTTTTATCTACATGAAATTTTATGGATCAGTCCAAATTTGTTGAATTAGGTTTAATTTTAAGTGTTGTGGGCAAGGCCACATGAGGAGCTTTGATTTGTAAGGTAATATTTTCCAAATTGGAGAAATGTTGAAATCTGAAGGTGTGCTTGCAGTATGCTACAAGTTCCAAGGCTGCTTACATCCTGACAGGGAAAATTATTTTCTGCCGTGAGACCAGACAAAACCTCCTCTTTGTGTCATTAACAGTTAGTTTCCCTCTGTAAGCAAATTATTTTCCAAATCACTGAAATGTACCACAGTGTTCATGGCTTCAGAAACTGGGTTTATTATAATTTCCCTCCGTTCATTTTACAGTAGCCATGTTTTTCACTTCTAAACATGCAGATTGTTCCTGTTTGGCCGAATTTAGAAATATATCCTCTGAGAGAAGGCACAACCATCCCTCCCTCACCAGGTTCGGGGAGAAAATAAGTTTTCCTCAAAGGAAAGTGAAAGAGAGAAAAACTATTTATTTGACAAACACACAGGAAAAGGATAATGATGCTAAATAATAAAACTTCTCACTCTGCTGAGAGAAACCTGGGAAAATTTCAGAGTCCTTCTGAAGATCTCCCTCTCTCTCCCTCCTTGGAGCTGGGATGGGGTGGTGGGCCCACCTCCAGGGCCAAGGCCTCGGTGGAAATTCCTCCCAGTGTATTCTGATGTTGAAACAGTCCAGCAGAGGGGAAAAAAAAGAAAAAAAACAAAGTCCCAGGAAAAACAAAAGTTCAACTCTCCATCTCTCTCCAGAGAAAGAAAAAGGACCTGAAAAACTGGCCGAAAGCAAGCTGGGTGCCTTCCCCACTCTCACTCCGCTGCCACAGCTGAAAAAAAAGTCTCTATCTCTGTGTGACCTTGAACAAGCTGCAAACTGCTTTGAAGAGGTTTTGTTCAGGTTTTCCTTCCCCCTCTCAGGCTCAGTTTAAAGGCACAGAAAGGCACAAAATTAATTCTTGGGCATGGGGCAGCGATAGGGGATACATGTCACAAAGTCACCCCAAGACATTGAAGAGGTACCAGTGTAGGCTGAACAGAAAGTCAACTGTGATCCTGCCCCATCCACTTAAAGAGTGTGTCCAGGAATTGCCCTGTGCTTTCTGATTGACTGAGATGCCTTTCATCCATAGTAGCTGCTGCTATTGATAGTTGTGCTTTGATGGCTGGTGTTTAAACCTTCAAGATTGGGAAGTCTTTGAGATTGGAAGGTCTTGAAGACTGAGAAATCTTCTGGTTGACTTTGACTCATATTGCTCTGGCACCAAGATTTACACAGCTCTAAGTAATGGGAGCGTTATGGCCTTTAGAGACTTAATAATGAAATCCAGAGTTCTCTTTACACAAGCCCATCATCCTCCTATTCATGAGTTTATGAATTTTGGTGCAGTGGCACCAGACTTTGAAAGTGCAGGAATTCTGTATCTCACTTTAGAGCACCTAATGAAGACATCATCATGACCCTTCAGAAGAGCACCTTCAACAGAAAAGCACTGAAACAGTGGAGAAGTCTCAATTTCCTTGGTTATGACTTCAAACTCCAGAGCTAAAGGACACCGAAGAGAGAGTTTAATGCCTATAAATCTTGCAGTGTGAACTGATTCATGACTCAGACAAAGTGCCCAAGCCCCTAACAGTCAGGAGAACAACCCTTTAAAATACAGTTTGCTACTATTGCTGGAAACTTTAACCCGCTGGCTTCACACTCAGGAGGTTTAAGCTGCAAATGGCAGGAGAGGATTTATGTGCTCCTCTGAACAAAATACATCAGGGTAGGAAAACTTGACCCAACAGTTTTGAGACGTGCCTGCCATAAATAACCAATTGATTGGCTGGGTTGCAAAGCCATTAGCAGGCATGGGGAGCCTGCTGAGACTCAGACACCGCATAAAATGCTGGAGGTGCCAGCAAAATGGACATGGCCATCGGCTACGCGGTCGCCTCCCAGCAGAACCGCTCGGGAGGCCTTGTGAAAAATGGAGCAGCTTTTATCTTCCTCATCCCACAACACCCTGGAAGGGGGATCCAGTCTGTGCGTGGGATCCAGTCTGTCATGGGCCAAGGGGGAAGAGAAGAGAGATAAAATGACCACCTCGTGCTTGAGCAGTAAATCATCTGGAGGAGCAGAAGTATTTAAAATGACGTTGGAGATCGTGCCTTGACAGGTTGCAGATGAGTCTTTTCTGCTGTAAATTACCACAGCTGCCAAGTGGCACTGGTAGGTCTGAGCCAGCAGGGCTTTCCACCCCCAGAAAAGTGGCAGCAGCTACAGCAGAAGGGAATTTGATGACTCAGATCACAGATGTCAGGACAGAGGGCCGGAGGTTGTTTTACCTTCTGAGAATGGGTCATTTTTATCTTGTCCCTGCCAAAAATGCATGTGATGCTCCCATCTTCACTCCCACTGCTGCAGCCACACTTTCTGGACTTGGGTTGATCTTTTTGCACTGTCCCACCATGATGGCAAGGGAAAAGGTAAGAGTAGTGGAAGACCCATGGAGCAATGCCTTCCAAGTCTTTCAATCTGGAGAAAAGCAGGCAGTAGGAAGCAGAGCAGACATGATGCTGGTCTACTCCAGACACTCATTTACACTTATTTGAGACACGTGCACGTTGCAAATGAATCTGAGTATAAATGGCTACATAAACAGCAGGGTAATGATGAACCAGAGCCAGCTCCTCAGGAGGCTGCAGCTTCGGGCATTCTCCTCAATCAAGCAAAGATGGGACCTTGTTCCTGTATCAAACATGAGATGAGAAGTGATGACTGGCAGGTGAAAGGCAGGAAGGAAGAATGTGGGTATGTGAAATTCCATGCAGCCTGATCCCGCTCAGAGTCTCAAGCGCTTTCCCTGCTCAAGGAGATGAGTGGCCCAGCTCTCAAGGACCAGTTCCTGTGCTAGGTATCTTCTCTGTCCTGGCACTGCCACCACTCAAATCTATTGGCTCTTTCAGAGGAACCAGAGGACTCCTCCTCTATGTAGGACTCAGTTTCCATGGACAGGTTTTCTGGTTTTGTGTTAGATTCAACAGCTGGGTGTTTCTTCTCTCCAGGGAGAGCCCCACAAGGGAAGAATTGGTTCCAAACAATTGCATTTACACAGTATGCAAACGTGCATTGGTCAAGTATTGACGTGCTGCTGCACAGGTGGTTTCCTGGTGGCTCCTAAAACACCAGGAATGGTGAAAACCAGGAACAGATTGAGCTCCTTACAGGAATCTGGCCCATTCCTATGAACTACAAACCTGTACAAGTGTGACTGAGCCTTGAGTCTCACTAGCTAAACGCAGGTTTTATTTTAACACCCTGCTAACCCAGTAACTACTCCCCCCATTTTAATGCACAAAAGGTTATTCATCCCCATCCTGGAAGTGTTCAAGGCCAGGCTGGGTCAGGCTCTCAGCAACCTGGTTTAGTGCAAGGTGTCCCTGGATTTTGTATCTGTGAAACACAGAGGAAAGTGCTGCCGAATACTTTGAATTTATTCTTCCTTTTTTTTTTTTTTCTGTTGTTTCTCTTTTGAACTGAAATCAGCCTCAGTCAAGGGATTGGCAGCAAGAAACTGTTGGGATCCTGCTTCTGCTCTGCAGGTAGTAGCTCCTTAGGATTCATTGACTTGCATAAATTAGGGAGATAAGAACTATCATCTTTAATAAGAACAGGAGCTCAGCACCTCATGTCTAACAGGACACAGTAATAAATGCTTTGGAAACAAGTATCAGAAAGGGAAGAGCAGTTCTCCCACTCACCCAGCAGGAGTGGGAGAATTAGTTTAGGGCCTTTTGAAGACAGGTGCTGTATCCAAATGGCTTTTGCAGAGAACAGGCACTGTTTGCACTGTTTTCCATGAGCCTGTGTAATCCTGTCCTTGGAAAGCTTTAGCCACCACAACACCTCGAGTGAGGTGTTCTGCAGTGCCATGAAACCTCTTAGATAAGAAAGCAGTGGGGCAGGTACTGATCTCTTCTCTCTGGTCATCAGTGTCAGGACCCAAGGGAATGGCTGGAGATGTGTCAGGGGAGGTTTAGGTCAGATCATAGGAAAAGGTTCTTCACCCAGAGGATGGTTGGGCATTGGACAGGCTCCCCAGGGAAGTGGTCACAGCACCACAACTGACAGAGCTCAGGAAGTGTTTGGACAACACTCTCAGGCACATGGTGTGATTCTTGGGGTGTCCCGTGCAGGGCCAGGAGCTGGACTCCATGATCCTTGTGAGTGAGTCCCAACCCAGGATGTATCTGTGATTCTATCATAGTTCCTTTGCTGCCTTTGACTTTGCTCTCAGGCAGGTGCTTTGGGCATCATCTAGTCCTGGTTTTACGGGATAAAGTGGATAACAGCTCCCTGTTCACTTCTTAACTACTGAGGGCTCAATCCACATCCCTTCCTTGCTCACTTCTCTCCAAGTGTCCTACTCTCTTTGAACTGCCCATTTTTTGGAAGCCTAACACTATATTTTGGACAAATGTTTTGCTACAGGAGAGAAAGTAGTTGCTTTTGGAAGTGTCATTTTAGTGCACGCAGCACAAATGTTTATAAATACATACCTGCACACAGACAGGGCACTTGTCAAAACACATTCAAAGGATACCTAGGTTCTTTCATGTATTACATACTCAGAGTGAAAATAACCAGCTATATTTAACCCAGATCCAAGCCAGACTAAATTATTTCAAAGGTCAATTAAAGAACAGGAAAATCTCACTAGCTAAGAGATAAAAAAGCTCCCATTCATCTGCAATTCCAAGAGCTTTCACAGAACTAAAGCACAGGATGAGAAACTGTAATTAAGTACCATTTCGTATAAAAATCATTGACAACTCCAAGTTTCTATACCTGCCAAGACCTCAATTCAGATGACTGCATTTGGCCTACAGCAGTTGATGGAAACTCCATCACTCACCACACTGATGTAGTTGTTTGGAAACCAACGGCTCTTGGCAGAGAAAACACATTTCAGCTTCTGTTGAATGACTGCACATATGAGGAGCAGGAGATGAGACAGACCAATAGCCAGTGCTCAGATTCAGATTATGTTTTGGCTGGGGCTTAAAGTTCAGGTCTGAGGCCAAGTGGAGGCTCAGATTTAGCCTGCAATGTAATCCTGAAATCACATGGGCTCCTCTCCTCAGGTATTGGCCTCAGTGGCAGAGACCTGGGGGTGTTTTCTCCCTCGCAATGGTGAGTCGGTTGGTTTGGCAGGCGCCGCTGTGCTCGCTGCATTCCTGTTCTTTGGCCCCGTGTGAGTCAGTTCTGGAAAACTCTTATTTGACCACAACTGGAAAAGAAAGAGAGAAAAAAAATCCAAGCCAAAACCCACAGATCAAATCTGTAGGATGGGTTTGAACCACAGAGCCCAGTTTTTTACCCTGACAGCCTGCATGATCTCAGCACAGACCTAACCACAAACAGCCGAAGGAAGCACTTGGGAAGCTGAGCCCCTGCTCCCATCACCCAACCCGAGCCAGCAGGCGATAACAGTCCAACCAAGAGAGCAATGAATGCAGCGAGCCAAATCCCAGAAGAAACTCTGGGATTTGTTCTCTCTGGCTGATTGGAAAAGCTGTCTCCAGAACTTAAGTCAACACCTTCCATCAACCTCAGGACATCTCCTTGGATAAACATAATCACCTTCCAGGTTTGGGCCTTACTCAGAACAAGATCACTCTGCATAGGAATCATATTTAGCACAGGTCACGGTTTAAAACGCCATCAGAAATATCCAAGAGGGCGTTCATGTTTCAGCTTTGCCATCAGCCCTAAGGTGAGAACACCCCAGTGAGGATTTGTGATGTGCACCAGAACATTCGTGCAATAATGAATGATGGCCCAGCTCTATTTCTTGTGCAATCTGCAACTTCCCAACGTGTCTGACACACTGGGAATCCACACACAACAGTGATGGAAACCTTGGAAAGCGAATGCAAGTGAAGAAAAGTCCTTGGTGTAATTTTACAGTGTGTGAAAGATTTAAAGCAAGAAACACAACCAGATGCCACAAGGAAACTACTTTCAATTAGTTCTGCTTTGTGTTATACCTACAGATGAAAAATAAAAACAAATTCATTCTGTCAACAGCTCTATCTATAGCATAATCCTTAAATGAACTCATCCGTCAAACTGGTCTCCTCTGGCAAAACATATTACAATCCCTGTTTCTCAGCTGTGAGAATCAATCATCTGTTTCCCAAACCCATTGGTCAACATCTTAAGAACCCAATATATTTTTATTGCGCTGAACAAGCCAGTCACAGGGCACCAACCTCACCACATCACCTATGTACAAAGGCCTCATGTATTAGCAAATTCAGCAATTCCAGGGGACCTATTCCTCTGTAAATGTTACACGGCAAATGTGCCTGACCTGGCATAAAAGCAAACCTCAGCCTTTCTGCCCCAGCAGGATCCATGGGATGTGCTGCTGCTCACAGCTGGATAAGGCAAGAGCACTGAAGAACAAACCAGATTTTTTCTGGGTGGACAGTTCAGAGAATGATGTTTGAACCAGGAAATACAGAGGTAGGGATGTGCATTTTTAAGCCAAAGCTAATGGTTCCACTGAAGTAGCAGCAGAACCACCCCACCAAAGCACTGGCAGCATTCAGTAGCATTTGCAGTGTTTCTCAGTGATGAATGTTCCCCATCCTCCATGCAGGAGGACTTTGAAGAGGGGGTCTCTTCCCAGGGCTCTGATGGCTGCTCCAGACCAAGAGCACACCCTCCTTCCAGCAAAGGGACCCTGTGAGAGGGAGACCAACTCTCATTCCTGTGTTACCCATGGGAGTATAAAGGCACAGCCATACTCCATCCTGGATGTGCAAAGGGATGTAGGTGTGCGGGTTTCCAAGGGTCTCAGTGCCCAACCTCCCATGCCAGGCCAAGGGCCACAATTGGCCAAGCTGAGATGATAGGGGAGACCAACTTTTTCATGGGCAGGTAGTGATAGCACAAGAGGGAATGGTTTGAAACAAAAGAGGTGAGACAGAATAGATATTGGGAAGAAATTCTTGACTGTGAGAGTGGTGAGACACTGACACAGATTGCCAGAGAAGCTGTAGATGCCTCATCCCTGGGAGTGTTCCAGGCCAGTTTGGATGGGGTTTGGAGCAACCTGGTCTAGTGAAAGTGTCCCTGCCCATGGCAGAGGGTTGGAATGAGATGAGCTTTAATGTCCCTTCCAACCCAAACAATTCTGTGATACGAGCTGTGCTCTGCATGAGCCACATCAGGATGCAATGGACAGAGAACAACTTCAGTCATGCTTAGCAAAGACTGAAATGTGCCTCAAAGTCATTCTTGAAATCCCATTTCCCAGCACGACTCACTCGTGCTATGAGCAGACACTTATGCAATTGGTGCTCTTGGCCTCACAATATTGGCTGATAGAAAAAAAAATTACTAAAAGTGAAATGTAAACCGAGGTGTTTCTTGCAGAGGCATTGGCTTAGACAAGCAAACTGCAGCAGTGGCTTTACCTGAGGCAACCTTATGAGAGCTCATTATGTAGTTGTATTTTAACTAATGAAGTGGCAATTTCTATGAAATACACTGGGAGTCCCTTAAAATAATTCATGACGCAGAACCAGTGTAGATAACTAAGGAATTTTGAGCAAAGCAGACATATCAAGGACAGCCTGGTCTTACTGTTCCAGCAACAGTACCAGATACTCTTGGCACTTCATGAAGGAGCAACATCTGACTGATAATGCACTGGTTCAAGATAAACTCCCCTCATTTCCCACAGATTTCAGTTCCCTGGGATATTTGAGAAATTTTTGCTTCTGGGTTTGAAATGTTTTGATGCAAGTCTTCACAAGAAGCCAAACCTTTCAGAAAGGTAACACTTCCCTGAATCCTGGGGTGCAAGCAGAATGGCAAGGAATTCTACCCACCACCAAGCAGATCCTAAAAGGGTCTGCTATTGCTCAGCTTGGATCACAATTCCACTCTTCCAAGTGGAAAAGTGCACAGACAAATAACTCTGAAAACACCACAGGAAGCTGACCAAATGATATGGTTTTAAAGGGGAAAAAAAAGAAAAAAGATAAAAAGAACATTTTACCCACATTTTTAACAATATCAGAGTTTATGAAAAGACTGGGCTACCTGCAGGTTGGAGAAAAGCAAGGTGTGTGTGCCACAGTGTGGCAACCTACCTTTTCCTGGATGGAGACTGACCATGGCCAAACTCAAGGGAACTCTGTGCCCACTCCAGCAGGTGCTACACCTCTATGGCAAGGGAACATTGACATGGCCCATTGGTGCACACAGATACCAATAAATTTCACTTCAGAAAGCAGCAAATGCAACAGGATCCACAGCTTGGTGTGGATTTTGACAGCTCAGAAATATCTGCCATGGGGTCCCAGACCCACCAGTCCCGGTGCTGGGCCTGGCAGCCTGAGGAGGAGGAGGAAGGGAGGAATTTGAGCTGAAATCAAAGCCAGACATCCCCAAAGAACAAAGCCGTGGCTCCGGACGCGTGTACTCGGGGGGCACCTTGGGGCAAGACAGGTGCCTGGCACACAGGGACAGACAGGGAATTTTGTCAGCCAAACGTCTCCTGTACCCATTCCCTTGGGAGGAAAGAAGAGTTGCCAGCAGAGCTGGCCAGAAAACAAAGCGAACAAGGCATGGATCACTGGAGAGTCAAATAATCCCCGTGCAGCAAACAGGGTCAAGTTCGAGGAACAAAACCTCATGGCTGGCAGGCGGTGGCTGCTGAGGGCACATGTGCTGCAGAACCAGCCTCTGGAGAGTCAGCTGGTCTTCATCTTCCCTAAACCCAAAACCAGCCCTTCCAAATCCCCTGGCACCGCCATGGGGAAACAGCCTTGGTATCTTTCCTCTGTCAGAGGACACACACAGGTCCCTGCAAGCAGCAGGAGTGGGTGCTGAGCTCTGCCCAGGGTGCTCCCTCCTCTAGGCAAGGACCTGCTGTAATTCCCTGCCCTGCACAGTGGGCTGAGGCCACCTTCCTCTCATGCTCTCACTGGCTCATCATTCACATCTCATATGAAAAGGAAGTTGGAAGACCTCACCAAATCCAAGCATCCAACCCCCTGAGCCAGCTCCAAGTTCTGCTCCTGAGACAGCATTAGGCACCATGAGATTTTTCACAACAATAGATTGAGTACACCTTGGCTGTGCTCTTATATGTCCCAGATCCACTCTACAACCACAAGAAGGATTTTTTGTTTTAAAAGATTAAATTCTGGCTGCTGGCACAACCTTAAAGCAGACAGTCTCTATAGGATGATCAGGCATTGTTAATTCTTTTCATTCCTACTGAAGTGGTGAAAACTGGCAATGTGGCACAGTTCTCCTGCTTACCCTGGGACTCTGGAGTCAGATTTTGGAACTGACAAGTGATCATAAAAGAAAACCAACCAAAAAACACAACTGTATCAAGCAGACACTTGAATTCTGAAGGAGATAATCTGTTCTATCCAAGGAAAAGTGAAAAATATTCTGAATGTCTTCAGAAAGAAAAAAACATTATTAAGACAAGGCAGACACAAGAACTAACATCAAATCCAGTCCCTGTTGGTCACTCCCCAAAATCTCCAGGGGAAGGGAGCAGATGCCCAGGGCAGATGAGGGCCTGGGTGCAGGGCTGGGACTGCTCTGGGCATTTCACACCATGATGGTGCTGGGGGTCAGGGCAATGTTTTCCTACCTCAAAATCTTTGTTTTGGTGAGGTTGTCCAGCATAACCAAAGAAGCACAATCCAAGGGAAACCGTGCAATCCTCAAAAACAGCTTGGATAAAGAAGAGGCCAAGTGCTGAGTGTGTGACTGCGGTGCCAGCCAGGAGCAGAGAGCTCTATGGGTGCCTGATGAGCCCAGCCCAAGCCAAGGGATGGCTTTGGTGTGGCCTGGGGTCACCCACTGAGCATCCCTGGGTAGAAGCTGTCCTCCCAGCCCCGGGTGTTCTTTCCTGCTCTGCTTTAAATGATGGAGGGGCTGGGGGCTCTCCCCAGCAAGAGATGGCACTGCAGAGCCCCTGCCCTCACCATTGGGACATTTGTGCTCCTGATCCCTGCATCCTGCTGTCCTTGAGGAGCTGCCCTGAACACTTGTGCCTTTCATATCCTCGGGATGGTGATTGCCCCAGGCCCAGCACCGAGACAAGCTATAAATATTCCTCCCAACCTTCCCCCATCACTCAATCCCTTGGCACCCCAGCAGTGGCCACAGCCTCTGTAGAGCAGCCCACAGCCCCAGGCTGGCGTGGGGGCACCAGCTGCTTCCCCCTCCCAGCGGGATGCCCGCGGATGCTCGAAGCCCCAGGGGTGACGGGGCATCCCACAGGCTCTCCCAGAGGCACCGGCAGATTAGCGGCTCTATTTTTCAAGTTGATCCTCTCCCACCCCCTCCAACTTCATTCAACTTGCAAGAATTTAAGAGAACTTGGCAGGACAGGCAGGATCTAAATATAACCCTGGTGGCCATTTCGTCAAACAAACCCCGATGAGCAAATGGCCTCTGTACCTGGAATGCGGGTTCATGGAAGTGACAGGTCAGCAAAGCAGCTGCCTCTTTCCTCCCAGCACAATGGGGATAGCAGAGATGCCATCGGCACGAGTTTTTTCCTACCCTGCTGTGCACTAAAAAAAATTATTCTTGGAACATTATGGAGCTGGGGAGTAAAAATAGATATGCAGGTTCAGCATATGGCTCTCTTCACTCCTTGTGATTCCACCTTGTTTTGCAGAGAATAGAAGGAAAAACAGTTATGCCACCCAGTTAAACTCTGCTTGCTCAGCAGCTCCTGACAATGACACTTGCGGCTTTCCAGGATCGTTTTAGAAATCCTTCCAGCAACCTGGGTATTTCTGTGGTGTCAATTAAACCAGAAAAGATGAGTCTTTAACCAGACCAGCCTAGGTGGGAAAGGTCAAAAATTTGCTGCAACTGCCTCAGGTGAAGCTCAGTTTTGCTTATCACTGTTGGCAGTAACAAACACTCACCACATGGAAAAGGAAATTGGAAGTAAGGTTTGCTTTGCTCCAAGATCTCCTCCTGGAGAGCCATCCCCGAGCCCCACACGTGTCCCCACACCAAGGCTGGGTGGGAGGCAGCTCCCACAGCTGCTTGCCAAAGTTTATTTGGCTCACTGAAGCTCAGTAGAGACCAAACCAGCAGGAGCTGCTGGGATGCACCAAAAGCCCCTCTGGCTACTCTGCCCATGCAGTGTGCCCATCACAGAGGGTTGTGATGACCAACTTTGTCTGGTCCCCAGAGAAGTGACAGTGGTTAAATAATCCCAGTGTTAATGCTGGTGGAATCATTTTAGAGATGCAGCCTGGGAGGAGCCATGCTGGTGCTGGGAGCGTCTCCCACCCACTGAGTCACTCCATGGGTTTTTCAGATCCTTGGGGACAGTGTGTTTATGGCCAGCTCAGAAGGGGCTGAGTGACAGGCTGTGACCTCAGGCTCTCCCCTGGTTTCCTTGAAGGAGGAGGACAAGGCTCCAGAATGGGTCACCACAATGGGATGGTTGCGGGGGGTGAGGACAAACCAGGCAACAATCACAGGGAGGCACAGGCAGCTGGGACACAGAGAGTGACAGAGCAGAGGGGCTGGTGTCCCCCTCCCAACCCACAGACCCCCTGCACAGCAGGGATGGTGCCACATGCTTTTGAACGGACACTTTGCTTCACGTTGACAAAACAACACAGTTTCAAAAAACAACCCAACAAATCCTTCCACACCTTGCTCCCTCCTCCTCTCCACTCAGCCACCTTCCTCTTCCCTGGAGAATGGAAGGGCTGGGGAATTTCTGTGCCTTGGTGATCTTTAGCCTTGGCCTCCCTGCAGCTGCAGCAACCTACAGCAGTTCTGTGGCTGCTCCAGAACCAGCTTGGTTGTGTCAGAGCCCAACCTGGCCCTTCTTTAGGGCCTGGATCCTGAAGATTCCAGCATCACTGAAAGCCCCTGGTATTTGGGCTCCTAAACACTTTCTGAGCCACAGGATGTCACCAGTAAAGGGTAAACTGACCTTCACTTGCTCATGCCCTTTATCATCACTCAAAGTCCCTGCAACAGGACAATAAAGAGCTTTTAAATTCACCAAATTACCAACTAAACCTCATGTGTTTTTCCAGGTAACATCCACTGGACCCTGCTTTTTCCAACCTTTTCAGTCAAGCATGTTCCCTCTGCAGCGCACAAAGGGACTTCAATCCTCAGCTTCACAAGAGGTCATTTAACAGCAAGCTGGAGGGAGTGGAGAGATGACAAAGAATTTTAATAGAAGGCAAATAAAGCTCTTTGTAAGTCACTTCCAAATTGATTTATATAGCCAAGGCTGCTCCACTACACTTTCAAAGTAGAAAAGTCCCTTAAGAAAACACCTTCAAAGGATGATCCAGCTCTTCTTGAAGCCAGGAGAGGCAAATCATGCATGTCAAAGCTGGGGCTAAAATGTGCACAAAACCCACAAACCCCTCAAAATCACCATTCAATAGATTGTTCCACAGTCCCCTGAATCCCAGATGCTGGAGCATAATGGATAATGCTGAGCTATCAAAACATGAGTCTACACGGAGTTTCTTTATTCTCAGCATTATGACTTAATTTCTCAGCACTAATGTTCATTTCAAAGCAAGGAATTTTGCTTGGCCTCCTCTGGGACCCCTAAACCCTTTGTGTTTGCTTTCCACCCCTGCAGTGGGAGCATGGGGTGGCAGGGAAATGCTAAAGCCAAATGTTTCCCCCTTTACAGCACGCTGGAGAATGTGCGGCAACACCTCTGCTCAAAGGGAACGGCCTTGTTTAGACAAGCCATGGCAAACACGAGGCACAGGCCCTGGAGGAACAGCTTCAGGGGCTGCAAGAAGGTGGAATATCGACTTTCAGAATTTGTGGGTGGAAAAAAAAAATCTCTCCATGGTTTCCATGCAGTTTCAGCCTGAGGCTTTGCATCCCCTAGGGAAACGTCATTCCTTGGCTTCTGACTCACCAAACTGAACTCTGAGATTAAGGAATGGCAAGACAGGCAAGCATCTTTGGCTACCCAGGCCAAGACAATGTCTCTCCACCATCATCAGAGTAATCTCCCCTTGGAAAAGGACCAGATGAATGTTCCCATTGCTCAGATGATTCCAGAAGATACAACTTGTAAATAGCAACAGCAACTGTGCCAGCAAATACCAAAAGGAAAACTGTACCATTTCAACAACAGTTTTTGAGCTGGATCCAGCAGTGACACACTGATGAGCACCTTGTTGTGGAATGGTGTCACTCGAGACATGGGCCTTTCTTCCTAATCCCATCTGGTGATCACTTGTGCACAAGGCCTCATTGCCCTTGATGGTATCACTGGTTGTGTAACAGCTGAGCCTGTTCTTGCTCATCCTCACCTCAAGCCCTTTCTGATCCTGGGGAAGTGCTGTGGTAACAGCTGGCAACCCCAAAGTGCCATGGGAATGGCTCTGTTTGCACTTCACTGGTGTCTGTGCCCACCAAATCCAAAGCAGGCCAATTTCATGTGACAGGGTTAATGAATAAGTATCAACTGATGTAGGAAAGGGCTCAGATCTTCACTCTGCCTTCCCATTCCACTAGTGCCTGGCAAGTTGCTGTCTGCAAGCAGGACCTCACTGTGCTGCACCGCTCCCAAGAAAAGCACACATCCAGGAGGGGTAAAGAACCAACATTCTGAAGATTAAGCAATTTGGGGGCATAAATTCCACACATTACTGTTGAGATAAATGTGCCCAGTGACCCTGTACTCAAACATGTCGACAATATCAAAAGGGCAGTGAAGGCCATAACCCCCTGCTGGACCTGGGAGGAGGAAGGGACTGTGGGAGTGTTGAGTCTCAGATCCTTTCTAGTGACCTCAGCTCTCCCTGTTTGAGCAAAGCCACCTCCAGACAGACCTTCCATCTGCACCTCTCACCCACCACATGTGATTTCACCAAAGCTCCCTGCACCTCTGAACTGTAAGTGCTGAAGGACTCGGTAAGCACCTGGTCAGTGAGCAACAGTGGAAACTCCCCTGCACCCCTACCCAAAGCTCAGGGTGAGGAGCCTCCTATGATCACACAGTGAGCAGCAATTGAAATGGACCAAGAGGAGGAGGTTGGTGTTATTCCAGAAGTTTGCTCAGTGCCACACACACACACACACACACACACATCAGCTGGGATGTCCTTAGCACAGCTTCTGCCCAGGCTGTCTCTGTACCCATCAACATGCAGCTGATTCTGCCTCACTGCTTTGGCCCAAAGGATCAAATATTGATTATCATATTTGGAGAAAGTGGACTGTAGAAGTGTGAGCTGAGGAGTGAATAAACCCCATGCATTCACTTATCTTTCCCTTTAACAAGGATGGAAGTTGTTCATCAAAACCGGGAGCAAAACACTAAACATGAGTCCCCTGAGCCATCCCAGTGCCAGACCTGTAGGAAGCTATAAACAGAGGCTTCTTAACCCCTTCCTACAGGAGATTCACAGCCATGAGCTGCACAAACCCAGCCGGGGAAATGCTACACTAAAGCCCCACTTTCAACCCAAAGCACAGTGAAACAGCCAAGCGTGACTGGAGGTAAGAATAAGGCCTGAGATTTTCAAGGCCCTCACCTCCAGCCCGACAGGTTCTGTGCCATCAAAACCACATCCCAAATCTCTTCTCCGTCCCTGCATGTAAATCCCACTATCAAGTGGAGCTACCTGGGAGGGCAGAAAGAAGGGGCTCCCAGGAACATTGTCTCACTTTGGTCTGTGGAGAGGTGAGATGGGCTCCTGAAAGGCAACAGACTGGAACAACTGCCCCGAGCTTCCAGGGCTCGTTAACTCTCCTTGGCCAGATCCATGATTTGCTACAGATGCATGGAGCAGGAATTTCCAGCCTGTCTCCAGAAAAGCAGTCCTGCATCCCAGGCTGATCAGGCACCCCACCAACCTCCCAGTTCATCACAGATGCCTGAAATCTGAAACGTAAATCAAGTTGGGGAAGGCATTAATGGCAGCAATGTGAAGGCTCAGTGCAAACCTTCCCAAGATGAACTGTCCTGACCTCCGCTGGGCTGACAATGAAAGTGTGACATCATGTGCAAACGAGCTCTAAATTCAAACCAGGTGCCGGGAGCTGCCTGGCATCGTATAGCTGCAGCACAAAGCACTGATGTGTGAGCAGGGATGCTGGGGGCAGGAGAAAGGCTGAGCACGCACAGGACATGCTCAGCAACAAAACAGCCAGTGCAGAACAGGACAGAATTCTGCACTGCACGTGAAAATGCTGGGATTTGTGCTCCTTGGTGCCAGTTCCACTTGGGGCTAACACCGTTAAATAAACAGAGCTGCTGATATTTATGTCCACAAGTGTGAGTATTCCTACAGCTCTGGAATCAAGCCAGCAGCACAATAATGAGGGATTTTTCCATGTTTGCTTATACTCAGGACTCCCTTAGACCTTGCAAAGTGCTTGGAGCTGCACTCACAGGACACAGCCAGTGGAGAGCACTGTGATTTACAGCCAAAAAGCACATCCATTCTTCAGAGCCCCTTGTGGCCAACCATCGTTCCTCTGCTGCTACCCCCTAAGGAAATGGCCTGTCCCCCATGACTGACCCTCACCTTGTTGCACAAGAAGGCCCTTCCCAAAGGGGTCTCCATGAGCAGTTTTTCACCCCATTAAGCACTGCCAGGCCAGCTGCTCACCCTTTCCCTACATCTCAGAGGCAGTGCTGGCACGGAGCTGTGCAGCCACAGCCTCTGAGATAAATTCTGGTGACTTGTGTTCACAGAGGGGACCAGATCAGCCCAGAAGAGATGAGTTTGCTGTCCAGGAACCAATACCTGGGAGGACAATAACTGCAGTTCTCACTGGAAAAGTCATTCTTTGTACCTCGGTGTTTTGGAAAGCACAATCCAGAGTAAAATCCATCACTGGGAGCAGATCAGCCTGTGATCAGCAATCACTTGTGGATTCCTTTATCAGAAACTTTGTCTGACACATTCTCACCAGTGCAAGTTTCTGTCAGGAAAACATCACCTGCACAACAGAGTGGGGATCCCACACAACTTGTGTAGACTGTAAACTGCTCTTTATTTTCTGCTTGTCATTGTTTGGAACATGCCCTGGCTGTTCCACAGTGAACCTGAGACAAAGAGAACTCAAAACAGAAAATCTGTTGTACAACACAGAGGTTTGACATGAGCTGGGCAATTTTTACATCCAGATCATTATTGATTTCTTTTGGGAACTCCATTTCCACATGAAGTGTGGCTGGATGAACACTACTGAAGCACACAAGACCACCAACACAAACTGAGAAATTACACAGCACTTTTATAATACTGAAAATTCTCTCCCACTGGTAGTAAGAGTAAACAGGTCCAAAAGTTTCTTTGTATGGAGAGCAGCTACACTGAATGGTTTCAACATCAAAATCAACTGGAAAACAACAATTTCAGGTAAAGTGCTAAATTAAATCTAACTAGGAAAGGAGTTCTACAATAATCCTGGGTCTGAGCACTGTTGTTTGGCAGTCTCCTTCCTGCCACACTGGTTACAGAAAACACTCTTCACACCCAGCTTACCACAGCCCAGCTGAAACTTGAGCAGCCTCCAAATGGACAAGGAATGGAAATAGGAGAAAAAGAGAAAATAAATCAAAGGCAACCAATTAATTTTCATCTCTCACATTGTTCTTCCTGCTCAACTGGGGAAAGGAAACCTTTCCAAGTGAGTTCAGAAATGCTGTGGGGGTCCCCTCATCCATTCCTGTCAAGTCTTCAGAGAAGAAGGCTGGAAAACGCTTATGACAGGCAATAAAGTAGAATCACTGAAATTTATAAATCTGGAAATTTGGAAGAAAAAATATCTGTATGCAAGAAGAATGAAGAAAATATTTGTCAGCATTTGAGTGAACTGAGAGTTCCAGACTGGAGGCCTCTTCTGCTCCAAAACTTCATGGAAGTGCACAGGTGTAGGAAAACCCTTGAGACACAATGCACAGCACAGCCATGGGAGATGAGAAGGATAAATTATTCTGGTTTTTCATTGTGGACAACACTCAAACCTTCTAAATTTGGGAACAGAATTTTTTTTTCTGCCCCTCTCTCTCCCTTTCTCTATATTTTAAGTTATGAACCACAGAAATTCAGAAGTAGCAGCACTTCTAATTCTTTTTCAGATGAAAGGTAACAGGCATTCTGTAAACTCCTGTGCTCTCCTTTCTGCACCACAGCCAAAATGCAATAATAGAGCTCAGCAGAGCTGTGAATTGCTTCCATTCATCCTCATCAAGTATTAACTTCATACACTGGAATTCACCATTCCAAAGTCTACCTATCAGGATAGTCAGTCAATAGTCAGGCTAGTTAGGATAATACCTAAGGATTAAAAACAATACTATAGTGACTTCTGCAGCACTACAGGAATCCACTGTAAAATTAACCCTGTATTTCAGGTATTTTCTCAGTCACATTTTCAAGATGATGCACACAAACCAAACTGCCTGAGGGGAACAGAGCATTACAGTGCAGGGCAAGACTTGGCTGTTTCAGAGCGAGACAGGAAGAGCAAAAGCTTAGCAAAGTTTTGCCAAGTTTCTGTCTCCTCACAGACAATCTAAGTATTCAGACTTAAGCATTATTGGTTAGAGTTTAAAATAAAGTGACTGCAGTGATGTTCTTCTGTAAAATTTATAATAAATACACTCCCTAAATTGTAGTGTCTGACAAAAATCCCTGAGTTAATTCTCATCAGTGTAAGGTCTCCTGTTTTCCAAAGGAGTTTTGGTTCAGTCAGACAGAAAATCACTTCCTGATATACAGCTGCCAGTGCTTATTCAAGGTACACTTTTACAAGGTATATTTTTAGTTCTCTACAGTAGTGCCAGAGATTCCATGAGCATCTGAATCCCTGCAGTGTGACGAAGCCTCTGAGACACAGTTATTAGAGGACAGCCACAGGCAGGAAGGCAGCTACACCTGGTTAACAGGAGTTTAAGTTGGAAGGATAAAGGCAAGTTCACTTTTTAGGCAGATAACATCACAACTTGTGGTCACCTTGGTTTTCTGCTGGTTCAACATGCTGACAGCAGCCACTGCCAATGCCACAGGAGGAGCTGGGGACTCCTGGCCAAGAATGGATGTGCTGTTTCTGGTACTGCCAAACTATTACATGGCTCACCTGGAGTCACGAAACCTCTGCTAGAAACTTCTTTATAAAAATAACTTCAGCCTTTTCCAGGGATCTTTTTCTTTGGGATCCTACCAGAACTTCTGAGTTAGTTCCCTGGCCTCACAGTATGTGTCTATTTCTATATTAAACTCCTAGGTAGAAGGATACTTCCAAGCAAAAAGGATTTCTGAAGCAGTACTAACCTGCACCACCTGGGTGGCTCCAGGCCATCCATTAAAAATGAAAAGTATTGTCTGGACCCTGAGAGAGCCAAGTGATCTGTTGGCATGAGAAATCCTAGTTTGTCACCTCAGGAATAGAGAAGGTGATTCCACCTCTGCTATTTGCTGTTCCTCCCCATTAGACAAGAGAGGACCAAGCACATTCAGTCAGCCTTTGCTTCCTCAGGGCATGAAGTCTCTGAAGAGATAAGGCCACTTTAAGGCCATCAGATTCCACCTGATAGAAGCAAATCTTAAGAACTTCACCACAGTCTCAGCCACTGCTTTCAATCTACTACAATGAGGAACTTTTCTTGTGGGTACCCAACTCCATTTCCAACAAAGCCCAGTTGGTGTTGAAAATTGCATTCACATTCAGGGGGCTAAAAAAAGGGGTGATTATAAAAGACTACACGGAAGTTTATAGACATGTGAGGTAAAATTAAGGTTCTATAAAAGTAAAATTTCCCTTTGTCTTCAACAGATGCAGATTTTCATCTTTTAAGCCCAAATATTCTCTGACACACAACAGAACACAAAATACAGAAACACTTTAGTTCAAACCTGAAACATTTGTAAAAATGGGAATTAGAGAGAAAAAGAGAAAAGTCTTTCACTTGGAGGAATATTGAGGTACTTTGAGAAGTATTCAAAAGCAGGTATTAATTGAAAAATGTCTATTATTAACTGCAAAATGAAAAAGCAAAATGAAATGCTACTAAATGCTATTATGCTTAATGGGCAAAGCCTGCTAATTTAAAAATTACATCAGGATGATTCAAGTGTGCTGACACAGAAAACCTGTATTTCAAAAAAAAATATTAAAAAATATTATCATGATCTGCCCATTAAACTGGGCTAAGGCAGTTGCTCTCTGGATCCATCTTAGGATAAATTAGAGTAAACACTTGGAATCAACAAGTTCTTAATCTGAACTGGCTGAAATTTTGGAAAGTATTCAAGCAATACAAGTCTTTCAAGGATTAGGACAATGTGCATTATCCTAGGTGCAGATATCACATTATGCCCATAAAGACTCATGTAATGTCTATTTACCTTGTCTTGAAAAGACAAGTTATTTCAAGTGTCTGTTTTGTTCACCATGTACCCCAAACCATTTTTGCATTGCAGAAATTCTCAAGAGACCTTTTTACCTGCCATTATTACATCATGAAAAACTCGTATTTTAGAATGGCAAAGACAAATTGTCCAATAACTGAAGAGAGTGACTCAAGATGAAAGAAGGACCATCACTAATGCAGTTGAAAAGAGCATTACTTCTTCATAGGCAGCTTTGGTCAGTGTTTCTTTAGGATGTCCAGCACTCACAGTAGTGTTGGCACCTCTCTGGTTCTTGCTGTGCTCCTGAAGCTCAGTTCAGACAGTGTCAGTAAGCTGTTACTGATCAACCCAATTGAAAATTATTAGAACCAAACTGAGAAGGCCAACACAAATGCCAAAAATAACCAAGGCACATGCCTGTGAAGAAAGAAAAGCAAAAATTAATATTTTGCTGAAAGAAGCATTTTACATGTCCAAAGCTTAGGAAAGTCCGTAAGAACAGGTACAAATTGTGTCTTTTAAAATAATCTGTAATATTTCAAATTACCCAGTCTTCAAACACAAAATATCTGCTTAGGGGGAAACTAAACCAAGCCTGGGATAGTTTCACTGGGAACTCCTGGAGCAGTCTGGTTTCCCTGCTCACACTATCCAGCTGCACAAAAAATAATTTGCCCTTTACAACTTTAAACAAAGTGAGAAACTGAATTTGTATTTTATTCAAAATACAATTAAAATTACAATGGATTTTTTTGCATTTTTGAATATCCAGATGATAATAAAACCACAGTTCAAGAAACAGTAGCTTGCTGACTTATAACAAGGCCCAAATCTGCTGGAACTAGTCATGACTTAAAATGGTCAGAGCGCATCATAGTTAGATTTTCTTTCAGATTCCCTGTTTTGTCAATACAAGAGCAGCCCCATAAATCATAAGAATGGCAGAAAGACTGTATAAACAGTTTGTCAGCATTTTGGCCACTGACATGAAGCTGCTCTGCTGAGCAGTGGTTAAAATGAAGACAGACAGTTACAGTGCAAAAAGCACAAATTCCAACCCAGAACTTAACCTACTACACCAAAAGAGAAACCAGAAAGAGGAGGGGAAAAAAAGAAAGGAAGAGGACCAAAAAATAAAGATGTTTTTGAGAAGTCTTGCATAGAAAACAAGCACAAAAACTGTTTCACTTAAATGCAGTTTAGCTTTGTACCAGCTGCCCAGACAGCATCAGAGTAAAAACTGAGGAGAAACTGGATTAGAAGTCAACATCTGAAAACTATAGGGGAAAGCACATACTCAGATCAGTGGTCCAGCACACGGACACACTGCCTGCCAAAAATCTCTGGTGAAGGAGTTTCAGAAAGACCAGAGCTACCAGTAAGGAATGAAAGAAAATGCTCAGAGATTTTGTGAGTGGCAATGAAAAAAACAAGAGCTTTGCCCCTCGGATTGTGTGCTCCACTCTGTATTAAAATGCATTTAAAATAAGCCTACTTAAAATATTATTAGTGCACATGAAAAAAAGAAAACATACCCCTAGTTTCTGTGGTGATATAAAGTCCTCTCTGTTAAGCTTAAGATAAAATAGTCCAGGATATACGAAAAGCAAACATGTTGATGTGGTTGAACCTTTAAAAAACAGGAAGATTTTGCTTAGAGAAGACTGAAGTCCATTGCAGAATCATATACTGAATTTCTTGAATTTAAAATAAAAACCAAGAAAACCAACCACCACAAGAACTTACCAACTACTCCAAATACGTTTTTAATGTCGGGCACGTACATTGCAAACAGAACAACAACTGTATTCAGTGTTAAGGTGACAAGGATATGGCAAATCCACGACCCAGGAAGATGAGAGAAAAATACCATCAACACAGCTTTCCTTGCCTACACAATACAAAGACAAACATTGTGTGGGTAAATACATACATATACATATTTTTTGATCTTATCTCAATTTCATAACCTTAAGAATTACATCATTCCAGATGTGAAAGAACATTTTAAAAATCTAAATGCCAGAAGCTTAGCAATAGTTTAATGCTTAGTCTCTCTGTAGTGTAGAGTGTAATTTATTACTGTATTAAAGCAAGATTTATCACATGGCCATTAGTCTTAAGAAATTACTGGCCCCTCCCTTTTTTGGAGGGACAAAAGAAGGCCTGGGGGATAGTGCTTTGTCTCTTTGAACATGCTGCAAATGTCAGCATGTTGCCAATTGATTCATAATCTATACAGGGCTTCCATAGACAGAGTTTTGCCTGCATCATTTTTTTTGGTCCTAACTGAATGAATTTTCAGTTCTACCACAGTACTGATAAGCTAAAGCAGGGGTTTTTTTGGTGAAATAGGTCTATATGTGTTTTTAATTTACAATTAAATTGAGTTTCAAGTATTAGTGTGTTTGTGTGTGGGTGCGTGCATGTAGAAAGGAAAAACCAAGTCAGCAAAACTCAATTTAAGACAAAAAAAAAAAATCAAAATAAACTTTAGAAGTTCTGAATTCTCTAAATTAAAAACAATGCTGTGGGCTACTTTTAATCTGAAATCTGTCTCAAGAGCACAAATTAGCTTAGTGGTTAGTTGTTATTTTGGAGCTTTCATGGAACATATGCAAATATGTGGTCTTTGATCAATCACTTGACAAGTGAATAAGATACACAAGACTAGATGTGACTCAAGAATTGCAGTCTGCAAAGCATTAGTGACCAGTGCTCACTGCCAGCTCCAGAGCACTCAGGAATACTCACTGGAAAATGGATTAGAGGGACTGTCAGGAGCACAGCAAACAGAATGGCTGCTCTCACAGTCATGATGATGGTATCGTTTGGCAGGTACCTGGAATAGCCTTGCAGCAATTCAGAGTCCACTTTGTCTGAAAACAAGACAAATTAATTGCTTTGTTAATCACTGGAGAGCTAAGGTAATAAGGCATGTTAAGGTGACATTCAAATGGATCCATCTGCTTGGGGGATGCAGATAACACTCTGGCATAACTGATACACTAGGATGCAAAATCTTCAGAGAAATGAGAAACATGAGGAGGCAGTCCAGGCAGAGCATCTGCTGAAGCCAAAGATGCCTAAAGAAAAGACACAAATGTGAAGGAGACAGCATAAAAAAAAAGATGAGGAAATTTAACAGCAAAAGTCAGAGCACTGAGAGAGTGGGCTGCTACCCTGATTTTTTTTTTTTTTTTTTTTTAAATCTTAACTCTGCTTTTTTGGACTTCAGAATGGACCGAAATTTTCAAAGTCCAGTCACCCTGTGAAGTTTCAAATTCACAGAAAACAGAAGAAACCATCTGAACCACAGAGAGATGAAACATGCCTCATTTCAAAGAGGGAATTCCTCTTTTGTTTTCAATTTAAAATAAAATGTTTTACATTTTCTCAGACTGGTGTTTTAGGAACAGGGAACAGACTTTCTCTGTTTAAAGAAGTAAGTTAATTAAACAAGACAACCAGAAAGTGAAAAGGAGAAGAAGCTTGCAAGGGAAAAAAAACCAAACCAAACAAACAAAACAACTCTTACAGACATCCACTCTTGATTCCAGCATTTCAGGCTCCTGAGTCTTATTAAAGTTACTAAAAGAAATCGATCCTGCAGAAAACCAAAATCATTCCCAGTGAAACAGACTGAAAGACTATGGTCAAGACAGGGTCTTGTCCCAAAGAAATCATGGCAGTAAAGGTAACAGGAACTGGGATGGCTTCCAGGACTATTCTTTTTTTTCCTCTTTTTTTTCCCCCTTCTTATTGAGATTTCATCTGGACAGATAATTATCCTGCACTGCCTGCTGAACCTCTCAGAGTTGCACCTAAATGTGTATTTTCCAACAAACCTCACAGAGACAGTCAGGAAACAGCAACAGTCGCCAATATGCTATTAGGGCCTTCAAG
Source organism: Aphelocoma coerulescens (assembly GCF_041296385.1). Lineage (NCBI taxonomy): Eukaryota > Metazoa > Chordata > Aves > Passeriformes > Corvidae > Aphelocoma > Aphelocoma coerulescens. The sequence continues at coordinate 62,215,147 of NC_091019.1, forward strand.
ACTTCCCATGTAATTTTCCAAGGTTTCTGAATATCTAGGGAATATTTTCAGACATATGCTTACACTTGGGGGTAAAAGGTACAAAAGTCTCTAAAAATCTGGAATTATTAGATGCTGAAAGTCAATATTCTTGGTGCTTTGTCAGAAACAGTCTCATCCCCACAATGAAGAATTTTAGAACACTCTGAAAGGAGAGGAAATCCTAATCAGAACGTTCATCTTACTGTCTAACAGTCTCCTGTAAGAATTTTCATTAATTCCAATCAGTAAAGATCAGCATGTGATCATCTAGTGTCAGAAGACATTCGAGTGATCCTCATAGATGACTGTGATGCATTGATGTGACAGCACTGGTATGAAAACACTCCAGAATCAGTAAGTAGAGGCAATTCAATCAGACCAGATGTGTTACCATTGCTCTAGGAAATAGACACTCACCTACTTCTGCCAAGGTTGTGATGGACCTTTACAAAAAGGCCACTATGTAGATAAGGGGTCTGATACCTTTTTGTGCACTTGGGACATACAAGAATACCAGACAGAAGAAGTCATCTATGTTTAAAATCTACTAAAAAACTGTACCCAGAAGTATTTAGAAGTCCAAATGTAGAGTAATAAAACTGGTACTACAGCACAGAGTCACCTAAACTCTACAGCAAATGAAAGATGCCTGTAGAATTCTGTAGGGCAAGTGTGATACCCCACCCACTCATCTGATTGGTAATAAAAAGGTAGATTTAGTTTATCAAGCACTACGTCAACAACATTTCTAAGAAATGTGCACTTCTTGGTTCAGTTCGTGTATCAAACAGACACATTTCTGGCTCAGGAACTGCATGCAAGACCAGGAGCATGTGCTGGAAAACCCAACTCAAACCTTATCCTCTTGAATTTTTAAAATCTGAGGGTTCAAGTGTACCAGTGCCTGAAACATTCACCATGCAGAAAACATTTACCATTTATCGTTAACCTCTGTTCTAAGCATTACTTGAACAATACACTTACCATAAAATGTCAGGTACCCAAAGAGAGCAGACAGAAAGTAAATTAGGAAACTCAGACCAATTCCTGTGACAGTTACCTTCTGCATTCTCCTTTTGGATGGACTAAAATGGAAAAAAAAAAGCAATTAGTATTGCTTTATCTGTATTGAGGATAATTAAACACAGCACAATCTATATAGTACCTCACCTTTGATAAGGAAGTACTGGCCTAATTGATGGCCACTGAGTATTCAGTGAGGTCTGTGCTGTCACTGGTATTCAGGGGGTTTAAAAGTATTTTTAATCTGGTAATTAAAAGGGCACTTTTCAAGCAGACAATTAACATTGTTCCCATCTTGAATGGAATTCAGACATCTTAGTGTCGCTTTTAAATGAAAACTGGGATTTACACAGGATGATATCTATTCAGAGCCAGGAACAGAATCTCTGTCAAAAACCCTCACTGGATCAGATGTGGCCAAATGCAGATTCAGGTACAGTCATAAAAATTAACTATTGAAGTGCCTTAGCAAATGACCTTTTTTTTCCTCCTGATTATCCAGGGCAGGACAACATACTGACATTGATGATGGAACCATATTTACTACTTTTCTCTCCTGTAAGAGAGAAAAAGCCAGTACAGACTAAAACTATACATTTCCCAAAAGCATGAAAGCTCCTAAGTTTGCAGTGTTTGATGGCACTGACTTAAAAATAAAAATTACTCAGGATTAATTTAGGGAAAATACTACAAAAAAGGTTATAATTATATTTTAATATTGCATGTGTTGTCATACATTACCTTTGGAGCTCACAATAGATTGGCAGGACTGAGGTATGGCACAGAAAAGAGAAGGCCATAGTTGGTATTGCATAAGCACTCTAAAATAGAAAGAAAACATCTTTTGTTTGCTATTACTGCTTGTTCAAAAAATATCTGGATGAACTCAAAATTCAGTTCAAGTGTTGGAAGTCAGTAAAAATATTTCTAGATGAATGCTTTGAGATAAATCTCCACAACACAGAAATGGTGTCTCTAAATCAGTCCACAAAAATTCAACCTTTCAAGTCATGTAAGTTCAAGTGGACATAGCTCAGTTTCATCATCAGGAGAAGTCATGCTGCCTATAAGCCAAAAAACTGGAAGATTCTTTTTTGACTATACTGAAGCCAAGTACTTATGTAGAAAAGCAGGATATGTCCCAGAGCCAGTGTATCATTTGTGAAATTCTCTAAGAAGTTTTCCAAATTCTAATATCCATGGCTACCTGTCAAATTACTGATTCCTTAACCCTGACCTGAGTATTTTCTTATTACTCCTTCAGAAAAATTTGGATAAAACATAAAATACAACAGAAAATATTAACAGGAAATATAACATGCTTTGGCACCTGAAGTTTTAAGACAGTTATGTAATTAAAGGTGCAACCACACAATTAGTGGTGCATTATTCCAAAAACTTGTAATAAAAGAGATGAATGATCCTGTACAGCTTACTGCAATTGCCAAGTGGAATAAGCTGAACTATAACAAACACTTTTGTGCTGAAATAATCAGGCCTGTACTGGTAAAAGATATACCACTTTCTATTGATAAAACTTAATTTTAAAAAAGAAGTAGAGGTGAGTGACAAGATTCTTCAAAGCACAAAAGGCCAGGATCTCACAGTAGATGTTTCTTCTTTGATCTACAGATAACATTTGTGTCACATTTGCATTGCCCAAGCTTTTTTTTTTTCCTTCCCCTTACCATTTTCTTGGGAGGGTAGGGGTGGATTTTGTTTTTTCAGAGAAATGGAGCCACATCCCTCCTAAATCCCACTACAGGGCTTTACCAGATGTACCTTTTTGCCTTCCTCTTCACCCCACAGAGACCAGGGTTCTACATGATGCTTCCCCTCCTGCAAGCCTTGATGGGTGGTGACATGATTTAAATGCCACATTAATTAACAAATACCAGAGCTGGCATCCAAAGAGATGCACAAGATTGCATCAGGCCTGAAGAATTAGCTTCAGGTAAGGAAAATCTAAGGTTAGGTCCAGGCAGTGTCAGGAAACCTGCTCTACCCTGCCAGTAACTAAGAGCACACAGCCAAATAGCACCAATTTCCAGCTGAGAGCATGTTAAATTGGCTTGATCTGATTGCATGATGAGGCTGACCACTGCTTCATCTGTTATACTTTCTTCTTTGGTCATATTTCCAAAATATTTTCATAATTGCTAACTTGGACAATCAGCCTTCATATGAAAAAAAAAAAAAAAGTGAGACTGGATAACACTTGGCAGCAGGTACAGAAAATATTTCAGCAGCCCATAATAAGTTTTACACAAGGACAGCTTAACCTGGGTAAGGCTTAAACCCCAATTTTTTAAAATCCACCACCCCCCTTTAACTTTGTGTATTGTTAATAGAGATTACCTCTTTTGAAAGATGAAAGAGCTTTGCTTTACAATCCCCAGTAGAATTTGAAACCTGTAAAACATAAACACAAAAAAAAAGGCATAATGAAAAAATAAACCCAAACCACAGACATGAAACTTTTCAGATTCTGTGATGATTAATAAAAAAAGGAATTTAAATTGCAAGCCATTCTGAAAGTGTTAATGTAAAAAAAGCATTACAGTTTACTAGTAAAATTAGGACTTCAAACCAGCAAGGACTTTACCTGTAAAGTCTCTATGGCACTACTCAGAGGTAGAGGACACGGGATCGACCATTTCTTAATCATAACCTGCAGAGACAGCATATTTCATGTATGAATGATATCCTAAAAATCAGTTTTCAATTTAGATACACACAGCTAATCAGCCTGTTGGAACACACAGCAGGGAGCTACACCCCCAGTAAATTACCAGGCCTGCCTGGTTGACAGGCCACCAGAAGGAGACTTGACAGAAAAGCTTGTCAGTGCCACTCCATCCAGCTGCTCACCCTGCACAGCTGGCAGCCTTATGGCCCACGGATCTGGAGGTGGGGCACTGCAATGGGCTCTGACATGAGCTGAAATACAACCAGCACTTCCCAGCCACTCTCCCTGGGCTCCACACCAAGGGCCTCCCGTCCGGAATTGCTGCTGTGTTAGCGATCCCAGGCTCGCGCCCGGAGCACACAAGCCCTTAACAGAGATAGAGCAGAGCCTAGGGCTAATCTTAAAAGGCAGAAACATATGGCTTGGACTAGAAAGCAAAGGAAAAACAATAAATGCAATTATTGTCCCAGAATGTCATTGGGCCTTCAGCTACACCCTGCTGGTTTAGGGACTGCCAAGTAACAGGGCTGAAAATCAAAGGGAAATTAAAATAAGGAATGTTACCTCCTTCTTCAGGAGCCCAGCTTAAAATGATAGTTGCATTGCTCTCCTCACCCTAATTAATTTCCTATTGTAGCTGCCTGGCTTTAGAGGTTATAATTCTTTTGGAAGCCTAGAGCAAATAATTAAAAACTTAATTAAAGACTCAGATTCATGACAAGAATAACATGGAAGGGAGCTCTTCTCCTGGCTCAGACAACTGTGTTTTGCCTGCTGCCAAGTGGTGTTTCCCAGAGGATTAGATGCTCCCTCTTGTCACCAGTGCCAGGAGAGGCAAACAAATGTTACCTCTGGCCAAAATGTGGGGAAAGAAAACTGTGGGTACACGGCAGGCTGAGTGCATTGTGGCAGTAACATGTTTTAAATTGCACAAGAACAACTCACTCAAGGTATGGAACTAGGTGGGAGTCTGCTCAACAGCAGCCTGCAAACACCAAGTACTAAAATATAATTTGGGCCTGTGTTGTGTTTAAAGGCACCCAGACAAGGGAAGGCTTTGAAGGCTCCAAAGTAGTCAGCTTTGGGGGAACTCTGTCTAAAGCTGGAATAGGCTTCCTGAGCACTGGAAAGGGGCATGGAGCTGAAGGGCAAGGTTTGGGGAAAGTAAAATGTGCCTGGCAGTGGTGAGGGGAAGCTTTCCTGCAAGCTAAAGAGCAAAGATATATATAAACATTGCAGGGGAGGACCAGACAAGTCAAACCTAAAAGGCTGGAAAACATTTTTCTAAAATAAATGTAATACAGATTAAGAATAGACTGAGTGGAAATAAAAGAAGACAAAATGCACTAGGTGCATTTAAAAATCTGTATTTATATTTGCCCACCTACTTAATTATTCAAATGTGTTTGGGTTTCCAATTGTAGTCTAATGAGGTTCCCCAGCAGGAAAGGATTTTTAAGCTGGCAGCACAGCCCAGTTAGCTGAGCAGTCATGCAGGCACCACAACCCTCCTCTAGAACTTCAAGCCTATTTCATATAAACATTCTTTTGAGTATAACAAACATTTGGTTTTAAGTGAAAAAAAACTTAAAAATCAAGAGAGATTCTAGTGGGAAAAGGGTATTTTAAGCCCACACCAAAAACATTGCTAAAGAATAAAGTTAGAGCTCAAAGTATTCTAATAATCTCAGTGATTTTTTGTATCCTGCAGAGGGAAAACAGGAATCCCTTTATTCCAGCAGTACTGACAGCACTCAGCAAAGGGGCTGTCTGTGCATAACCACTCATTACATATGGCAGGTTCCCAATCTGCAACATGTTTTTGTTCTGGGAACATAAGAGATTTATAAAAACACACCATCAGCAATCATTAACACCTTTGTTGAACAAGCTACCAATAATGCTGTCTCCACATACACAAAAAAAATAAAAGTCTGTCTTTACGCTTCACCAATATTCAATATAGCAAGAGGGGAGGCAATAACAAAACAGTTTAACAATCAATTTCTTTTCCCTGAGGATTCAACTTGGGGAAGCATTCCAAAGTCAGAAACAAAAGTGCTCAGGACCTCACAGAATCTGGCTTTGAATTTATACTTATACACACTTGTTTATCTCCTAGATCAGCTCATCTCAGTGTCTGCAATATTTTTGCAAGTGAAGACTAGAACCAGTTTATTGGTTTTAAAGGAAGAGATACTGAGGCACACAGAGGACATTCATGATGTGCCCAGGCCCCAGAGCAGAGCCCAGAACAAAGAAGTCTCCAGCCCTTTGCTCAGTGCACTCCCTGACCAGACTGACCAAGATGTCTCTTTTCTGCAGGCTGCAGTAAAGTTGTGGCTTGCTGGCAAAAAGCTGAACAGATGGTGTGCACTTGAAAAGGCACAGAATTACTGTATATGCAAAATATAATTATATCACTTCCATATGACTAACACAGTTCTCTTCTGGAACAAATTAAAACATATCTGCCACATAGAAATTAACAGTGTGCAAACTAAAACACCATTTCAACAGCACACATCACCCACTTCAAAGCAATTAGATATGAAAACTAAACCACATTTAATGCCTTTGACTTTCAGGGCCTGAACAAGTCAGAATATTCTGTCAAGAGTATTGGTTTTCTGGAAATACCCATAAAGGCTTTTAAAAATTTTGACCTCACTTAGATTTACTGAGGCTGCTGCTTGGCCATTTAACAAGAAAGAGTAAGCACACAAATTTAACCATTTCATAAAAAATCCAGCAGTCTGTACTCCTTCATTAGCACTTTCTACCCACTTTTTTTGATAGAGAATCACAAACTAAAACCTAGTTTAATTCATGCTTACACATTTGCTTTTTCAGGGACTGAAGTTGTTTTCAAATGCATCCACCCATTACAACAGCTTTCCTCAGAGATCCATAGGCATTCCCTTTGAAATCTAGGGAGCTGAACTGGTTTTAAAACCCTTGCAACTTGCTTCCGCCAAAGGCCTATGTCAGCCTTACAGTTAGTGCTTTTTCTTACCTTTTTTTTTTCCAATTCCTTTTTTCTTTTAAAGATAAATTTTAGGAGAGAGGTCAAAAGTTAAGGTAATTTATAAATATTACAAATGAATTTCCATTAACTCTGGAGAGGCTGTGGCTGCTTCTCAATGTTCAGCTTAAGAAGAATACTTCCCAAGGTCCTACAAACACTGCAACTCTCCAGGGATACCCTAGGGAGATGTTTTGACAGCTTTGAAGTTTGGTTTTATCACATGGTTTAGTTCCTAATGGATTGCCTTGGTCTCCTGGATGGCATGTTTGTTCAACTTGCCTTCAACTCTGTTTATCCCTTTGTGAAACAGGTATTAAATGCAAGTCAATGCAAGCCAGAATGACAGGGCAGAGGGGGAACATTTTTGCCAGGCTCCCAAATAAGACTCAAACAGATGACAGAGTGAGAGTTGCAGTTGTACCACATATTACACATGTGCATTAACATACTTTTTCCCTGTAGAAAGAAAAAAGTGCAACTTAAAGGCACATTTTCTCTCTTAGATCTGCCTAGCAGGTCTCACTTTTGGTATTTGGAAACATCTACCTCACAGGGGCCTTGAGAGGGTGAACATCAGGGTCAAAAACCCCCATATGGCTCAGAGAAAAGAACTTTTCCTTTCAGCTGGAAAGGAGAATAAGGTCATTGACATATTAATGAATCTTGTAAACTGCCTTAATGAAGTTCTAGTTTTCTTTGCCTTTTTCTGAACTCTGTCACTCCATTATACATGTAAATTTAATTTATTTGGAGTATATTAAATTTTCTTCTGCACTAGTTGCAGTAAGTAATAGCTAGAAGTTAAGAAAACAGAATTCCATTCTCTGCTAGTAGGGAAACAAAAATGTATGTGCCAGCTCCCTTTGCTGCACCCTCAGCAAAAAAAAAAAAAAAAAAAAAAAATTATTATATTTACCAGCCCAAAATATAATTATTTTAAATCTTTTCACATGCTTGGAAGTTCATACACATTTCCAAGCCTCAGCAAAACAAAAGTAATCTGTCCAAGCAAGCACATACTGAACTTAAGGAAAATTCTAAATTTCACATAAAAAGTTAAGGGGGAGGGGAAGACAAATTAATTTCAAAACAGACTTATGAAAACATTCAAACAATAAGGTAAAAAAAAAAGATAAGCTGTGCAGAGATTTTTAACTTACCACAAGAGTAAAGTACACCGTAAAGAAAAATGATAAACTACTTGTGTAGCCAAGAAAGCCTGTAAAATAACAGTAAAAATAAAAGAGAATTTATAAGGAAAGTGATCCTAATGTACAGCTAAAGCTTTACATTTTAGGCATGTTTTCTATTACAGTGCTTGGTATCTGGGGCTTAGGACTCAGAATAACAACATTCCAACTGCCTGTCACAGATCATTTATGTAGTTTTGTAGGGCAGAATTAGAACTGGCTTACCACTAATGGCATGCTGTAAGTAAATGCAGCTCTTTAATGTTCTGCTGTAAAGATTTTATTTTAGTATTGCAGACAAAATACTACTGCAACCCAAGTAATAGGTTAACTAGGCAGGGCTGGAAGGCAGAACACACTACAACAACTTAAGTAATCACCACCACCAGCAGCCCCCCACCAGTTTAAATAAATAAATAACCCATTAAGGTTTTAAAGTCTTCAACTGTAATTGCTACTAAAGTAGAATAATATTCACTTCTCTCCTTTAATTACTCACCAATTTTAGGAAGAAGGGCCAGAGGAAAAACAATGCAGACTGAAGTAAGCAGCAGCAGCAGTTTCCCATCAAGGTACCAAGACCTGTTGGAAAATCTATTTAGGACTGATACAAAGCTCAGGAGTCCTAAAAATATGTTTAATTTAGAACTGTGATCTTAGACAAAGCAACCACTAGGAAAAGAAAAAAATAATTTCTTGTGTCACATGCTATTTACATGAATTTGTACTCCTAGTTTCTACGCTGATATGAAACAGAGCTCCCAGATAATAAGGGAGCAGATCATCATTCCATAAGAAGCCAGCATTGCAGGCAATGTTCCACAGGCAAGTGTCTGCATGGATCAGGGGTCTGATCCATGCAGGTGTGCCAATTTATTTCTCAGCCAGCACAATATGCAAAACCCCACCTTGATTCACAGCAATGGTCAGAGGGAAGGATATTTCATACTCTACAGATTTCCAGCAGAAGTACTTACACAGCACACTGTGTGTATCTAAAAGTGGATTACAATGAGCTGCGTATTTACACACCTGAAGAAACAGCAACATCAATTCCCACTCACTGCTGAGCTTCCCTTCCTTGCATACATCCATGAAAGAAGTAAAAGACAGAAGGGATGGAAATTATGCTGACGAAATCTGGTGTAATGTTTATACATAAAACCACACGTATTAAATAGCATTGTAGAGGCTGTAGAGGCTGTGAGGTCCTCACGTATTTAAAATCTATTTGAAGCATCCAAATCCCATCTCTGAACTGAGGAAAGCACAGATGGATAAGTTGTTAAGTAACAGAAACATCTTGAGGGTGGCTGCCCCGACTTGGCAATAACCATATCCTGTACTGATAAACATCTTGCACATCAGCCTCCGACTTTACCACCTATAAACACCTTGACTTTTGACCTTCCAGTTTATTTAGTCCAGGATATGGTTAGCACCTAATAAACAGGCAGCACCTCAAGTTATCATGAGGAAAGTACCATAACACCTGTGCTAGAGAAGAATTACCATACAGGTACATTAACTACTGCTATACATCAGGGACAGCCACTTGTGTCACTTGTTTGAAAAAAAGATGCAATGTAAGTGAACAGAGAAATTGCAAGGTTGAGGGCATCTTCACTGTATCAAACCCAAAGGAACCATTATGTGACAATGTCTCTATTAAAAACAAGTCAAAATACATCATTCTTCAAAAAGTGTATTATTAGCTAGGTCTGCTACTGCTACAGCGAAGAAGCAACTTTGCCCAGATCAGCTCCTTGCTGTAGTATCTATTCTTCACATTGTTATCATTTAGCATTCATATATCTTTAAACTTTTTCTTTCTTTCCAGTCTGATGGATGTTCAGATGAGGAGGAACAGGATCATGCACTATGTGTAGATGTGGGACTCTGTCTAAATTTCCTGATTCTAGACATGCAGCAAACCCACAGCTGCCACCGAGGTTCACAAGCTCAGCAGAACAGACAGAAAATTATTTTGGTTACTTTATGGTAAATGAAGAAACATTTGTGGGTGAGGGGGGGAACAGAGAGGAAAACAGCAGTGAGGAAATGAAGGAGAAAAAGTAATTTTGTACATTGCTTCATTTTGGAATACCAATTCTTATACTTAAAAAGACCTCAAAAAAACTGCATAGTGGACTGCTTATCAGAAAATGTGTCCATTTTGTCCTCAAAGTACTGTTGTAAAATACACTTATTTTCCAAAGGCAGAATAAATGTTTTGATAGTGCCTTTAAAATCAATGTGATCTGTAAATTTAATCCTATATGATAAAAGCATTCAAAATATGAAATACAGAATATAAATCCTTGACTCTGCTGAAAAAGCTTTGGCATGCAGATGTTTCTCCTCCCTCCCCCATATTGTAAGTAAAAGCAGACATTTATAAATCGCTTTAATTTCATTCCTGAATTCAACAGAACAAGATATTCATATGTTCTAAATTAGGATCTTACTCTCAGTCCATATCAATTATACAACACACAAGCAAGACAACTAAATTGCATCAATCACATCCTCTGACAGGGTCATTAAATGTTAACAGAGGGCTCACAAATTACAACTTTTTAACGCAATCCTCATTTCATGTCATCAAAACTATGTGGAATTCTTGTTATGCAGACAGAAACATCTCCACTCAGTAAGTGTTCATATTGTATGGTTTTCTTTTTTAAAAAGACATGAGGATGTGTTAGACTGGCTCTGAGCCTTTCAAACACACACACACCTGCTAACCTTTATCTATAAAAATAATTTAATGCACAAAACATTCTTTAGATGGGTTTCCCAAATGTACAGCTCTGGAGGGTTTATGCATATAAAATACTTCCACAGATAGTTTAACTGACACTTTGGATACATCCTAAGTACAGTTAAGATAAATTCTGCACCAAATGAAAGAGTATCAGATGCTATAATGACTTAACAAAAACAGAACAGTTGTGCAACCACATCTGGAAACAAGTGGTCCAGGTAAAGAAGTTGAATCAAACTACTCAATATTTATGCCCTTTGCATAAGTAAGTTGCTGCTTAGGCTTGGTATTTGAGTACCTATTTTTGTTGAACAATTTCCTACAATTTAAAATATCTGCTAGTAAAAACATACACTTAACATCTGCAAAAAAATACACAGAAACAAAAGATTATGCTCTACCATGGCCATTAATACGACAAAAGAAATTAAATATACATGTGGGCATGCATGTGTGCATGTTCCTGGAATACTGCTTGACCACTGCACTTGAACAATTTGCTTGCACAAATACTAGAGGAGGGAAATTGTGTTAAATAAACACTGACTGATGGAAGAACTACAATGAACAGAGGCAGAAACTGGACGAGACCAGGCTGCAATCACCTAACCACTAGAGCTGTGGTTAGGATTCCTATGGACAATCTCAGCTCTTTCTAAATGCAAAGTTGAACTTCATTCCCATCTCAAACTGTAATTTCAGCTAAGGAAGAAGCGTGGGTGTTGGCAGAGCTGACAGATCACTGAGGATTACAACAGCTATGGGGATTTGTAATAAATGCTTCAACACTGCAACCTTTCTGTGTGTTCACATCCAGGAGATCTGAGGTAGGACCTGGACAGACAGAGCTGTTGGGAGCATTATCCCACAGGCAGCACCTTTCTCAGACAGAACAACCCTCTGAGCAGCGCACGGGACCTCCACGTTCTACCTGCAAGGAGTTTTCTTAAGCTGTTTGTTTCAAAGTGTATCTTTGCTGAAAGAAAAGTCACTTTCCATAAACAGAGCTGACATAAAATTAAAACCAGCAGTAAGAGATGTTAGATGCTAAATTTGGGGCTGGCAGATTGGAATACACGCAGCAGATACAGCAGCAGCTCAACACCACTGTGTATGGAGAGTGAGGCTGAAGTATGAGCTTGAAGGAGAAGGTTACAGCACCCAAATGAAAAGCTGATGACTACCGCAGCTGGAAGAGATACATTAGCAGACTAAAAATAACATATATACACAAAATGTAACAGTTTAGGGAAAAAAAAAGAAAACTGACAAAAAACCTTACTAAAAATGTGAAGGCCAGGAGAGCAGAAAGACAGAAAGCAAGATTACAGCCACAATTAATTTTTCAAACTCGTTATAAAATCCAGAAGTTGTAAGTGATAAAACAGAAAATCAACTGAAGTACCTTTTAAGAAACTGATTTCCCACTTAAAATTCAACCACAACATTCAGGAATAATACAACCATCACACAGCCTTGAGACAATTTCACCACATTTCAATCCAGAGCAAGTTTTGAGCTGAAAACATCTGAAAATAGCAGTTTGGAAAAACAGCTGTAATGCAGTCCAAGATACACTGTTACGAATGACAGCAGCACTTGAACAACTCACACAAGATATCTCAGTGCTGAAGCTGCAGTGTTTGCTTAGCACAGGCACAGATTTCTTGCAACAGTTCTGATGGAAATGTGAGGGACACACTCCTTACAAACAGCTTTACAGCTAAACTGCAAAAAATAACTTCTTTACTGGGAGCCAAGTTTAGGAATTATAAACCAAGTCTGAAAACCTGGCATTTTTCCCAAGATAAGTCCAATTACTAGAGCAAGACAACAGAATATTTCAGTATATATGCCTGCCATTTTTTGTACTGTGATTTTGAATTAAGTGAAGTGATAACATGACAGCAGTGGAAATGTTTCTTCTCCTCTCCCTCCAGTATCTTCCTGGTTCCCCTTTTAAAATATTACAGAAGGGAGACTCCTTTAGATGGAGTTTTGCCACTGACTTTGAGGTCATCGGATGGGAAATCGCCATGAGGAAAGAATCACGCTCTGTGTGTGCGTGCTGCAAGATTTGCACTTGCCAAATACATTTCATATTCCAACAACTCATGTAAATGACTATTTTCACATGTGATCTCAGAGAAGTGCCAGTACCCACGTCCTTCAGCAGTGCTGAACCCCTTTTTTCTTCAAGACAAACACAGAACGTACGAAGAACTTTTCCTTACCCACTCTCGGCTCCACTCAGAAGCCCCGCAACAGCCCCAGGAAGTTCAGACTTCACAATCAGCAGATAAGATGACATGGCTGCAAACAGAAGCAGGACAGATTGAGCAGAGGAACAGCAGCATCTCAGCCAGCACGGCTGGACCGGCGTGGTTACGCCTGGAACATCTCAGCTCTGTGTGAGACACCACGGCACCAGAACCAGAATTTATTTTCTAATATACTTCCTTTAAAAATAGCTGCAAGTATTGCACTGATGTCAGCTAATGCCTCCAAAGAGACTGTTACAATGTGAGTCTTGAAACAAGGAAAACATAATCCAGAGGACTAAAAGGCAAAAGAATATAATATATAGGCCTGCCCTTCTACCTGGGAATACATACCTACAGGCTTGAGACAGACTACACAGCTGCAGCACTCCTCCTTTCTCTTTATGAAACATTATTCATGATGAGAGTAAATAATATTTATTTCTCTCAATACAGTAGGGTTTTTAAAGACTGTTTTCATAGTTGTTCAATTGCTGTTACACTAAATAAATACAAGACAGAAATTCAAACACAAGAATAGGACTTGAAAGGGTTTTTTATACTGCAAGGTTTGGTCCTCAGAGCTAAGATGATTATCAGTGACAGATCCCTGCTTCTCATGATAAATCCATCACCAACAAGATCCCAACAATAATATCAAGCGCAGAATTGTACAGGAACTGTGAAGCAGAAGAGAAATTATTAGCTACTCTTACAGGAGTGCTGACCTGAAATTAAGTGTTTTTAATTCTATTCAGCAGAAAGCAATGATGCACACACAGAAATCCAAAAGCTCCTTCACAGTGCCACTTTTCTCCTTCACTAAATAAAGTGATCAAAGGCACGAATGAGAGGGTTTTTAAATCCCAATTTATACTAGTCTGATACCTTCACATACTGTTCGTGTTGCTTTTTCATGTAACCAGCAGAGAATTACTCAGAAAAATCAAGCTTTACAGACAGTTTCAACGAACATCAAAGCCTAAATGAAACTAATTTCCATCCAGCAGCAGCAAGTAATTTTAGTAACATGCCATAAAAAGCTTAGTTACATTCAATCCCTGACAAAAACTCATCTGTTGTATTCAAATTTTACTGTTCTGTATTTAGTAATTCTTTAAAATTTTACCACAGTATATTTATTCATGCTTTAAAATTAAAACATATATTTTGAAAAGGTAAAGCAACAAACTTTCATAAGATGGTATTTGAATAAGTTTGTGGGGGTATTTTATTTAAGGAATGCTTTGAATCTTAAAAGAAAAGATGTGTGGACTCAGACACTGCTGTACACAGCAGTTACTGTTAAATTCTGAAGAAAGTGTAAGGTGGTCCTTATAAAGAAAGAGAATTCTATTAATACAAAGTGACATCTACCTACTGCAAGGTTAAATTAAAACCATTTGGTAAGTCACTAAATAAGGAAATAATCACTTCTTCATAATTAAAAGCTCTGGTTTATCCAATATTCATGTATATTTAGTGACATAGAGCTGTTGATTGTGTGTGCTGAGGTATTTATCTGCTGTATTTATCCTGATTTACTCTCCTACAACAGAATGTAGATTCAACCAGAGAAAATTACAGAATGCATATTTCTAAGTCACTAGAATTTGTAATTAACCCAATTTTTCACACTAAGTTGCAGGCAGATGCATATTTCACTCAATTTTTTTAAAAAACTAAGTGGGGGAGGAGGGAAAGGAAAATTCCTCTAAATTGCAATTCAACCTTATTTATCCATTAGCCTTCTCCCCTGTATGATACAATTCTTTATACACAAGCAAGTCAGAATTTTCATATATTTATGTCCTTCAGAAAGATTTTAAAATTAGTTCTTTTGCAGTCTCCACTGCAGAAACCTTCAAATTAATTTCCAGATCAGATTTCCTCCAATATGCAATCTGTCACTCTGCCCTTGCATTCCTATTAGCCTCTGGCTAATCACTTGATCACTTATCCTTTGTTGCTCACTCTTTGTTTTTGAGAGGAGTCCTATTTCACTGAATTCCACCCCTAAGGAGGGAGCCAGTCCTGCACCAAGAACTTGTGCATGCTGAACATTTGTGTGCATCTTTCTTCCTTTCTCTGGGCATATGGGAAAAAACCTCACATAGTAGAATCCCCCCCCCCCCCCCCCGTTTATATTCTCTTGTTTGTTCAACAAGATGAGTAATGAATTATAAATAATTTTATTTATATCCTGATGCTTAAACAAGACCTGAATCTTGTACATGAATCTGAGCAGGATGCCCATGCTTAATACAGTTTAAAAAGCCAAATCCTGCTTTTAGTTCATTTGCAAACAGTTTTAATTCTCCTCAGGAGAAACAACTCCTTGTAGCTTTACTTGGCACGAAGACACTAACCACTGTGTAACTCTGCAACACACTACAGAATGAGCAAAGAACGTGGTTTGGTTGGTTGGTTTTTTAAAGATGAAACTAAAACAAGAAGAACTAAAACAATAGGACAGTCTTTTTCTACTTGAGGAATCAAGAGCATAAAATACGACAGACAAAAAGTCACGTATCCTTTGCTCCAAATAACAATTTGTACCTCCCTTCCCTGACGCCCCCTGCGACCGAAGCCACGTCAGGTTGCGTTGTGCAAATGAAACGTCAGCTCTCCTTGGCAGCCTTAATGTGCAACGGAAGGAAGAGATTACACAGGCACGAGACTGAACTGTGACACAAGTGAGCACAACAAAAAGCACACCCTTGTGCTCTGATTTACCCCACCTGGAAATACTGACAGAGACACCTACTCCAGCACTGAGGGAAACGGGTTTCCTGCAGAACAAATGGTGTGCGATGGCGCAGCCCGAGGCTGCAGCAAGAGGGGGATGCCACAAGGGCTGAACTGCAACTACGTGAGCAACCCTCACAGGGTCACTTCCTAACTTTCAGGTCCTGAATTTGCATGTATTATGTTACTTGTAGGTAATTTTCAGTATGCATCAAGAGCTACTTGATGGAGAACTAAGCAGTTCTGAACTTCTCAATGGGCCTTGACACGCCAGAACTCAAAAGAAATCAGAGTTATATTAATAGTTCATTATTCAGTAGACTTGCACTGTGTTGAAAGCAGCAAGAAATACTGCTCTTAAAATACCTATCACTTTGCCATGTTCTGAAAACTTGGTATTAGCTCTTTCACAGAAAAAATAAGTTTATTAAAATATAGAGTACTTGCTTTACAATTCCATTACTACAGCCTGCAGTGCCACCACAAGCTGTGACTCTCTATAAATACACAGAGCATGCATACATTATTCAGAATGTCTCTGCTGTGCTACAATATTGTTTAACACTGAGCATATGTGCCCCTACGTGAAAAAAACAGTTACTAGAGAAAAGGTTATGTTTTTTAAATAGTCCTCAAAATACCTCTTCTGAGGTAGCCTCATCTTAAAATATGTGGGTTGCTGTTTGGTTAACAGCAAAAAAACCCCTGTAACTTCTTATTATCCTACCCAAAAAGAGACCAAGCACTGAAGTCCACAGCAGTGATGCCAGAGAATGTACAATAAACTTATACATAAACACAGAATTCATGGTGATAAATCCCTTCAAATCAGTTCATTGAAGGAACTAAGGCTTCTGGTTAGTTTTTCCTCATCTGCCACTGTAGATGATCATATCAGAGCCCTATAAAGATGTCTTGCATTTTTAAGCATTGTGCAAAGATGGAAACAAGTTCCCCTCCAAACTTCCCACAGGAGAAGACAGGGCAGGTACTGTTTTTAATATTTCCTCTTAGTGGAAGCTTAAAAATAAACGTTAGGATAATTTATCTGGTTGTAAATGTAGATGTAGAATGGAGTGTGTGACAGAAGATGTTATCCTCATTCATGTGGAGAAATTCCAAGAACTGAAACAGGTTGTCAACTTCTTTGCTTGTCTTCCTATTACGGAGACTCATCCTGATGAATTTCTGCTCCCTTGCTTCCCTTTTCCTTCCACCTTTAGCTTTTACCTGAATTAGTCTGGAACTTAACTATGGCAAGCTTAAAAAAACAAACAAAAAATCCTTCTTATTCTACATAGAACACATGGGTAGCAGATTTATTTTGACAAAACTTCATTAGTTTAATTATTTCTGTACATTTATGCTAAAAGAATGGAAAAGTTTCCTACACAGCTCATCCCATATTCCATTCTGTAGTACAGCTGCAGGTTGAGATTTCTGTCTTTTTTTTTTTTTTCATTATTTAAAGCAAGCTTTATATTCTTTATCATAGCAAACCTTCCTAGAATCATTCACTGCAATAGGAAAACACAGGAGCATGGGTCATCAATTGTTAAATTACTACAGGAGCTGACAAACCTGCCCTTAATTAAGGCAGCTCTGCACTGGAAATCCTCACTTTGAATCAGTCAGGATAATTAGGCTTTCAGGTCAAAAGTAAACTGTGCTGTGAAAACAAACATTTGAGTTTGTTTGAAAACAGAATTAGATTTCCCATACTTAAAGGAACCTCAGTAATTTCTTAAGGTATTAAGGATGCAGGTCTCAGTGTGTAACAAGCTGTATTTTATTTTATTCCTCCATGACTTGCACCATTCGTTTATTTTCAAAGTTTCTGGAGTACTGTTGTTGCTGATTACACAAAGGTAATTCCCATCCACCCCCTCAGTCTGAAAAAATAGTTGCTTTACTTAAATTTGAAGCAAATTTTGCAAACACGTTTAGAACTAAACTGCAGAATGGATGAACTTGGGGAGGGAGGGGGGAGAGAAAAAAAAAGGAAAACACAAAAGAAAATAATTTGCAATTAAAAAATGCCCAATTAACTTGATAAAAGAATCTTTTTAGTCTCTGCACAGCATCTCTAAGCAGGCACTCACAGCAAGCACACATATATATGTTTGCATGGGGGGAGGTTAGTTAAATATTTCATTGTTTACCTGGCAGAAAAACAAAGGGGAGGGGACTGGAGGTTCCCGAGGCGCCGGGCTGCCGGCAGCTCTCCCGGGAAAGCGGCCCAGGGTGTGCGGGGCCGGGCCAGGCCAGCAGAGGGTGGTGCTGCTTTTTTAAAATATCTGCTTTTCACAGTGGCTACGCCTCTCGATTGACTTCGGGAAGCTTGAAAAAAAAAGAACCAAGAGATTGTAAATGCATATTTAGGGTGTCTCACACTCACAGCAGGGTCTCTGTGTATTGTCACCTTGACTGTATTAACAGGCCATAAAATCTACAGAGCAGCATCACCCATTGGAACGAATCCTGTCACTTCCAGTCACTGCCTGCAACATTCAGGCAGTGCCGAGGACAAAACAGCACTCCAGGGATATGGAAGGAGCTTTTTTCCTCATTACTTGTTCTTACAAAGAAGAAAAACTTGTACCTTTGAGGACATGCAAACTGCAGAATATAGAAACAAAAAAACCAAAAAGCATCAGTTATAGAAATTACACTGAATTAAAGGGTATCTATATGAGAAAACAAATAGTTCTTTGTAAAATTAAGACAGCTGTCTGGGAAGCTGAGTTCCAATGAATGGCTGCAATGGCCACCTGAGTACAAGCCAAGGCAGGTTATCTGAAGAAACTGAAAAAAAAATACTGCAAAAATGCCTCACAGAGACCACCTTAAGCTACCTGGTGGTACCGCAGGTTCCACTGTGGCACTTAAGCCCACTGCTAACAAATTTTAAATCATTCAGCTCCTCAGCAGCTTGGATTGATGTTTGTGTGTGTCACAGGCACCAGCCCCTCTGGGCTCAGCCGTATCTGAGCCAGCAGTGACCTTCAGCTGATGGCAGCCCCAGCCCTGGGAAGCATGCTGGAAAGCTCCACATGCTTCCTGCTAGACCTCAGCGCTGGGGATTTGTTAGTGTTGGCAACGGGCTGAGAGCTGCTCTTGTGCAATACTTTATTGTGTTTGTCTCCATTTTTCCACCAGCCTTGCTAAAAATCAGCCCTTCTCTAACTTTATTATGCATGCTTTAGGAGTCCTAAAGATTTTCTCTTGGGCACACAGCTGCAGACTGTCCTTTTCAGTCACATCCACAGAGGGGACAATTCTAGAAGGAGAAATTGCTGTACTCCTTCCTTCTTTCTTCCTCCCCTGCTTCAGAAAGCACCTAGGAAGCTCACAAAACTTCCCTGGCCAGGGAGGGAGACGGGCTGTGGGATTCCCAGCCACAGATTGGGCCTGCTGTGCCTCATCCATCACTTCCTAGAAGCACAACACTATTAAACAATAGCAGGGACTCCATCCAACTGCAGTTGCTCCTGGGAAGGATGACATGAGGAGCCAGCAGAGCCATGGAACTCAGCACTGCCGATAGCAGCCTCCCTCTCTCCCTGTGTGCCTCCAGGCTTACAACTCCCCAAGGGCTCTCTCCCTTCTTTGAGGGCACCTGACACAATCTGGAACACTTCGAGATCCTCCTCTGCACAGCAGGTGAGAAATGGACATCGGGAAGATCACTCCAGGGAAAGATGTGGGTGACAGGAAAGGGCTGGGAAGAGCAGATGAAGAAACTTCAGCAGCCTGGCAGGTGCAATTCGACAGTTCCCTTCTTCATCATGTGCACTTTGCACCCACACACACCAACCAGCCCTTTCAGGAACAAGGCAGCTCACATGAAACTAAGCACTGGCTGTTTACATTTAAAGGGCTGCTGGATTGGGTCAAAATACTGAGAAATGGAATGTAAAAAGTAATAGCACTGGCCATCCCACTCAACCCTTGATTTTCCTACATTAACAAGTACCTATATTGCAAGAACAAGAACATACTGATTATAAGGAAGGCAAGGCAAATGTTCTCCAAGTTTAGTCACTCTAAGCTCTAGATATTCTATGAAGTCTTCTGAGCTACGCTATTAAAATGACTTTAATTTACATTTGGATATTGAAAAATTAACTCATTATCCTGGTGCATCCTTAGTTAATCTCGTTACTTTAAAGGATTTTGGTATTTATGTTACTTGGATTACTTAAATGCTTTCCAAGGGACGACTAAAAATCTGCAGGAAAAGTTGAACACTCATGTTAGAGATGCATGTTAAAATTACAATGTACTTGAAATCAATTTTTTTTAGCCTTTTAATTTCCAAATTTGACCAATCAGTGCTTTCCTGCAGCTGTACAAAAATGTTTTGGCTTTTTTTTCCCCCGCGGGTATCTTGGTAATAGAAAAAGTCAATTCCCCTGTCTACACAAATCCCTAAGTGTATGCAATTAGAACGTCAAATTCAAATTTGCACATTAAGCTTTCTTTTAAAAAAAAACAAAGATGACAAATTGGAAAGCATAACTATTAAAATGATTACTAAAACACTCTCTCCACCACAAATTAATGTAAATTACTTCAGCACTTAAGACTATTTTTAGAAGGGATCAGAGCAAACTTTAAAAAAAGCCCAGACTAGATACAGATAGTGACAATAACCCTGGTAAAGTTGCTTAATCACAAGCCATCTTTCATTATCTCATGCTCCCTAATCACTTCTGAAATAAAATACCGTATGATGCAACGTGCCCAGGTCTGATGATGGAAGAGGTAACAGAAAACAATTTTATTTTTAGCCTTACTCTGAAATCAAAGATGTTGACAGAGTCTGGATGTCTGCCCAACAGGCACCGTGTTACTGGTTCCTTCAGCCAGACAGAAAAACAAAAAGAAGGGAACATTACAAACCAGCACGACAGGCAGAGCCCAGGTTTTACACTTAATCCCAGCATGGATCTCATTCAGGACAAACTACACTCCAGTTTCACCACTCCCACACCACCTGCAGAAGGACCAGAAAGACAAGAAAAATTCTTTTCTTTCCGTGCAGTTCTTTAAGAGTCAAGGCTGTGTGAAAAGTGAAGAGAACTCTTCATCTCTTATTTTTTTAAGAGCCTGTCAGCCTGCAGTACAGTCACGTTCAGAGCTGCTTCCTGACATGGGGCTGACTTGGACTGCAGCATCCAGCATGCACCACTCTGGGGCTCTAGAGTTACTGAGCTGAATTTTATTAAGAATGGCCCAGAAAAGGTTATGAACTGTGATGAGGAAGAAATGAGTCAGATTTCCTTTGACAACAGAGTCTTGTACATGATCCCAGAATCTCCAGAACCTGCTCTGTGTATCCCTCCTTCTCTTGTACTGTTTATTTAGAGGTCCACTCGAACAGAAAAGGAAATTAAAAGATTTGTTCATTGCTACAGAACATCCTCTAAAACCTGTATGAATAAATAGTCCTTCATCTTGGAATTACTATGGTCACTCCTGCCTAAAATTAATGCTTGGATTTTTATAGCCACCTCAATTGGGCAGCTTTTATTATATTGGAACTTTTAGTATAAGAAAACATTCCAAGTTTACCATGAAAGCACAGTTACTTGGTCTGGTTCTAGGTGTCTACACAGGGACAAAAAAGAGCAATCATTGAATTGTCTGGACTTGACAGGTAATCTGAAAGGAAAGAACAGCAGCACTGGAATGCTGTTTCCTTCTGTTGATGTATGTGAATATGGGTATCCTTCTTGGTGGTAGGGGACAGATGAGGGAGCTTTCAGATAATTCCCTCATTTAAAAGAAAGCATCCAAAACAGCTACAACAAAAGAAAAAATAATAATTGTTCTATTAGACTTAAAATTGCTCTGTCTACTTTCAAACAAATAATTTCTAAATACTTAGTGACTGTGAGCGTACCTGGGTAAGAGTTTTAAGTACAAAGACAGGGAGTGTTATTTTATTTTGCCATGCACCAAGGAAGACAAAATACGAACAGTGTAAGTGGATAGCCCATATGATGTAAGTCAGGAAGATAAACAACTCCCCCAAAAAGACAAGTTATTGAGCTAACAAAAAGAAAGCTCCCATTAATGCAGAACATATGAAACATCACGGCTAAGTAAACATTCACTTGCTACACAAATCACTAAAATGCATAAGCAGGTTCCAACAGCAAAACCCAAAACACATGATCTGATAAAATGCAGCTACCAGATACAAATGTACAGAACAGCAGAGAGGAGATGCTGCTTCCTGAGCCCCTTCCAACGAGCAGTGCAGCTCTAATGGATGTGCTCCACATCCTGGGATGCAGCAACAGGCAGACAACCCAACCCCCAGAATTCCCCCATCTATCCCACAACTACAGCCCTTCTGCTTAGCATAATCACAAAAGCCTTTCCCTTGAGTTTTCTGTTCTTTTAATCAGTTTCTTAAAAATACTTTAATTATTGCCTTTGGTGTTAGTGGAGCTTTGAAGCCTGTCACACAGTTAATATTGAGCATATGAAGTCTCTTACCTCCAATATTCTGGATAATTATTGTAGTTGCAACAAGGACCTATAAAAAATAGACTTCTTTAGAAAGGGTAAGGATAACTAAAATCATATGTCTATAGCAGGCATAAACCACATGTGTATCATCTTAAACACACCAGATGTAGCAGTGATAACTAGCCCTGAAAGGAAGAGGATCTTCTCCTTATGAGGAGTTTAACACATGGAAACCAGCACAATCTAAAATTAATATGGGAGAAAAAATTCTGCCTGAAAATATCACATTTTTTATTCTGAGACAAAGCAAGAGTAATTATACCGTGGAATTTGTTCTGCAGAAGATAAGGTTTTTAAATCACTGAAAACATAAGTGCATTCTAACTGATATCAGGTGAATAAAAATGAAAATGATAATTTACCTCTGAAAAGACAGACAGCAGAGATTTGTAAAAGCTCAAGTGTACTTCCTTACTCTTGAATATTTTTAACTGTCAGGAATGTCATTGTTTTTTTAAACTTGCACACCAGATAGACTTGTCTTTAGCACTTGTGATTATTCATACTGGACTGATATGGAAGCAAAAGTGATCACAGGCTACTAAAATACTTGTCTGAATCAAAAAAAATTGACTTGAAAAAAGAAACCCTAAAAGTGGCTATAAAGTTTTTCCAGTGTTTTCTTTTGAGTTCAGTTCTAAAATACCATGATCATCAGGTGCCCTTTTCTTTCTACCCACTGCTCTTCTTGATATAGGACATTCCTAAATGAGTGCTGCCATTAAGTCAACTTGGAAAAAAATAAGCTGCAGTACTGAGAAGAAGTACAAATTTGGTTTTTGAAAAAATCCAATCAGATTTAAAATTAATTCAAAGTCAGTTCAATAGTCACCAAGGGAAGGAAATAAAAAAAATATGATATCTTGGAATTTGCCAGGGATGGAAACAAATAGTTCCCACCTTTGGAAAGGGAGAATCAGCAATCTTCCAACAGCAGAAAATTTCCATTCTTATAAATCTCAGAAAAATACATTTGAAAGGAAACCACCAGGCTGAGTAATTACTTCAAGAGTAGTTAACCAATAGTTTACTGGCAAACTAAGCTGCCAGTTCAAGCAAGGTTCTCCACAAGCCTGGCTGTATCATCCCCTGTGTGTGAGGGAGAAGTACTACTGCAGAGAAAAAGCAAAACCAAAATGTCATCTGTGCCTGACTGAAGTGAGAAGTGCTCAGGGACAGATGAGAATTCAGAATGGTTGTGGTGAAGTAGAAAAGCCTAAAAATCAACAAGATCAGTTAAAAGCAAGGCATTCAGGAAGCAGATCTCAAATACATGACTTAAGAGTTACTGGACTGCAAAGAGAAAACAGTCTGAGATAACACAGTCAGAAGCAGCAAAGCCTGCTTTGCAGGCAAGTTTTAAGAAAAGTGTATAAATATCAAAGATGCTTCAAAAGACAAAGACAACTGTTCCAGAAAACATCAGCTCACCAGGAAAGCTTGGTGAGCTTTGATTTTTTTATCAAAAGAACAGCTTCCCAACCTAGAAATATTCCAGTGCTCTCCATGCACACTGAAAATAAAAGGCCAGATAATTTTCAGCACAGATTACTTAAACTGAAAATAATGAAAAAGTACATTAAGAAGAACTGAAAAAAAAACAAACCACATTTTGACTACAATGTGAAGCTGTGAAATCTCCTTCACTTAAGCCTTTAAATAACAGATTAGACAAACATCTGCCAAGAATGGTTTATGAATGCTCAGCCCTGCTTCAGGACAAAGGCAGAGTAAGCCACATTTTAGTTTCACCTTAGGCTCTAAAATTCTATGACTTTTTAAAGTAATGGCTTATGGTTAATGTGTACAGAACAGCTCCTGTAAAAAGTAACTGTATCTTATACCTTGTTTTTATCAAGGTTTATTATCTCTTGAGGTCGATCACTTCTTAATTTGATCAGTAAATACTGATCCTCAGACTACACTCATCTGCTTATTAATGCTAATGGAAGCCTTACAAACACCTGATAGCTCAGGTTTAATTCTCAGTGACATTAAGACATAAGACAGCAGTCTCTAGCTTGTTAAGCCAAACTAATTTTTAAAAATTTGCACTGTTTCAGCAAAATATTAAAATCACACTTGTGTGTGGTAAAAGCCTGCTTTCAATAAGGTGTAACTGGAACACAGAACACAGAATTCATAACATAAGAGTGCAGTATTCACAGGCAGTGTTTCAATATTTCCTGTGCACCCACTATCACTGCATAACATCACTGTTAGGAAAAAGATTCAGTGCACACTACAAAAAAATCATAGCTAACATTCTGATTACTCTTACACCAGAAATGGTTAGCTTGAGGGTGGCTTTTTTTGGTTTCGTTTGTGGGTTTGGTTTTTTGTTTTTTTTTTAAATCAGGAGATAAAAAAAGTAAGAAACATACAAGTGAAGAGCTTATTAAACAAAAGGAAATAAATAACATGCATTAAATGTACTCTTAATTGTTCCTATTGTGGAAATGACATGAAAAGCCATCCCTTAGCTTAGATCCCTATTAAATGCTGAAAATGCAACAGCAAATCAATCCCTTACCTGTCTCTTAACATTTTTACAACAGAGGTAGGACTGTATCAAATCTGAACCTTGAGCCAACCTGACAACAATGCCAGTGAGCAGATTTGTGCAGACAACTTAACATGAACACTCTGACAGGAAAGCAGCACAAAATCTTCCATTTAAGGAGTGCCAATTTAACTGAAGTTGGACTTCCACAGAGCAGACACATGAACTGAAACCAAGTGAAAAGCTTCAGGATGTAACAGATCTTTCAGCATACTAGAGTGTCAGTAATTTCAGTACTTATTTCATTTATGTCTCTTTATTATGCAAAGAACATCTGTATATCAAAAGTATGAGACCAAGAAAAAAAAAACAGGTAAAAATGAATACTCACCTTTCCAGTTGATCCAAAAGCAAACAAGCCAAGGTCTTCATAAGAAGTGACAGCTGTTGGTAAGGGAAAAAAAAAAAAGCTAAAATATCTCTAACTTGAAAAGCTTGAAAGCTCTATTTTTGGGCCTCTTCCCCCTTCTTAAATTAATAAAATTCAGAATTAAAAGAATGTTTCACAGTATTTTTTAGTTTACAAAACAGCTTTTATATACACCTGTACTCCTACTACAAAATACAGCTCTATACTCAAACATTTAGAGACTCTTCAGAAGCTCAATTTAGTATTTGCAGTTGCAGTATCTAAAATATAATAGTGATATACTAATGGCAAATTGCCTTCTCCCAGAGATGTTCTTTGTAGGTAAAGAATTATGAGATTAGCATCAACAATTAGATACAAGATATTTCCGTATGTTATTCCGTAGAAGAGCAGGTTTTTTAAAATTAAGATGACAAAAGGATACATTTTCATCTTTCTACAGATATAAACATCACCATCTTTCCAGCTTTTAAGAACTAGGCCCCATCTATTTTCAAGAAGGTAAACACCTTCTTCAGTTGAAATCTATTATTAAAAAACCCCAAAAGAAAACCCAAAGCAAAACAAAAATCCTGCCCTTACCTGCACCCGACTTATATAATTACATTAAAACAGCCTGTGGTTTCCTGTACAATTTTGCTGGGTTTTAGCTGAAGCTCACTTCTATTATTGCCAGTAACTCAAAACAATCCCTTCTCAGAGAGAAGCAGTCATATTAAAGCCTTTCATTGTTACTCTGTATTTTGTTATTAGAAACTCAAGCAGTATCAAAAAGATGAAAGCTTTCTGAGAAATACCACTCACTTTCTTGGGATATAATAAAACAGCTGTGAATGCCTCAGCGGGGAAAATTAATCTCAAGCCCACAGAATTCTATTGTCACGACACTTGGTTTCTCTGCCTTGGTTCTGTTTGGGACAAAACTGCTCCTGTCAGATCTTAATTAAGGGCCCAGCCTTGCAAGTTGAGCTGCTGGGACAGCCCTTCACACCTGAGTGAAGCCCCATTCACTGAAGAAAATGACACAAGACATGGGAGACACAGGCACCTCACAGAGATCAGATGACAGGACTGCAGCCTCAGACATGCCCAAGCTTAGGAGGTTTTATTTCATTGAAGTTCTGCACACAATCAGATCAGTGCTCCAGAGGGGGAAAAAACAAAACAAAACCAAACAAAAACCAAACCCAACAAAACTTCATTAATTTTCTCATCTCATTTTCTCAAGGGCAAAATTTCACATTTTGCTCTACTACTCATACCAGCACACTATGACAATATAAATGAAATAACAAAATTAAATGAGCCAGAGTCAGTGCTCAGCATAAACCTGGACATATCTCTAACAGACATAATTAAACAAAAAATGTCTTACTAGATTTTACCCTGTATTTTTCTTTATTTCTATTTATAAAGCAGTTGATCACAAGAGAAAAAAAAAGTATTTTACAGAGCCATCTTCATTGCCATCAAAAAAACAATCAGTAAAATAGTAAACATATTTAAGAGCAAGTTATTTTTACCAAATGGTAACAAATATACAGCACATAGGTATGAGGAGTTATCAGCAAAGAGAATGAAATTTTCCCCACAATTCCAAAAGAGCAATATGAAACCTTAAAATCATTTCTGTAGTAACTGTGTCTGTAATCAGTTTAGTCCTGTGAACACTGGGAAGCCCTATGACTTGATCACATTGCTTCTGTAATTTCAAGAATATATGGAGCAAAACATTAAGCCAAATTTATATCAAGATAAATAAGTTCTGCCTGATTATCTTAATTTTTATCCTGTTACTAACAGTCCGTGGAAATTATCCCTTTAAGTGTGAAGGGAAATTGGCAAATACAGTACCAGCAATATTTGTGACTAACTCATAATACGAAAAGAAAAAAGCAGCCACAGAACTTCAAAGTGCATCTCACTTAAATTCCCAATTCCTCTGCTTTACGGAGGAAGCTTAGCCTTTATCAGCCCAAAACAACACAGGTCATACTGAATTAACACCCAGAGAAACACTGACTAAACTAAAACCAGCCCAACACTTGACACTTGGGAATATTGTTTTTGCTAAGCCTTTGGTCTCCACAAATCACTTGATTTTGTCAAAGCCCAGACCAACACAACTTAGTAACTGAAGATACTTCCTTATTTTTGACTGCAACTAAAATGTCTGTGCTTAATAATCCTGGCCTCTGTTTAAAATGGAATTAGTATTTGAGCTTCCTTTTCAGAAGGTGTTTTATAGGTCAGCTCTTTCCTAAGTAAGAGTTTACAAACACTTTCAACAGTTCCTCTTCACCACCCTTTAAATTTTTCTAGCTCATTTTTAATATAAAAATGGTAAGATTACCTTCCAATTTGTTTTCATGGATTAAGTTTAATACTGTAACACTGTTTACAAATTAATATAATTTTTTTTAAAGAAGTTTAATTACCTACTTTGGAATCAAGCACGTACAGAGATTTTACTTTGTCAAGGTACAACAGGTTGTATTTCCCACTTTTTAAAGACAGTGTTCCAAGGAAAACCTTGGAATGCTATCTAACATTTAATGACTTCAATAGCTGACAGGCATTATAGGAAACATAATCTCAAATAATTCATATTTTTAAAAAAAATCAAAATACAAAAGGTCATAAATCCAGCAAACTTATCCAGACATAGTTCTGGTGCAAGTCCTACCTGTCAGCCTTAGGTGATAACTAATTATTAGTTTCAGACAAGAGAAATTCTTCATCCTGTCACTTCAGCTGTCTGCATTTCAAAAATGATTCCTTGAGGTGGACTGTTGCCTTTGGACAAGAACTGAGGAGTTAAACCCTTTTTGCATATCAGGCCTCTGAGTTTGTAACATCCAAACTCTTCTTACCTCAATAAACTTAAATCCTTAGTTCTACCCCTCAGCATAATTCTTTGGCAAGAATCTCTTTACTAGACAACAGCTTAATGCCACTTAGTGCCCATAAAATGCAGAACTTTTCAGCCTGAAGTAAGAAGTTAAAAAGGCCATTAAAATTACCTCAAGTCTCCCATTTTTTTTGCTTCTCACGTATCTCTCTAGCTACGTGTTTCAGGTTTGATTCCTTTCTAATAACAAGCATGCCAAAAGGAGAAAAAAATTACCAAAGACTTAATCCCAAATCATCAAGTACCAACCATAAAAGTAACCCTACCTCTGAGGGGTATTTTTTAAGAACATATGAAGATCACTCAACAGGTGGGGACAGGAGCAGCAGATCTAAGAAGAATCAGGAAGCAACCATCTGAGAGACCAAAGGCAGCTAAAGAAAACAAAGCCAAGGAGGAAAGAAGCAGAAGTTTTCTCCCACCACCTTTGAAAAGAGAGGAAAACAGATGAGAGGGAAACAATAAGCAGGGAGACTTGCTGCTGTAACATGATCTTTGTGTAGGAGAAGTCAGGGAACGACTCAGTTGTTTCAGTAACAATTAAAAGAAGCAGGAATTAAAACCTGAGCAGATTTGACTGCAGGTATTAGAATGTACAGTTTGAACTGTCTCAAAGCAGTGCAGTTTCCAAGAACTGCAACATGACTTCTCATTTAGCATCAAAAAAGCACTATAAGCTGCATCTATAAAGCACCACGAGAAAAATAATAATCCAATATGATTAAAAAACCTGAAAGCTATCCATTTTAAACCATGGACAAAAATATCTGTACTACTACTAGGAGAATGAAAGGCTGCTATTTTATTGCTCTTAAACATTCACTGAAAGCAAAAGCACACACTGAAGTAGTGAGGTTCAGCCAGCACCAAAATAGTTTTGCTGCAGAAATACAAGATCTCTCTGGAAAGAGAAGTAAGGCATTTTGGGAAAAAAAAATTAAAATCTAGAAACCAGTCAGTTTGGCATTGGCTTTGCATAAAAAGTCTCAAAATCCTGTTTCTAAATAGCAAATATTAATTGTGAAAAACATTAAACATGTCAAGGTCAGTGAATCAGATACCACTGTTAACTGCAATCTTTATACTGGGTCATGTCTCTGTGATAAAGCTGAGGAAATATTTCAGAGCTCACTGTTAGATAAATAGTTTTCACTTACCAGTCTGAGTGCACATACTGAGCAGAAGAAACACAGAGTAAGAAGCAAGGCTGGCAACAATCAGCAGCAAGATACTAAAAACCACAAAATATTCACAATTAAAGCACTTTTACAGTACAATGCACCTTTGAGCTTTAGGAATGCTACTTTTGCAAGAACTAAGCTAGAAGATTTCCTCATTTTATGGCTTGTCTCTGCTGACTGTGGTTCACGTGGCCTCTGATCTTCCCAGTACTTGCCAAGCTGCCCTGACATATAGATTACAAAATGGACATAACCATAGGAGTTTGTGTCCACATATATGCAAACACACATCTTCCACTGAAGTGAAACCAACGCTTAGGAAATGGTCAAAGGGACAAAGGGACAATTCCAGTGACTTTGGCCCCATTATCCACAGATTAGCCTTTGCAACAAGCAAAAGGGCAAACAAAAGGACAAACCGGTTTACAGTTTCCAGCCATGCATCCATCCTATTCCACAAGGCCCATTCCTGGAACTAAAGGAGATAACAGTTTTGAAAGGAAAATACCAATCTATCAGAAGTAATGGCCAAGAAATTGCCACCCTGTGGCAATTTAATGCAACATCTGGGCAGGACTTATGTTAGGTCAGATCTGCATGACTAAATCAAAAAGGGGAAGATCCTAATCAACAATTCTGAAAAGCACAAGCTATTTATTTCTTCCTCAGATTTGCACAGGAGTCTTAGTAATCAAGTATTGTTCCATTTACAACTGCAAGCCGACTTTAAAAATGAGTACATGTAAAAACCGAAAACTTACCTAAACCCCATGATCCCTGTGTTGGCCATGGCATAGGATAAGCCAAGTATCCCACTGCCCATGATTGCATTCATTAAGTTAAACACTGAGAAAGCAAAGGAAGAACCACGACTTGAAGAACTCTGTGAAAAGGACAGGAAAAAAAAAACAGTACAATCAGTGAAAGAGGTGTTTTGATTTTTCCTAGAACGAAATTCAAGGGAGGGGCAACAGACAACTTTTCCTCCTTTAATCTAAAATCTCGTTTCTCATTCTAAAACCACGCAAACCCTTGGGCACACACAACAGCGCGATGCCGCCCCGTAAGCATCTCAAGACGCCCACAACCTTTGAGCACAGTGGAAGCAGAGCGCCAAACGAGCACAGCAAGATTTGCGGCTCGGAGCAGGCTCTCCCTGCGGGCTCGCAACAGGGCGAGGGCACATGGCAGCGCTTCCAAGCGCTCAGCAAGCACAGAATCGAAGGGACCAGGAGCACTGCTGGGACCAGAGGCTCACTCACCCCCTCCAGGTGACTCCCCCCGCCCCGGCGCTGTCACCCCGGAGCCGCCCCCCACAGCCCCGTCCCGCCCGACCTTTGAGCCTGCGCTCCCCGAGCTTCTCCCAGCACCCAGCGCAGCCCCCTCCGGGCGCTCCCTCCCCCCCGCCCCTCACACGCACGCTGCCCAGCGGCGGCGGCAGCAGCAGCGGGGTGGTCTCCCCGTCCTCCTCCTCCTCCTCCTCGTCCTCCTCCCGCCGCTCGCGGGCGGACAGGTACCAGCCGCGGGTGGGAAGGGGCCGGACCCGGCCGGACCCCCAAGGCGGCGGCGCCGCCGCCATCGCCCCCGCGCCCGCCGAGCGCCTGTGAGGGGAGCGCCGGGGGCGGGGCCAAGCGGGAGCGCGGTCGCTTTGTGGGCGCGGCCCCGGCGGGGGCGGAGCCATCGCGGCCCGGGCCCGCCCCGCTGAGGGAGCTCCGAGGGGCGGGGCCGATTGGGGCGGGGCCTCCGCCCCGGGCCCGCCCCCCCGGCGCAGCGGCGATGACGCGCGCGCGCTGCGCGCGGGGCCCGGCATGAGGTGAGGGCGGGGGCGGGGGGCGCTGAGCGGGGGCAGCGAATTCCCTGAGGGGAGAACGGGATACATGGGGATCGTGGGGTTGAGGAAAAGGATGGCGTCTCTCCATAGGCGCCTTGGAAGGCGGTCTCCAGCCAAACCCAGCGCTGCGGGCGGCTTTATCTTACGGGCTTAATCCAGTTCCGAGAAGCGACAGGATGAGAGGACACGGCCTCAAGATACGCCAGGGGAGGCTTAGGTTGGACATTAGGAAGAATTTCTTCACAGAAAGCGTGATCAGACATTGGAACGATTGTCCAGGAGAGTGGTGACGCCACTGTCCTGGAGGTGTTTAAAGGAAGGATTGGGCGAGGCAGCCGGTGCCGTGGTGGTATTCGGCCACAGTTCGACTGGATCATCCCAGAGGTCTTTTCCAACCTAAGCGATTCTCTGATGCTGAGAATCTCGCAACCCGTTTCCATCCCCAGGAAAAGCACGGGGATGCTCAGGCCTCTGGATGAGGGATTTCTCCTGTGCAGCAGACGTGAGGAATGAATGCAGTGTGTCTTTCTGAAGGAGGTGTGCTCTGCCAAAACGCTGGCTTAGGGAAGTGGGCTGCCTGGGAGATGTAGGGAATCTCAGCGAGGAGCTGGGATTTGGGGGGGAGAGGGGATGGGAGCAGGAGCAGCTTTGCCAGAGTTTGGGCACAGCAGGTTTGTGAAGGAGACAACACACAGCCTGTTGTTAGCCTGGAGAGGGGCAAGGCTGAGGGAGGCAGCCAAGAGAACCAGTTCCCTTTCAGAGCCTGTCTCTCAAAACAAGCTTCCCAAAAAGTCAGGAGAAATGCCAGCCTCCAGCACCAGCTACACCATTGGCTCCTGCCTTGGAGCAGCCAGTGGCAAGGCAGAGAATTGGGCCCTTTTGGTCTGTCTCTAGTGGAGGAAACCATTTAGAGAAGTGTAAAGCCTCTTTTCAGGTTCTCATCCCATGGATGAACCGGGGCTCAGTGGCAGGAACAGACATTACTAATGGTCCTCTGGGGAACATTGCATTAATGAATGACCTTTCTGGCATGCATCTCATGGTGCAAAGATCTTACAGAGCTTGTAACCCCTTACACTGGGGCATGGCAGGCAGAAATCACCAAAGAGTGATCATGACCACTGTTGCTAATAATTGTTTTCTAGCAACGACTGCTTGGTAACGAATTTTACCAGACACAGGAGGGATCCAACGGTAGGATCAAGACAGTAGAAATCTTTCCATTTGTCTTACTGGGATTAATATCACATTTATTAGAACAAAGAGAGGTCATTGTTTTTTGGCAGGAGGGGATTATCTCGCCACTTGAAGTCAGTTAACATTTCAGTCTAAAAGTACATTTGCAAAATAACAGAAATTTGCAGTATATATTTCATAATAAAGAGCTTTACTAAACTATTGTGGGTTGTTTGGTACAGATGGAAATTCTGGTTAAAGAGAACAGCAAATCCATGTGATTTGCAGCCTTTTAAATGGAATGATTACATAATGTCTATAAAATGAATAATTTCTCTTCTAGGACTTTGTGGAGATTGGGATACTGTGCCAGACTACTGAAAACGAATCATTTTAGGACAGCTGCATCAAATACATCATTTCCAGCAGTTTGGATGCTATTGGCACAACATTCTGGCAGAATACCTGGGCTCTTTGTAGTAGTTAAAAAAAATACTTTCTTCACAATGCCCGAAACTGTGGAGGATAAAACTAATCCAGAACTGTATTTGCCACATCCCAGAGTGCGTGGGATGACAGTGCTCAACAGAGAGGCTTTCAAAAGGACAGTGGTTGTTCCAGCTCTTAAAGTCAAGAAAGAAATTGTGAGTAGTGTGCTGAAGTCCCTAAAACAATCAGTACTGCAGCGTCCCGGCCTCAAGCGGGTGGTGGAGGATCCAGAGGATGAGGACAGTAGGTTTGTTATCCTGGATCCTCATAAAATACCAGAATTCTCATTAGGAGAGTCAGAGCAACAGGTCCTGAAACAGCTCAGTGTCCATCCTGAGGTGTCCCAGTACCACCTGGAGCTGACTTACGAGAATTTCAAGTCAGAGGAGATCCTGCGAGCCGTCCTTCCTGAAGGTCAAGAGGTCACCTCTGGATTCAGCCGTGTTGGCCACATTGCTCATTTGAATCTCAGGGATCACCAGCTGCCCTACAGACACTTGATTGGTAGGTGAAACAGCTCCTCTCAGGCAGGTGTTTGTGTCATTTGTGTACTGTTAATGAGATATGTACTGAGGGGCACAGTTCTCTCACAGTGTGGTGCTCTCACTGCACTGAGCCCTGGGCCAGGGTGAAGTGTGTGTGTGCCTTAGAAAGGTCACAGCTGCAGCCCTGGGTCGTTAGAGGGAGGTTGTTCCAGCACACACTCACTTTTGTTAATTCAGCTGTAAACAGCAGGTTTGTTCTGGCTGTTGTAGAACATTAAAAGGTCCTGGTCCCTTAATGACAATTATCTCTTACTCTCTTTCAGGCCAGGTTATAATGGACAAGAATCCAGGAATCACTTGTGTAGTGAATAAAACCAGTATTATTGACAGCACATACAGGAATTTTGAAATGGAACTGCTTGCTGGAGAGAACAAGCTGGTAACCAAGGTACAGGGCTTTTCCCCTGGTATTTTAAATTTAATGTGCTAAAACCCAAAGGCTTCTTCTGGAGAGATGTGATGTAGGGATGCTGCTGAGACCATTCCTTTGCACAGTGCCCTTCCTGACAGCTCCTGACACCTGTCTGAGCCTAAGGGTTGGCTGTTACTTCTGAATTCCTTTCCTTGGCAGATCCTGGTCTGCCAAGGGCAAACTCAGCCATAGGGATCAGGAAGACATGTACTCTTCCAACTTCACAGCCTAGATTTAATGATGTGGATTTGATGTAAGAAAATGCAGTTTCCTAATTTGACCAAGCCTTGTTCAGTGGCTAGTACAGAACGCAAGAATGTGGTTTTCAATCTCACCAACTTTGCAACTTAGGCAACATTTTGCCTTTGCCTTTTTCCTTTCCTGTCAGCAGCAAGACAAACCTCATGTCTCCTCTGCTCCGACATTTATCAGGTGTAATCACTGTGGAACTGCCAAGTGTTCTTCACATAGGGTTTCTTGTCTGTAGCTGGAAACTTGGCCACTGCTTCCACAAAAATATTTTCTCTTATCTCTTAGCAGCTTTATGCTTTCCAAAGAGAAAACATGAGATTACCAAATAAAAAGGTTGAATAGCTTGATGGAACATCCTGTTTATGCAGAGAGAAGGCAGTTGGATTGTCAAGGCAGCAGTGACAATTGAATATTATGCAGATGGTGTCACCACACACCTGGCACACCATGGAGCTGCACCCAGCAGTGCAGAGACACTTCAGGGTGTTCCTTGCTTGTGGTGGTGTGGATCCCACATTACTGTACTTTGGAATCAGACAGTTCCATGTGCTGGTGCAAAGAGAGTATTATCTTGCATCCCATTCTCATCTGAATAAATACTGTTCCTTTTCAGGTCTGTTCTTAAGATAGTGGTCATCCCAAAGCTTGGGTTTGGATCAGTTTCCAGACTCTGTCACCTTGGGAGATGAAATACAGTATTTTTCAAGCTGCAGAACTGGCTCCCAGTGGCTTTGAATTTGGCTGACAGTTCCTGTTCTTGGGCCTATCATTCTCAGACGCTTATTTACTGTGTGCACTCCACAAAGGAGGGCTTGAGGCATCTTTCCAAGGTCTGCTTTCAATAAAGGAGTTGTCAGCCATCCACAAAGCTCTTGAAAACCCTCAGGTTTTTTTTAGGGTCATTTTAAGTTGCTGCTTTATTTCCACCTGGTGATTGAGACCTGCATAAAGCTAGCCATTGGGATTGACACTGGGGACATGCTGTTTGTGATGAGTTGATCTGTTGATTTAAGATCTGTTTATTTGATTGCTTAGTTGATCTGTTTATTTAAGATCCATGAGTGCTACCAGTGGGACAATGCTGATGTAAATGTTATCTTTAGATAAGGCACCTTGGTTTTTAGTTGTCTTAATTACTGATAATGCTTAAATCTGCTTGGCATTTGAATACAGAGGCTTAAGCAAATGTTTTGGACTTTCAGGTCAAAGAAAATAACATTGCCTATGAACTGGACTTTTCCAAAGTCTACTGGAACCCGCGGCTGTCCACGGAGCACGGCCGCATAGTGGAGCTGCTGAGGCCCGGCGATGTCCTGTTCGACGTCTTCGCTGGGATCGGACCTTTCGCCATCCCAGCAGCCAGGAGAAAGTGCCGCGTGTTCGCCAACGACCTCAACCCCGAGTCCTACACCTGGCTCCTGCACAACTGCAAGCTCAACAAAGTGGACACCAAGGTAAAAGCGTTCAACATGGATGGCAGGGACTTCCTGCGGGGGCCGGTGAGGGAGGAGCTCAGCAAAGAGCTCCCGCTCCTGAAAGAAGAACAGAAAACCGCTTTCCACATCGTGATGAATTTGCCAGCTCTGGCTGTGGAGTTTCTGGATGTTTTCAGGCATCTCTTGGTCGGGGAGCCCTGCAGCCCTGCTGGCCTTCCCACTGTGCACTGCTACGGGTTCTCCAAACACAGCAACCCCACCAGAGACATTCAGGAGCGAGCAGAAGCTTCACTGGGAACCTCCTTGGCTGGACGCTGTTCCACGTTCCTGGTGAGGAACGTGGCGCCCAACAAGGAGATGCTGTGCCTCAGTTTCCAGATCCCAGCGGATGTGCTCTACAAGAGGCCCTGCCCTGATGAAGGTAAGGAACAAGACTCCCATGAGGAAATGGGATCTCAGGCTGCACCTTGTGCTGCCTCAGGCTGGTCCCACCTGGTCACCCTGTGGGGCACTCCAGGCGTGTGACAGCGGTGTGGATGTAGCGCTGAGCGCAGAGGTGGCCGGCAGCACCAAGCGCCTGCACGTGTGCAGCAGCTGCAGGGCTTCCTCATTCTTGGTAACAGCAGCCTGATCCTCTGATCCCAGCATGAGCCTCTCCAGAAAAATGGTGGACTGGACAGGATCACCCCACAGGCCATAAACCAGATCTTTATGCCTCAGGTTGTGCACTGGGGGAGGATGGGGACTCAGTGATCCTTGTGGGCCCTCCAGTGCAGGATACTCAGTGGCTCTGTGATCTAATGCCAAGTACCTGTCTCTGTTAGCGCAGTACTTCAGAACTGGAGCTGCATTTTTGCCCAGATCAGTGCACCTCCAAGGGACTCGTCCCAGCTCTGACCTTCTCCTTATGCTGACACAGTGAGGTCTGGAGTCACCACATCAGCAGAATCAGGTTCTGTACCCGAGTGAATATAATTGAGCCATAGATACCCTTAGAGATCTTCAATGCTGAATTTGATTGTTTTGTGAGGGGTTTTTTTTGTTTATAGTTGTTCATTTGTTCTTGAAGTACTTGTAGAAACTGGTTGGTTTCAGTGATTTTGGGCTTTGCACTACAGGACAAAGGGGGCAGAGGAAGGCTCTCAGTCTGTAGTTACGTGAACTGGAGGAAAGGAGGTTTTTATAAAGCTTTAATGCCATGAAACTTACGCTGTTATTGGGTAGCACTGAAATGTAGGTCAAAATACACCTCCCTACAGGTTTTCTGAAAGACTTTTCTGGCATTCAATAAAGACCCCCCATTACTGCTGTAACGTTTTCATTTGTGACTGTTAATCCTTATTTTAACTCTCATCTCTTCCTGTTAAATCCCTTGACAGAGCTCCCTGTTCCAGAGCTTGTGGTTAGGTCAGTCTGTTTACTGTACATTAAATAACTTATTTTTTCTAACCTTTTCCAGCAAAACCAGCCTCAAAACGTCTGTGTACCAGCCAAGATTCTTCTGCAGAGAAGTTACTGAGTTGAAGACCAGAGCTGTGGTGACTACCTGAGTTTGTGTAAAGGATATTTAGGTTTTACCCCTTGTTATTGGGAGCATACCTGCGTTCCCATAGAGTTGCAGCTTTCCTTTGGGAGCCTTGCTTCCTGCAGTCTCCTTTTCTCCTCATTGTGGGATCGACTGAAATTGTTGTTACTACAAAAAATTAAAACTCTGCTCTTTTATAATAAATGTGTTTTGGTACTTCCCTGCTCTCCATTGTTCCATGCCCTGTGCTAATTCAGGGGCATGGCCTGGGGTAGTTTTCTGCTGTGGCATTTTGATAATGTGCAAGTTGTGGGGAGATCAGATTTTTATGTCTTGTCAGGTCTAGGAAGGTGACTTATATAACCCCTGCCCTGGATTCTCTCTGACAGATGTTTTGGGTTCAGAATATTGGATTATGGTTAGCAGATGCACAAACAGCTCTTGTGTAAGCAAGGTAACCTTTCAAAAGCTTAACCTGAGATACCAAAAGGGCCAAATAGCCCAATATCCTGAGGTTTTGAGTAAAAAATGCTTTTTAACACCAAGATTTAGTTAGGGATTAGTTGACTCCTCACTTTGTGTTTGTCCATGGTTAGAGCCAGAAAGGCTTTAATACCTTTTGCACATTTGCAGAAGAAGTTCATGCTTGCATTTCAGTTCTAGGCTGAAACCAGCACCTGAAAAACAGTTCTGTCCTCCTGAAACCGTGTCCTCCTGTGGCTTTTGTGCCTCTGCCGTCCTCCAGCTCTCCCCACCTCTGCTGCTCCCCTGCTGCAGTCCCTGGATGATCTTTCTGGCTGGCTGCTTGTATTCTGCAGGGATTTAAAAAGCTTCTGCCTTTGATTTCCTTTTCTTACCCATCCAAACTATTGTTGGGCAATGTCAACCACAAATAGTTTATTTGGCCTGAGAACTTGGCTCGCCCTTAGAGTTTCAGATATTTTCCCTCAGCCCAAGCTCACGCCCAGCAACCAGATGTCTGTCACCCTCCTGGCCCTGCTGCTGTGGCTCCAGCCCCGAGCCTGCAGCCCGCTGCCTGTTTGGTTCTCACCCAAACACCGCCAAGGGCCACGGATTTGTTTTGCTCGTGGCTCTGTGCGATGGCCTTTCCTTCCCTTGGCTGCACAGCTGCTGTTTGGAGCAAGCCCTGGCAGCCTGGTTCCCGCAGGATCACATTTATCCATCCCCAGGGAGGCCATCATGACTCACCCATGGATCCTGACTCCTCCCTGGCCCGCGCTGCAGCCCGAGCGTTCCTGCACGGGCCTTTAACACCTTTAACAACCTGGGCGTGCTCTGCTCCCAGGCGCTGCCGCGCTGGGATCCTGCCCCGGCCTCGCTGGGATCCTGCCCCGGCCTCGCTGCCGCGCTGGGATCCTGCCCCGGCCTCGCTGCTGCTCCGCTGCCTCTCACGTTTCCTGACAGCCCTGCTGCTCCCCACCTGCTGCCCTCTGGCTTTCCATAAACATCTGAAAGTGGCTCCTGTTCTTCAGAGCTCTCCACAAACCCTGCCAGAGCGATAAGGCCCTCCATCGCTCTGGAATGATGCAGCCACCCTGGGATCTCTGCCTGACACAGACTGCAAGTCCCTGTGACTCCACATTGCCTCACAGCCCGGATTTAGGGCTTGGCACCGCTGCACCAACAGAAACCAAGCTTTGATCATCATTTCTCGGTCAAGCCTATAAAAGACATAACTCTGATTTTCACTAAAGCATCCCAGAGCAGGGAAGGATCTGAGATGGTAAAAGTTTTGCCCCCTTAAGGACTGAATGCCAGTGTTACTCCAGCAGCATAACTTTAGATGCCAGTTTAGCAGATACATCACTCATAACCAGGGGGTTTCCAGCTTTCTGTGCAGTTGCCAGTTCTGTGTACAAGAAATGAAATAATAAATAACAGCCAAGCTACACATGAGTTCATAAGTGTATTGAAATTATAAATATTAATATGCATATAATGTTAATATGCATTAGGTCATTAGGGCATGACCTGGGGCTTTACAAACGGAATATAAACAGATCGTGGGTGAGGTGCATTTTTGCCAGTCTGGGTGAGCCTGGGAGAGGGGAGAGAAGAAAAGGGAGAAAGGAGAGGAGGGGAGGGAAGGGTCTGATCATTTCCTCACCTCTGCCTTCCGTAACATTCCTTGTCAGCAGCTGTTCTGGGCACAACCAACAGGATTTCAAAGGGCAATGGAAATTTTGCCAACTCCCCCCATTTTCTTTAATAAGAAAGCACCAAGTCTGGAATAGATCTCATTCTTCTCTTTATTACAGCATAGAAAAAATACATCCATCTAGTGTGCTCCTCAGAGCAGGATTCAACAGCTGTGAGCAGGTGGTCTATAAAACGTGGTCCAAGGTCACTGTCCTGAGCAGCTTCCCATCCCCTGCAGTTTATACAGCTCATGGCAAAGTCCATCCTGCCATGGGAAACCCATCTCTACTGCAGTTGGTCAACGTTCCATTACGAGGAGCAGGATGGAATACAAAAAGTAGCACATCAGGTGGCAGGGATCATCCCCAAAGCCAAGGGAAGTTTCCACCTAAAGAAGCTCCTGAGTTTATGACAGAAAAGTTGCAAGTGGAGATAAACAGGAGAAAACAAACATACAAAAGTGAAACAAACAAACCAACCCCAAAAGGGAACCCCACAATTTTGACTGCTTCAGTGAGTTCACCTTGTATTGAGGCTTCTTAGATTGCTTCTAGAGCACCTCAGCCAAAAGAGTTGGAGCTAAAGATTTGTTTTCCAGGCAAAGGTAAGAACCAAGTGACACACAGAGGAAGGATCCCACACAAGAGTTGGGTCAGCATATTTCCAGAGTTTCTCATCTCATCCAGCTGGCAGGAGGAAAAACCCACTTGCCTAAACTGGGGAAACTAGTTTTATGGGAAGAAAATGTAGGCTTGAATATTGACACTAAATGTTATAATCAAAATGGCATTTAAATGCTTGTGCAAATAAAACCCTGCAATAAGAGTAAAACCACAAACTTTAATAAAGTCTGGCTTTATTTTAAAAAAATTTACAAGTGTATTTCTTTAAGCCTCAAACGTACACAGCTGAGTTATTCACATCTTCCATTAGATGTGGCTTACTTCTTCAGCCTCCCTCAGCAAAGTGCCACATGACTAACGAGTTTCCCCCTCCACAAGAATGTATCTACCATTTTACAAAGCTCTCGTGCAGACAGGGTTTGTTTTTTCCCTTTAACACTTAAACACAGCTGGTTTTGCACCAGAGGAGCGCACAGAGCAGTGAGCGCAGCCCGGCTGGTGCAGATGGCAGCAATCCTGCCCCACCTTTGCTGGCTTGGGTCGCTCCTCGCCCCGCTGGGTGTCCCTTGGTCACAGGCCAGTGCCCCCTGGCTAACTGGGGTGCCAGAAGAGCCCGCTGAAAGCGTCCTGCAGGGCGCGGTGACAAG
The DNA here is from genome assembly GCF_041296385.1 of Aphelocoma coerulescens. NCBI lineage: Eukaryota > Metazoa > Chordata > Aves > Passeriformes > Corvidae > Aphelocoma > Aphelocoma coerulescens. The sequence goes on from NC_091019.1 coordinate 62,255,538, forward strand.
CCAGGGAGGACGTGTAGCCCCCGGCCAGGTCCTGCGGAGAGGCGGCTCGAACGTGGGTGAGGTACCTGCAGCAAAGAGCGGCGTTATTTCAGAGCAGAGCAAACACACCAAACACACCAAACACACCAAACACACCAAACACCCCTGCAGTTCACAGGACAGCGAGGGTGAGGCTGCTTTTGGAAAAAGCAAGGAGATGGAGCTGCCCACTGCCCACTGAACACATCAGGATAAAACTTCATGAGTGAAAGCAATGATGCACCTTCAACCAGGCTGCCTCAGCCAGCACTCTGGCACAGGGTAAAGGGCACCCAGGGGTGTGTGTTCCCCGTGCTTTCTCGAGGGGATGGCTCATTTCCCCACTCCCATCGGTCCTGCCAAGAAAAGGACACCACCAGAAGCTTTCCTGCACTCCCACAGAAACAGGAGGGTTTCAGCTCTGCCACTTAACACCAGACACTCCCCCAAGTCGACTGTACCAGTTGCTCTGAGGACCACAGGGCTGAGCTTCCCGCCCTTGGCTTACCTGTGCCTGGAGCCCACTGACCCTGGGAATTAGATCTGTGGGAGGCTGCCATCACTTTGGCTAACGACGGCCCTAAACTTCCCCACTAATTAAGCATCATCACCCATTTGCAGAGCCATCTAATAGTACCCCAAACCTCCCAGACCGTTGAGTTGACATGGAAACAAGAGTTGACATGGAAGCAGGAGTTGATGTGGAAACACAAACCCGCTGCCTGTGCTGGCACTGCCACTCTTGGCTCCCCGCAGCTCCTTCCAAGGGCTCCACCCCAGCCACACATGCTGAGAGCTCCTGTTAAAGGATGGCTTCATTCCATACTGTAACCCTACAGCTCTTGCACCCCACGAGAGAGGTACAAGACAGATTCTCCACTAGTTTTGCACCAAAACCCCATCAAATAGATGGACCCACAGCCCAGCAGGACCAGCACGACGACCATCTCCAATCCCAACCACCAGACACAACCCCATAAACAAGAAGTGCTTTCCACAGGAGCCACGCTTCAGCCGCTGTTTTGATTCCTCACTTGGTACATGTTGCTCCTGGGAAGGTTGAGTCATTCCACCTCTGGCTTGGCAATCCAAGCATAAACTTGCAAAACGCACACAGCCTTTTATAATGTTATCCCGAGAAACCTAAAACAGCTGCACTTTTGGCAGGAAAATACAGGACCACCAGTAAAATATCCAAAACAGTTGCATCTTTTAATTTATGACTGTACACTGTTTCCATAAAGAGTATATAAAACAGGTCAGATTTTATAGGTAAGACATAATAAACAGTCATACCCATTGATGCCATAAAAGCATAGAAAAAGAGATTACTGAGAAATGATTAATTACAGTTTTAAAAACTGTATTTCTTGCACCTAATAACCACAATGCACAGACATGAGCAATGTTTCTGAGGCATTCTTGGTGAGATGCTGAAGGTGAGACTGAATTTGCCTCCTGTGACTGAGTTGAGGTGCTTTGTACCAAGTTGTGAGAGAGTCTGGCCCTCACTGCCAGACACCGGTTCCCATCAGCACAGACACAGGCAGGGGAGCACAAAATAATAATAAAATAAACCCTTTTAATAGTGCTCAGTCCAAAAGAATCTACAAACACAGCAAGAAAGCTGGTCCCATCTCTTAATTTGCAAGGGGAGGTGGTCTGCAGAGAGCTCCTGGTTTGTGGCAGAACACATTTTATGGGTTTTAATTTTTTTTTAACATTCTTGCTACTTGTCCCTTAATATTTTAAGAGGAAGATCTCATCCTTCCCAAAGGACTTTTAAAACTGCTGTGGGAAACAGGAGCTCCTTTCCACAGCTAGGAACGATGGGCACTGACAACAACAAATAATTTCCTTCAAAACGCTGGTGTGAAACTACCTCAACCCTCCAAACCAGAGAGTCTTGTAAAAATCAATTCCCATCTTGGATTTCACTTCTATCATATTTATTTCATTGCACAACTTCATTTTCCCCTCATGCATGAAACAGTCCAGTGAAAACGGGATTATTTTACATTTCAATATTAACAAAGGTTGGTTGTGTCTTTCTCATTACTTTTCTTATCTTCTCTCACTTACATATCACTGAAAGGAGAAAAACAGAGTCTATTGTTTCCCTTTTCCTGGGACATCTGAAATTGGAGCATTAGTTTCATAAGACAACCTGACTCGCAGTCACTGCAGCACTTGTAGTTAGTTGGGAGGTGATCCCTGAAGCAATACAAAATCATTGCCAAAAAGGCTCCCATCGACTTCTACTGCACAACCTGCCCTAATTCTCCTTACTCCTGTGAAACAAGCACGGCCTGCTGCTGGCTGTCAAGTGAGGCCTTTATTTTCTTGTTAAGTATCTGAACTTACTGCTCTTGACCCATTTAATTACTGTGGTACACCAGGCAATTGCAAAGAATCTGCCACGCTGAAGCCACACAATGAGAAGCGAATGTTTTGCCGGCTTTTCCACACCAGTCCCCATCTGTGCTGCCTGATTCCAGCCATCCCCTCCACAGGAGAATCTCTCTGAACTGGATTCCTGGGGTTTCTGGCAGAGGTCAGCACATCTTTTCATGTACACCTTTACAACAGCAGCAGGAAGAAGCGCTTGCCAAGTTTTATTTCCAAAAAGCCGAGCTCCGTTAGGTCTTGGGACCTGGAGGTAATTGCTCTCACTAGTTAGCAAATTCCAGCACACTGGGTCTGTTTTTCATAGGTTTATTTTAAGTACCTGTAAATCTTATAAGCAGAAACCAGGAAAAAGAGGTTTGCTTTTTCTGGTGCACAGTTTTTTAATGTAACTTGTTTTTACTGAGGGCAGACTAAACTCTGAAGTCAAAAAAAGCCTGCACTATTATTTTTGAGCAGGGCTAAATGGCTGTGTGTTCCCTGCCCCACCATTTCACACCTCCCATTCCCAGCAATGCCTATGCTCTGCTTCAGGCTCTGCCCAAACAAGCCCCCTTTCCTTGGCTGCAGCCTTTGGATGTTGATCTTCCCCATTAACCTTTCACGTCAGTTAAAACACGTCGTATTTTGTTCTTCATGAGCCTTGGGGGGCTCATTCCTGACCTTCAGTTTCTCATCACCGTGGAGGGGGTGGGAGTGAAAGGGAGGGGAAAAAAAAAAAGCCTCCTGTTTTCAAGGAAAGAGGTGTAATTCACACTCGGTGTGGAGGCTCAGAATCAAGCTGGTCATTCCTGGGAGGGGGTTTTCTTCATGCTTTCTCTTTTCCCAAGGCTGTGTCACAATCCTTCACCAGGACTGTGGAAAGCGACGTGGGCTCAGCGTGGCAGCAGCTGTGACCTCCTGTGCCTTCCCAGCACAGCCCAGGAGCCCCAGCCCCTGGCACTGCTGCTGCTGAGAGCCAGAGGACCCAAGAGCAGCTCAGCGACACCCAGGGCCACTGGCAAACATCCCCTCACTGCTCAGCAGGGTGGTCTTGCTTCAGAGAAGTTCGGGAAAGATGTCAGAAACAATCAAAGAGGATGGAAAAAGGGCACAATCAAACCTGGCTAAACCAAACACCAACCAAAACACAAACGAACTGAAAATCCCCCACCTAAACAAACAAAAAGAACCAAACATCCAACCAACAAGCCCAAACCACCCCATAGTATGTCCCTTCACCCACCCAGCTGAAAGTACCAGTGCTAGGGATTATTTCACACAATCTTCCCTGGTACCCAAGACAAATACACTCCTCCCAGGGGTGTTTCTGCAGATGCACCACTTAGAGATACATATGGAATAACTGTGTATTTGGCATACAGATTTTTTTTTACCTATTAGGTATTTTAGGGGACTGAAGAAAAGAAAAATCATTCACAAGTTGTTTGACGAGGAAAACAAAAAAGAAATCATTTAATTCTATTCCACAGAATGATTTACTACTCATCTGATTATCTCCAGTATCCAAGACAGAAAGTAATGGGGCAGACATTAGATCTGGGAAATTTTCCAGATTCATCATTTAAATAATAAATAGTGGTTGCATAAAGCAAGCAAAATACTCCCGTCTGGAAAACTGTGTGAAGCATTAGCAAGGCAGTAGCATAGGCTGCTGCATTCCTGAGCCTTTCTGGAGACAGCATTTTCATTAGATTTACCAATCCCTAGGATGAGCTATTGCTGCATTACCCAGAGTGAGCTTGCAGAGTCTGGGTCTTGTCAGAGGAGAGAGGCACGTAAGGAACTGGACTGTGTCTGGCCTGGCTTCTGCTGAGGAATGTGTGGCCTGGGTTACTCTCTAGTCCCTGAGCAGGTACAAACTGAGCTCCTCTGCTCAGCTCTGTTTTCCTTTGAACCAGTCAGCTCTACCACAGTCAGTCTGTGCAGCAAACAGAATCTGTTTATAAAATGAGCCGAGTTCATTGCTGTTCTCCATTAAATAGCCCCAGGAAATGCATTTGGGAACAGGCCTTCACTGGGTGTTATTCAGATATGGTGTGGTTCTCCATCTCTCAGAGACTAATATGGCTAATGCAGGGCAAAAACACAAGGCACAAAGCTGGTACTCAAAGAAATCCAGAACAGCAATTCATCCTTCCACGGAGTAGCTACAAACCTGATCCTCAAATTAAAAAACAAAAACAAAAACAAAAACAAAACAAAACAAAACAAAACAACCCCAGTCTTTCAAGCATTTTAGCAGACACTATTTGGGCACTATGATTGTGTTCAGATGTTAACAGACCCACCACCTATGACTGGTGTCAGAAGTTCCTGCTGAACCCCAGCCAACACAGCCTGTTCCAACACAGAATTCAAGTTCAACACAGCCATGAGCTCAGCAAGGGCTCCTCATGAGCCCAACCCAATCCCTCCTTGCCCAAGGTCACACTGCCAGCCCTGATGGCAGCCAGGCACCTGCCAGCAGCCACTCCTCTCCCCCACCCTTCAGACCACACAGACAAAATGGGAGAAAATGCATTTAATAAATGCAATCACTGAAGGAGTTCTGTTATTTGTCTGGGATTTTTTTCAATGCTTCTCTGCACACAGTTGCAGCAATCAGTGTGGATGTGAAAACAGGGCTAAGCATGACAAGGTCCAAATATGACAGATCCCAAGGCAGAGAGAAAAAGAATACACTTTCACCCAGATTATGGCACCTTATGGATGGAACACAGCCCACAGTGCAGGGGTACAAGGAAAAGTCACTCTAAATACCACAACGAAGTCTTGGCTACTAAAAAATCCTGCAAAGACAAGTGATCCAGCACAGACATCACCCCTGCAGCCCCAACAATCCCACCTGCAGACAGCAGTGCTGTGCACATTCAGCTTAGCTAACCAGGCTGGTTTGTTATTATTAATAACCCTGTTTAGCTGTGCTGCCTTCTGAGGGCTCAGTGAGCAGAAATCACTCACTGAGGTGTCAGATGAATGCCAGACCCTTTTCCATGCCACAAACTTGCTCAGCCCATTTCACTCAGCCATGCCCCAGGAACCTGCCACAGAACCATCGCTTACTCATGGCAATTCTGATTTCCAGCAAGGAAAAGGTACTGCCTTGATCTTGCAAGAAATTCTGCAAAAGCAGATGCCTTCTGACTCTAATGGATCTCTTTTTGTTACAGGTAAGGATTAAGAAAAATCATAACTGAGAGTCTCAGCTCCTAGAACTTTTATTTCTCCACTTTAGATTTCCTAAGTGAAAAACTCTGTTCTACCAGAAATAAACTTTCCCAGTAGAAAAGACAGGAAACGCCCCAGCCCAGCAAATCAATGGAAGAAATATAGGACTCCTAGTGATTCTTTTTAACCTCCTCCATCTGCTTTTTCTAAATAGCAATTTGTTTCAAACACTGTCAGAGTGTCTTAGGGCAGGAGTGTGTCAACTGCGTGTGGTGAAACAAAGTACTTTAAAATTAAAACAAAACAGGTCTGCCACAGCACACCTCAGCCAGGATGGAACAGCACAGAGCTCTGCTACCAGACACTGAAAGAGGCAAAAAAAAAGCCTTGAAAAGTGATATTAGCTATGAAACAGCTGTCGCTGGTAAAGGCAGTTCTGACTCCAAAGGCAGAAATTAGTGATGAGTTATTCCCCCCTCTTTTCCTCCATCCTCTTCTCCCTTATAATGTCCTTTATATAAAGGGCTAACATTTTGGATGCTGGAAGCCCAAAGCCACCAGTGACCTGCTGCAACAGTGACCCAGCAGCACCCTGGGGCTCAGTGCTCCCTCCCAGTCAGCTACTGCAGTGACCAATAAAGGAATCTCTGAAAACTGAAGCATTTTTATTTGATGTTTCACATAAACTGTTTCCTCTTTAATGGTGAAACACATACATGACCTGTAGGATATATCTAATGACCCATCTCAGTGAGTTTATTACAGATTACCTGTGAACTGGTGAGTGCAGTCGTGAACCCTGGAGTAGAAAAACCTTTAAATGCAAAGACACAAAGTCACAGGAGCCCTCTCGGGGTGGGGAAAAGAACAGAATCAGATTTTCCCATACTGCTTTCCCTGAAAGCTTCCTCTTTTTGTGATGAAATCCAGAGTCCAGAGAGCAAACATTTCCACTGAAAAGCTAATGTACTGGGGAGTGGAATGGGGGGAAATTTCCCAATGACTGCTATCTCAAAATACACTTCAGTGCTCCTCATAAAAAACCCAACTCTTCTACTGGCAAAAAAAGAATTTTAAAGCAAGAGAAGTTTTAGAGAGCACCTGGTTCTCCAGCATTTTCCCAGCACTGCAATTCTACTGCTGCCCTGGTTTTTAAATAGATGTGAGACCAGACTCAGGTACTTGCATTTATTTAACACATAAATACTTGCTTTTGGAGTAACTGAGAAGCCAGTGCTGTTGCCTTGAGGTAAGATGAAAAGCGACAGAGAAATTGAGATCAAAGGAAAAGGAGAAATGCCTTCTGCCCCCCAGAAACTGATATAATTTTAAAAGAAGTGGATGTTTTTAAGTGTAAAGACAGGAAACTAACAATGAAAAAGGTTTTATAGAATAAAGGAAGCTTTGTACTCCTCTGCCCTGATATGCATTTTGCACATTTCCTCTGCTGCAGGCTGGATGCAGCCCTCGGGCAGGACCTGCAGGCACTGCCAAAAAAATTAGGTTTGGACAACTCCAGTCCCACTGCAGGGCCCTACCCAAGAAGGCACCACCTTGATACAACTCTTTCATGTAGAGAAGTCTGTGAACTCCAAGTACTATGGACTATAGACTTTGAGACTGTCAATTTAAAGCCCTGCAGACTGTAGATATAAAAACTACTTTGAAATGGGACATAAACCCCTTAAATGGTGCAAGCTGACCTATTCCCATCTTCAAAAGGAACTGTAAACCCAATTACACCTGGAGATGTTACAAATGTTAACAAGTTAAATGAACCTCTTCTTTTCACTGAGGAGTTATCCAAGCTAGAGGTTCACATTCAACAAGAATTCCCATGTGTAAATCCAGTGCATGTTTAAGAAATACATTTTTGCCCCCCACATGAGCCCACAATTCACAGTGGGTATCTGCATATTCCCTTTGATTATAATAAAATACTACATTTAATCAGCTTCTCTTAGCATTTGATCAGGCAGCATCACTTCAGACAAGGTATAACAATTCCAACCTTAGAAAATGTAAATACCAGTGCAAGAGAACAGCCACTGCTGTCTTTGGAGCACTTGGTGATTCTGAGCTAATGTGGGAAATCTTGAACACAGCTTCGAAAGTTAAAGGGATGACAGAGATCATCTTGTTTTGTTGGGTTTTTTTTCAGTTGAAAAGAAAAACAAACAGCCCTGAAGCTGTTAAAGTACATCACAACCCCACTAAGGAACACTTAGAGAAAGGAGGCAGATCCTCAGCTGGTCTAAGACAACATGCATTATAGGTTTCTGTGCCATTGCAGAGCGGATTCAAGACAATGATTATCTGAAAGTTCTCCTCATTTTAGCACATGACTGCCTGTTTTAAAATAAAAACAGGAAACGGAAAGCAGAACCTGCAAATACACAAATCCTTTGCAAGCAAAGGAAAACTAAAGGCTATGCAAGTTCTTTTTGGTCACGTGTTTCAACTCTATAAAGGATATTTTATACAAATTCTATGCTGACTTCTCTTTCTTCAGTTGTTGGGGGGCTTCCTCACATCTCACTTTCCTCCCAGTAAAATATTGAGTTGTTTGGATGGCTCCATACATGTCAGACTGTGTTGTGTGAACAGTTTGCTTCTTGCTGCTCACAGTGCATCTCCACACCACACATTCCTGCCAGCTCCAAAATATACACAGGCACTACCGTTTGGATGAACTTTTTTTTATTTTTTCCTTTGCACTGCAAGGATTTCTGCTTCAACTTTTTCCCAAAGAGCTGCTTGGATCCCTCACCCCCATGCACGTAGCTGGAACAAGGGGTTAGTGTTTATTTCTAGAAGCCTTGCTCACAGGAAGCCTTCCTTCAGCGCGAGTGACTTCCGTAACTCCAGAGGGGCTGGGAGCGCTCTCGGATGAGCGGGGGCACCTGGTCCCCCATTTGTCATCGTCCTGAGGTCACCCGCCAGCTGTCTGTCCTCTCAACACCCGGCCTCAGCACTGGGCTCAAGGCATTCTCCCTCGCTCGGGTTTCCAGGTCTGGACTTCCAGATACAGTAAATCAATCAGCCCTCACAGAAAGTGCTCAAACAACTGCAAGGGAAGCATTTTAACACCCCTGAGCGGCCCCGCTGCGCACAAGGACACTGCAGTGCCCGCTGGAGCCCGGCACAGCGCTGCTCTGCAGGGCTGGTGTGGATTCCGCTCGGGAGCACTGCAGAACTGCAGCCACATTTAGTCTGTGACTAAATCAGGCTCCGCTCATACTTGACCCCAGGAAGAATGTCATTGAACACAAGGGCCTTTTCTCAGCTGTGATATTGGATTTTTTTTTCCTTTTCAACAGCTAAAACAACCATTAAGACACCATTTCTGTAATTGCAAAGCAGCTCTCTTTTTAGCATGTTGTGGAAATGTTTTGGCATAGACTGATCTCCAACTTCTTCATCTTTCCCTCGGTCCTCCAACTCCACTCTTCCTCCCACACACTGTGTTTAGGACAAAGGGCACCAGAAGAACATGGATGTGTTTAAGTAATTATTATAACTGAGGAAGTTAACTACTGTTTTGTAACTTTCTACCTAAGTCAAGACTATTTTCATAGGCTTATCTTTTTTATGTAAGGATAGGGCAAGCTCAGTTTTAAAGACTCTGTCTTTGCCCAGAGCTGGGGGAACACTTCCCCTGGGCTAGACTCTGGGAATCAGCATCCCTTCTGCAGGCAAGAAGGGAGAACTGAAACTTTTATTCTGAAAGACAGTTCTTTTGGACACACAAACTCTTCTTTTAGGATAAAAGTTCCTTCCCTGTTCTTCCCACTCTGCCTTTTTCTCCGTGTTCTGCACACCCCGCTGAGCACCATGAGTCCCCCAGCGCACGGCCAGAGATCCATATTGATGAACTGGGGCTTTGGGAGAGCTACATGAAAGAGATTCCTCCAGCACCAGAGTCCATGTAAATTATGCATCTGTGAGGCAAAGAGAGCTCTTTCTGAACAGAGCACTCAGTCAGGAACACTTACAGAAGGAGGATGGAGATGCACAGACATTTTTTCCCCTTCTTTTTAGCACATTTTGCTTGATGCACAGTTCTGAGGCAGCAGAACACGAGGACAGTTGTGATTGTATCACAGAATCATAGAATGATTTGGGATGGAAGGGACATTAAAGATCATCCAGTTCCAACCCCCTTGCCATGGACAGGGATGCCACCCACCAGCTCAGGACACAACTGCAGAGGCCAGGACGGCTCCAAGCAGACAGGAGGTATTTTAGCCCAAGGAGCTCTGGTAAGGACCTTGATTTCAAGCCCAAGGCTGGAAAATGAAGTGACCAGAATGCTTGTAAAGGTTTTCTAGTGTTGAAGGACTTGCTTTAGTCCCAGCAGGGAAGGAAAGAGCCCTGGGTGACTCCGGTTACAAACCCAACCTGTGACAATGTATTAGGCATGGACACAGGCTTTGTCCCCAAATCACTGCTGATGGAAAAAAATCACCTGAACACAGAAAAAGCTGGTTATAACCCCAGCTTTGAAATACAGTTTCCTCAGTCAGAAAGTCAGTTCTGTTTTCACTGTGACACAGCATCCTCTGTTCTGAATAGCAACAAATTCACATCATATGGCAATTCCAGTTTAATGTGACTCAAAACGCTACAAGAATTTCTAGAGGGTCTTTAGCTGCTGATACTGATCAGGTAAGTAAGCTGCCAAACCTAATAACTATCTCAAATTAATAACTACGAACTCTTAGTTATTCATTTCAGATAATAAGAACCCAAAGTTATTTTCTTTAGGCAGAATACGAAAAGTGTAACTGTTGAAAGCAAATATTGCAGTTTGAATGACAGTATTTAAAGAAGATGAGATTGTTCAGGTCAAAAGAAGGTGAAAACCAGGTCACCTTCTCTTGCAGCTGACTCGTGCTCTAATGCATGAGCCCCTGGCCGCCTCAGGTTCTGGTTGCTGCTGGTCAGGTCAGCATTTCAGGCTGATGCTGAGGATCAGGTTTACAGCTCTCAGCCATGCTGGCATTTGCTCCTCAGGAAGGCCTGGGAGAGGTGGGAGGGAGCAAAGAGGGCAGGAGCTCGGAGTGAGGCTTCTCCTCAAAAGCATGGATGGGTGAGGGATGAGAAGCCTCTGCCCCAGTCAGGTGCAGCCTTTGGGCTGAGCTCTCAAACCCTGGCTGCAAAGGCACTGCATAGCCCCACTCTGGCACAGGGCAGTCACAGCTCCCACAGGTGGGAGAGGAGGGAAAACAGTTGCCCTGCTCTCCTGAAAATATTTTTTACAGGGGAATGAAGGAAAAAACCCAGTCCTTCAATCCTAGGCAATTTCCTCCTATCTGTCAGCATATGGTAGGAGCTATTTTTATTTGGCTTAAATATAAAGCATCATTAAGACTATTTTTCTGTTTTAACAGCTTGACAATTCTATTGTGAAATCTGGGTGAAATGCTCTGGATTTTATTGTCCTTCTCTACTGTGCCCTGGTAGAATTTCTAGAGGGGAAAATGCAGTGATGATAGGAGATCTTCATTTTACTCTTCTAAAAAGACAATGAGTTAAGTGTCTAAATTGAATCATTCTTTATATGATTTCTGTTGAATTAATTTTAATGTTCTGCTGCTTTCAATCTAATCCAATATCCTGAAACAGCAGCACAGATATCAAACAGAAGTGTGCTGAGTTAGGCAGAATCCCTTAGTTCCACCAGGGAGAGAAAATACCAGCAGAGTTGTTACAGAGCAGTGACATCCACAACTGCTGAAATTCTCGATGGATTGTTAACAACTCAATTGAACTTGCAAACTGCATCCCCAAAATCTGTCTCCAAAGAAGTTGTGCCTACTGACTGAACTGATTCTGAAACTGGTGCAGAAAGTGCCTTTTTAAATATTCACAGAGAGTGCCCAGAAATTAGTGGGGACTGCTAATAAAAATGACATTTAATAAATTTTCCTCCTGAGGAGAGCTCCCAGCAACACTAGGTGGCAGAAGGCTCTGTCACATTGAAGACACCTGCAGACAGATATATTCACAGAACTACTTGAGCTTGAGTTTAGAAAAGCTTAGAGGAAAACAGTTGAAAGCAAAACAGTTCTAAGATCCCATTTTCCACCCACTCTTCCAGTTCTAATTCTGGCTCTGATATCCCTAGTGCACATTGTTTCACCATTTAAGCTACCCCAGAATGTGAATACACTTTCTAAACCTGAACCTTCAATCACATCTTACTCAATTCAGATTAAATTCTGTATGTGACAGGTGATTCTATTAAGATTTTACTCAATTAAAAGATAAATTCACTGTTTAAAGAAATAAATGGCCACTAGGACAAGTACACAATAAAAACATACACTGTGAGTTACCTTGAAGCAAACTTGAAACCCAGCCTGGAATGCTCTTTGCTACTTCTGCAGCTGAAAGAAAATCAACAACCTACAAACAAACTCATTCAAAACTGCTCAAGAGTCAATGTGGAAAAGATTTGCTAAAATGGCAGCTGCTCCCTCATGGAGATGCATTTTCAGGAATACTTTTGTAATTACATATAAAATTCAACTGGCTGTTTCTAGTTCTACATACTCAACCCTTTAAAAAAACATCTATGCTCCATTTTCCTTTATTCTGGCCACTCTGTTTCCTTATGTATTTGATTTATACAGGATGAGAGAGAAACTTAGAGGAGTTGAAAATAAAGAGGTGTCCCTGCCCTGGTGATGTTAGGATGTAAACACGGAGAGGGGAAAGCAAAAGCCAAGCACTGCCTAGATGCCAAAAAACAAAAGGCAGCAGGGGGACAATGACAGTCTATTTGCACAGACATGTAGGTTTGAGTTGACAGCAAAGATTTCTCTGAGATGCCCGTGGCTGCACTGCCTTTGCACTTGCTAAGCAGTAACACCCCAGACTTACAGCACTTGAGGGGTGCTTCCCCAAGTGTAGCTGGTGCCAGCGCAGAGCTCAATGCATCGTGGAGGGTTCTTTTGCACCTCTAGCCATAGAGGCTGTTTGTGTTTAAATATAGTATGTTTTATCATTCACCGTTGTCAGCAGTGGAAATTGTCATCTAAGCAGGAAAAGATGCTGTTGAAGAAACAGGAGGGGTTGGTTAGAAAGTAAAAATTATTTTGGCCGTGACAACTCCTCTCACTGCCCATTTCGAGGGTAGGGGATCATGCCACCCATTGCAAATTGCTGCCTGAGAGTCAGAAAAATCAATAGTAGGTAGGAAAGCTGACTTGCCAAGGCTACAGCCACTGCCAGCAGATTATTAATGCATCTGTCTGCATTCTTAAATGTTTCCTAAGAAGCAGCTATGTTAACTGAAAAGGTGTGACGTGTCACCAGCCCTTCTCTTCTCTCCTCTTCATTTTCTCTCTATATTAAAACCTTGGCTACCAAAGAAAACAATCATGTTTCACCTCATCTTTTCCCAGCTTTTCTGAAGTTCAGTTCCTGCTCTAGAGCAATATATACAGTCTAAGTACTACCCCTGACAAGCTGTTTGACAGCTCTAAGTTGCACATCTATTTTACTCCCAGAGCTTTGGAGTTGGTAGGGTTTAGATGGGAAATGGAGGCCAATTAAAATAAACACAGACAATATCAATGAATTCTTCAGAAAGGCACAAGACAAGCAAAATGAAACACTACTGGCTTTTGCCCACAGTTAGAATTCAGCCCATCTCACAGGCTCAATGCTCTGGCTGAGGTCCAGAAAGACACTTAAGCACATGTCTTATTTTAAGCATGTGAGCAGCCTCATTGATTTTTCACTCATGCCAGGAAGAATATTCAATGCGCTTAAAGTTAAGCACATTGTTAAGTGCCTTCCTGGACCAAGGCCAGGCTATTTAGCCCGTGCAAGAGTGAGTCTAGAGAATATTTACCATTATTTTAACTTCTCAAGACTTTCTTTGAGATAAAGTTTTATGGTGTATGAAAATATTTCATTCATACGAGCAGTGACTGGCTCACAGCAACCTTCAGGGACCACATATTCTTCCCCTTCCCACATCTTCTAAAGCAGTAACTGGAAGGATTAAAGACACATAAGCAAATATACCAATAAAGAAAATTAGTTTTGAAAGGGAAGCCGGCAGTCTTACTGATCTAGACAGCAAAATGAGCCCCACAGTGAACAGCTGACAGACATATTAATTTTCAGTGAAAACTAATAAAGTCATTTGCCAATGTCCCATTCCAATACCCAGTCCTGTGCAGGAACTTTGAAAAGCAAGCTAAATGTTGACTGAAATGAATTATCACAATAAGCACACATTCAATTCCATTTCTCCTTCTTCCTTTTACATCGAGTTATACACAAAATTCAAGGAAAGGCCTGTTAGTGCTTCCTCAAGATGACCTCACCACATCAGAGCACTTTAGAGATCAAAGGCACAACAAACACTTTGCTCTTTGCTACAGCAAAGTGATGCCATTTGCTATGTTTGCTACAGACAATTGGATTTTTATCTGGCTGGCATTATCCAAGTTCAGTATCATACCCTGAGTAAGAGCTAGAGAAAGGTGTTTAACAGTACAGCTAAGGAAAGCTGGACTGGGTCAGACTCATGCTCCCTCCACCCCAGCCATCCCTCTCCAGGAGTAGAAAAGGGAGTGCACAGAAGCCTGACCATTCCAGTGGGACCAGCAGGACACTGACAATTTGTTCCTCTTTTATAAGCAGATGTACCTTTTTACTTCAGTATTTGTTCCTTCCTGGAGAGTTTAAACTCAGTGGTGGTGAAAGTACATAATTGACAGGGGGAGACATGAACAGAAAGGCAGTTTAGCACTCAATCACCTCTGAAATCTCAGGGTGGCACAGCTGTATCACTCATTGTTCTCACACCAATGCAGCTCCACTGATTTCATGCTACCAAGCCCACACCTGATAGCAACTCCAGCCTCAGCACCCAACACACCACTTTAGAAACTGGGGGAGCAACCTCTGAGACCTCTGCAAAAAGGAACTAAGATGACTAAGGCAGCCTGCAGACAAAAAAGACACTTCCTAGTGGATTCTGCTCTAGAAGTCTTCAATTTGAAAGAAATAATCTCTTTATTTTAAAATATAGTTTTACATATCTTATTGCTGAGATTATTTGATGAAGTTTTCTCACCTGTGCAATCAGAGCAGAAGGACAGTGGCACTGAGAAGGCTGAGGCTGGAAGGCACATAGGGAGACCACTAGGTCCAGCCTCCCTGCTCAGCAGGCTCAGCTCAGGCAGGTTGCTCAGGGCTGTCTCCAGTCATGTTTTAGTAGCTCCAAGGAGAAACACTCCACAAACTATCTGGACAACCTGTCCCAGTGTTTGACCTCCCTTGCAGTAAATGCATTCTAATGGAATGCCATGGATTTCCATTTGTGTCCATGACATCTTATCCTCTCACTGGGAATCACTGAGGACAGTCTGGCTCTGTCCCCTTCTCTCCCTGCCCTCCATCAGGTATTTACACACACTGATGAAATCCGTCCAAGCCTCCCCAAACAGATGGAAAAGTTCCTTCAGTTTGACCTCACACAACAGATACCCCAATCCCTACTCACTCCAGCATGTCCATGTCTCTGGCACCAGGGATGCCAGGAGAGGAGGTGCCCCTCACCAGTGCTGAGCAGAGGGGAAGCATCATCACATCTCTCAACCTCCTGGTGACACTGCCTGGCAGAGCCCAGGAAGTTGGTGGCTTTTCCTCCCCACAAAGCCAGGCTGCTGGCTCCTGGGCACTGTGGGGTGCTCCAGGCCCTTCTGCAGGGAGCTGCTTTCCCAGCAGGCCAGCCCCCAGCCCGTGCTGGCACATGGAGTTATCCCAGCCCAGGTGCAGCACCCTGCATTTCTCTTTGCTGAACACACAAGATTGCTGTGACACCATTTCTCCAGCCTGCCAAGGTCCCTCTGAAGGGCAGCACAACCATCTGGTGCATGAGCTGCTCCTCTGGACTTTGCATCACCTGCAAACCCGCCGAGGGAGCACTCCTTCCACAGCCAGGCAGGGAAGAAGAGGGTAGGCAGTGCTGGTCCCTCTATTGACCCCTGGGGTGTACCACTGCATCCTGCCTTGCTTGGAAATCCACAAATTAACAGGTATGTTAACAACACTGGATTGCATTGGTTTAACCAGTTGCCATTTTTAAATTTAGATGGTTAAATGAGTGCAATATTTAAATATATGAAAGAATTGAGTCTGTTTCTGAACAGTATCTGCTGGTTCAACTTGTCCTTAAAAGTGAACTTCCTTCAATAAAACTTCGAAAATCATTTATGACTTCAGAGAGAGAGACAGACTTCTCTTTCTGAGCTGCTTTAGTATGTAACTAACCCAAATGGTGGATTTTCTTAAGAAATCATTTCTGCAGACAAAATCACCCCTTCACTTGAAGAATCCAGAGCAACAAGAAAGCTGTATTCCAGAACTGGGATTACAGCCAGTTTATGATGGATAAACATTGAATGCTTATGGCATAATTATAATGTCACAGCATTTGCTGCCAGAATTACAAAAAATATTCTTAAAATTATGCCCTAAATAGAATGGTGTTGAGTTTAGCTAAACTGAAGCACACTCCAAGAAATGTGAAAAAACAAACACCATGATTCCAAATCTCAATTATGCATACTAAGGGCCTGTTTTAATAAAAGTATATTTAGTGGCTGAATAAAGTTTCTCAGAAAATAATTTTAAAGATAATGAATTCCCAATGTCCAAAAAAGTGTCACATGCAATTTCATCACTGACTCATGTAAACTAACCTCAAATTTAACCAAATGCAACTGTGATCAATACTGTGTCAATCTGAAAGTACCTGGGGTTTAAGGCAACACAACCAGATGCAAGGATGAGTAAAAATTTGGAACTCACAAACAGAATGGAGTTCTTGGCTACTAAAAGGTCTGGAACAGTTACACTGACAGGGAGAAGCCAAAAGAATGAGAAGTTTTGACAGTATTGCCACATTTAGCAGGAAGAGAGTCAAGTGCAGGAGGAATAAAAGGGAGATAGTTTGCTACCATTGTATGTTATTTAACTTTTCTCTTTTAAAGATGGCATCTTCTACTTGAGGTAGGGACTGTTCCACACACCTCTGAACTGTTGTACAGTGTCTAGGGATGGACTTGCAATTATGTTCCTAGGCACTTTTGTAAGGCAAAACTCGGCAATAAAAACCAAAAAACCCAACCACATAAAATATAAACACTGCCAGATTTACCAACATATTCTTGAAAAAGCAGTAACAGTTACTCAACAGTGAGACACAAAAAGGGCAGTTACATATAGGAGATTTGGGCCACAAAAGAAAAGGACATTTGAACTGATTCTACCTTCACTGTGAAACAAAACTGGAGGGTTGTGCATGACCTGCCCACCAATGCTCTGCTGTCCATCACAACCTCACAAGAAGGTGACAGAGAATAAAAAGTTGCCTACATCAATCCCTTTTTATTATTTATTTTATTTATCATCTCTTGGCAGTAACACTTATCATGAGTTGCAGTGGAAAAACCCATGAACTAAAAACAAAAATGGGGCTGAGAGGGGAAAAGGTGTCAGAGTGGAGAAAAGGGGAGTTTTATTTCTCTAGACAATAACCCCTACCATGACAGCCTCACTGGCTCCTTCTCCACTGACAGGAAATTTCTGTAAAAGAATCATGTGGTGCTGGAACACAAAACTGCAGAGGTTCACATATGAGACAGGCTATAGGTCTGACATGGGACCAGTGAACCAAGTCAAAAGCCCGGTCCTCTCCTCTGCCTTCCAAATACTAAAATCTTAGAATGTGACAGAAACCTGTTGACTCTGACAGCATGTAAATTATGCCAATATGAAGCCAAAGAAGCAGAACACTGGCCAAAAAATAAGTAGCCCAGGACGTCCCTGCTTCACAGGGTCTCCTGAAAGTTTTTATCTTCACAAAACCAGGCAGAAAATCCTAAAGGACCACAGAGGGGCAATGGATTTATGAGGTCTGAGAATCCTTAAACAAAGAGGTAGTTGAGCTAGTTGATTTTATTATTTTATCCCTGAAAGCTTAAATAATAAAAAAGTTGAAAATAAAGCAGAGCAAGCACCTACTAGAAAAGCATAGTGTCAGTATTGTCCTTTAGGCATGTTTCCCTCTGGAAAGTTGTCTGGCATCTGACATAATTGGGAGGAAGAATTTTCTCCCCTGGCAAAGTCAATTAACTTCACTGTATTTGTATCATCTGTCAGAGCTGAATCTGCTCCTTTCTTCAAGTCTGACACAAGCTCCTACACCTACTTGACGGATCAAACAGCTTATATAGAAATTACTGTGCTTTAAAGGGGAAGTTCCATGGCCATGTCAAGTCAAAAGCTGCAAGACAAGAGGTAAGTGATTATTCTATTAGTGTACACTCCCCTGGAATATTAAAATACAGCCTAATTTTGTACTGAAGTTTAAGCTCTTTCATGCAATTTGCTATTTCATTATGAAACTCCTTTAGTCTTCAATCATCACAGACATCTGTAGAAAATTAAAGTAGGTCTTTTTCCTGCTCTGTGTTCTTGAACTGCTTAATTTCTTGTATTATTAAGATATATAAGCTCCTTGCTGTAACAAGAAATGTAAAAAATAGTGTTGGCCGCTGCTTTAACATACTGCCATAAACAGGTATATGCATGTTTATGCACTGAGTGCTATAACCAAGCTTTTTATCTTAAGGCTACATAAAATATTAGTGCTCTGTGAAACACCATTCAATGTGATGTCACTAGATTACATGTCATGCCACTCTTTGGCATGATAAGTTAATTGCCAGATCTCATCACATTTTATGGTCATTATAACTCAGGCTCAAACCCATTTCCCATCAGCTCCAATTTAATGTTTGCTGTACATCAATGTATACACCTCCTGATTAAAGGCAGCAGAGGAGAGAAGGGTAACACACACAACATGCTTAATGCAGTTCTCCAGTTAAAACATGAACACAAAGCAGCATGGTGGGTAATCCAGGAATGAAAGAACTTCTCCATTGAAATGCCTTTCCTCATAATCGACTGTTAAAAGCAGCTAGACCAGTAATGCAGCTCTCCCAGGTGGCAGCCAGGGACTGGGAGCACTCACTGGATGCAAAACTGGGAAACCACATCAGGGTCTCTGTGGACCCACACTCCACAGATTTTAAGTCCCTGAGCAGCACTGAAGAGCACATCACAGAAGAAAAAGTCACTCCTATTTGGGCACAGCCCTATTCTGAATTAAAACACCAAAGACATTCTGTCAAGGAAGGGGGTTTGCTCCAATAAAATCTCTTTCCCACCAGAATCAAGCTGATGTTTGTATTGAGCTGGTGGAGCAGTGCATCACATCTGACAGGCTGCTGATGTGATTGAAGGGCAGAGAGCACAGGACTGTATTGATCTCTCAGCAGCAGGGCCAGCACTCCACGGAGCTCACTTTGAAGTAGCCCCATACAAGTATTGCATTATCTGCCTCATGAGTGCTGTGCAGGTTTTCAAAGGCTTAAATAATATTATGGCACATAAATCTACTAAAGGCTAACCTGATGCCCTTTGTGAGTGAGAACTTCTTGTACTACAAAGGTTCTATCAGCTGGAGCCATGGAAGAGCAAAAACCACAGGGGAAGCAGAGCTGGCTCTTCCCAGACCACCTCTGTGCTACTCCAACACGGGCTGGAGCACACGTGAGCTAGAAGCCATCTCAAATACAGACACACACACTTTACCATGAGTTTTGAATGATTTTCCTAGAACTCTTTATGGAGGTTAAATCTGTATCAATGCAAACTCCTCACTTTTCATACAGAAAAGATTCAATTTTTTCAAGGAAAATAATCTGGTAATATTTCCAGAGGAATCCTATGGGTCTTCTTTCTGAGTTAGCTATCCTTCTGTATCAAAACTCTTACCCTCAAATCCTCCTGGAGAATGAAAGTTCCCACTATATGCTCTGCCCATTTAATGCACTGCCACTGAATATATTCTACACTGACCTATGGATTTGTTTAACCAATATTGATCTCAAATTTCTTTACCCCAACAACTAAAATTGCTTCACTCCAAGAGCTAACACACCCCTCAGTGACACACCCCAATGAAAAGCTCAAGCTCACCTTTAGCTTTACAACAAAAGCAGGCAGTAATTTATTTAAGTACCATATTCAAATTAGTTTTCATAGGTGCTATGCAAAATAAAAAAATTAAGCATAATTTAACCTGATAGATCTTAAGAAGCAAGTGTAAATGGGGATTCATCATTCAAAGAGGTATTTTCCCTGCAGGGATCTCATTTTATCCTAGTGATACTCAACAACTTTCATCTACAATTTGAATGAAAATATTAAAGTCACCCACTGCAGAATGCACATCTGTCAAAAAATCTGAGGGGGCTGGGAAAATGGATAAATGGTTCAGGCTAATCCGTAGCACTTACTAACGTGGACTTTTTCCAGCTAGAGACGGCTTAATGGCAAAGGTCACAGAGCCAGGAGCTAAGAACAGGTCACACAAACACAGCACCACAAATTAATTAACACTGGAAACAACACAGATAAAATGGTGGCTGACTTACAAAACCTGAGCTCTGGCTTCTTCCAGAGGTAAGGAGGTGGGTACAGACACAAAGTAGCAAGCATCGAGCAGGGGAATTCAGAATTTACCCTGGTTTTCTGCAGTGAGTTCTCTGAGTGTTACCTTCTCTTTTCTGGGGCAAAACACTGAGCTTCAACTGCACTTGCTGAAAAAAATCACTGCATTGCCAGACCTACAGAACACCTAATAATACAACAGCAATAACAGCAAGGAGTTATCACGTTGTAAATGTAAAATGATCCATCACAATACCTGCATACACACTCAGGCATGCACAAACATATGTATCAATAAAATAATTCCACCAGAAATGACAGCTTTCCTGGGTGCACAGATCACCCCCTCAAAGCAGTTATTCCTGGTGCCCTAAATCCTACCTTCTGCTTGGAAGAATTAATGGTACCACTGCAGTTTCTTCACCACTTTGGCAGGGAGCAGAGTTTTGGGGAACTCTCATCCTCCCCTGTATCTACCCTCACCATGTGGCAGCTATTCTTCTGGGAGCACCCAGGCTTTTTATCAGAGGAAAAGCAAAATTTTTGGAAAGAGCTCATTAAGAGAGAATTTAATCACTGAGTTTATGTGTAGGCTGGAGAAAAGGTGAAGGCGACCAAGGAACATGCATGCTTATTTAGATGTCGCTTTCCTATTCAAGAAATTCTGCTAAATTTAGCATGTCTTCTGAATGTTTTTTGTTTAGTTTTTGGGGTTTTTTTTTAACAGCAGAAATATTTTAAAGCCTCTCCTTTATTTGTATTTCTTGCTTTTCATATTGTTTTTGCTTTCTCAAGGAAACTGGCAGCTGAAATGGTGTTCTAAAAACAAGTTACACACATTTAGCAGTGTTGCCATTTCAAACACCAGGCTCAGCTGAAACTGCCGTGTGGTAAGACGATGCTGTTTCAGCTGCTGAAGCCCTCAAAGGACAAAAAAACGCTGAATAAAACCAAAATATAAGTCATGAGTCAACAAAAACTCTGGGATTTGTTGCAAATAACATCTTTCAAAGCAGCCCAAAATAGAGGATGCAGTGCTCTTTGCACACACCAGGAGCCCGTACTGTCACCTCCACCCAGCCACTCCAGTTTACATGGTTCTCTCTACTGGAAGTATCAAGTACTTCCTAGAACCTAATGCTGATATTTCAAATGTTCAGATATTTCCATTTTTCAGATAACTAACCGAAGCACCTATGGGAGAAAGGGGAAAAAAAAGAAACAATGCACATGTGCATGAGGATGGCATGAAATGGACCCATACATAAGCACTGAAATCTCATCTGTTGGCAAGCCCCATTCATAAAGTCTTTTTCTAAGGGGATAAAAATAGCATTAAAAGAAAATACATTGATTTTCTTTGCTTTTTCTGGTCTTCAATTCCCAGGGCAGACAGCCTGTAAAACCTGCTGCTGTAATACATATGGGCAGCTGATCGGAGCAGAGAGCTCCAGGCAAGTTTTCAGCATTTGTTTCGAAATACAGGAAAATCAACCAGCAGCCAACATCTCCCAGAAAAGCCAAATACCTACAAACTCGGGGATGAAGAGCCTGCAGCACCAGCACAGGGCTCCACTGCCCACCCTCTGTAACCAGGTAGCTGCATTCCTTTGCTCCATTTGCAAACATCCCTGAGCCATGTGAGCACACTCCTCAGTTATATGGAAGAGCCTGTGAGCACACACAGTTCATCCACTGTGTTGCAAAAGAAAGCAGCATCTACCCAGACTGCCCAAGGGCAAGAACATTAAAGGAACTTCTGTAAGGTCTAATCCTGTTCCCACTGAAGCCACTACAAATTCCTCTGCCAGGGCTGGGAGCAGAAGTGGACCTATGTTGAGCTTTTATTTATTTTTAAACCTATTACCCTCAGAACCCAAACAAGTCTGATAGGAATTTTTCAGAATAGTGTTTTGACACCTGAGCCAAAAACAAATCAGGGAACATATGAACTTCCTACAGCTCTTTGGAGAAGGCAGGGAAGGAGTCTGTTAACTGTGAGAACTCATGGAAAATGGTGAGCAGGGAGCTGCACTGAGCTATCCTTGCTGTCATCTCCAGGGTCTGTTATGATACTGTCAATTGTTCAGGTGTTTGTAAAATTGGACAACACCAGTTTTGTATGCTCTTCTGCTAGTCCAAGTTTCTACTAGCACATTTAAGGCCTCAATAAATTGCATAAATACAGCAGACCTAAAAAAATCTATAGATCATTTCTGGGTGAGCAAAAGAGAGAGAGAGAGGTAATAAATGCAAAATACAAAAATACCAGCTTCACTTAGACAAAAGCCAAAAGATCACGAAGGATCCTATGGCCTGGACTGCTCAAGGCAAAGGACTGCTGAGCCACAGCAGACTCCTGAAAGCAAACTCCAACTTGCACTCACACCTTCACAACAATACTTGCCTTGCTCCTGGGGAGAAAAAGAGCAGGGTGCACCTACATCATGGAACAAGGGAAAAAATAAAAAGGCAAGATAGGGTTTCCATATTTCAGGTTGTTTGCAGACTCTGTATCTGTGGGACTTTTCATTCCAAAATTAACTGTGTGCTGAAGAGAGTCTGGAACAGCAGAGCCTTTATGCTTCCAAGTTTTGAGACAGCCCCAGAGTGCAAAATCTCTTCCCTCTCATTTCTGGAATAGTTTTTGACAATTAGTAGAATCAATGACCACAGAGCAAGAAGTCTGCCCAATCCATCAGGGCCTAGATGTGAAAAGAGGGGGAAGAGAGAGAGAACCTTCTAATGACAGGAAGGGGAGAAGAGGTGTAGAATTTTTTTGGCTTTATTCAGGAGCATTTCCTCATGAATTCTGGAAGAGAGTCAGGGAATAAAGATAGCAGCCAGCACTTACCTCCTGCATCTTTTTAAGGGAGAACTAGAGAAATGCAGCAGTAGCAAATAAAGGAAACCATAAGTAACCTTCTCTGTGCAAGGCAGACACTACCCCAGTAGAAAGAGTTGGCACAAAACCAAGGTATAGAGGCTGCTTGGTAAATTCTCAGTAAATATTAAAAACACAAGTATGTTGATATCTGCATTTTTCCCAAAGTTGATGGAAAAATTAAAGCATGGGTCGATGCTCCTGAGAACAGAGGAGTCAGTAAGAACCCCAGGTTTAGGGGAAAGAACAAAGAGATGGAGAAACTATTATCTTGAATCTCAATTAATGTCGACAGATTCCGGAGATGAGAGAAAAGCGCCTGCACTGGAGCCAGGACCACAGCACCTTTTCCATCTTCCCAGAAAGGCTCACCCAGCTTTCAGAAGTGAGAGAGCAGAGGTGCCTGGAATCCAGGCTAGTGGAATGATGCCAGCAAGACATGGGACCTCCTCTTTCTACAGGTTTCCCCCTCTTCTCTCTCCTCATCACAGGTATGTCCATTGTTCCTATTGAGTCTACAAGGACAGAGGAGAAGGAAAGAAAAGAGACTGCTTTG
Source organism: Aphelocoma coerulescens (assembly GCF_041296385.1). Taxonomy (NCBI): domain Eukaryota; kingdom Metazoa; phylum Chordata; class Aves; order Passeriformes; family Corvidae; genus Aphelocoma; species Aphelocoma coerulescens. The sequence goes on from NC_091019.1 coordinate 62,279,126, forward strand.
TTTTCCACAGAAGGCAGTCCTCATGCTCTGTGCTTATACATATATATATATATTTTCCATGTATATATATTCCTCTGCAGAGGAATAGTGGAGACCAAGAGCACAACCACCACCAGGTATCAGTAGGGTGTTAAAGAGCATGAAGAATTTGCTCACCTTTACCACCATCTTAGAAGAAATACCATCAGGAGAAGATCTGACTGAATCCCTAAGCAAAAAAAGCTATACCTGCAACAAGTCTGGATTGATGGGTCATTAAAAGCAGTGATTAAAATACCTTTTCATTTATTTATTAATTTAAAAAAAAATATTTAAAATACAGAAAAAACACAACCACTTCCAGGACAACAGTAACCAAGCATGTAGCAAGTGTATTACACCAACCTCCATAATAAATCCAACCTGCTAATATTTTCAACACTGTATTTTTTCTTGCACATTTTTGAATTACTCCAACACTATTTTAAACAAATCCTTTCACTGAAGAAAATGTCAGTGTATCAAAACTATTTTTTAAACTAATGAGTTTCCTTTTTTGCAAAGCAATTACTTTAAGTACTGAAAGGGTTTCCATGGCACCCTCCACTTTCAACTGACAAATATCAGCAATAGCTGGATTTAAAACAAACAAACTGAAACCCCCAAATCGGCAGTGTTTGACTCAAGGAAAAACATTAAATGTTTTCAAGCAGAAGCACTGAAAAACTTATTCTTACTGAAAGAAAAAAGTATGTACACACACCTGCTTTTCTATCAATCTAAGCAGGAAACCATTTCACTGCTGCATCGTAAGTACAAGAAAAGTGCTTATTAAAACATTAATCACAGTCCATTATATTCTGACTCCATACCAGAAGTTCCCATTACATCACTGAAAATATCTATTAACCAAAACCTGATTCTGACAAGTTACAGAAGTGTAGTGTTTAGGATTTAGTAATGTAAAAGTCAGTTTTAGAAGAACAGTTACACAATTGATTTTGCAGTGGCAAGCAACTATAATTAATTGTTTTTGTGACATTTATTACTGCAGTGGGGTTGATTTAACTGGTGTTTCTACTGTAAAATTATTAAAAAATTATTTCAAACTTCATCTACTTTTATTAAACACATTTATTGTGAAGGTATTTAATACCCGGGACTGGCTAAACAATTTTAAAACGTGCTGGATATACCAGTACATGTAAAACTGTATTGTCTTGTGTAAATATGGGCCTTGTTTAGAACCACGTCTCACAGGAAATTATGCCAAATGAAAACCATCTCCCCTTCTCCTCTCCCACTGAAAAGGATTTATGTTTTACATTTAATACCAGTTAAAGAAACAAAAATATGGTGGCGTTACCTTCAAGCCTGAGCAATAGCTCAGCTGTGAAGTCCCATTATGTTCAAACCTCTGCTTTGTTATTAGAAATACAGCCTAACTCAAATGCTTCAATTTGGAAGAGGGAGAAATGAGCAACTCAATTCTTCCTGGAAGCCTGGCACTACATGTCTTGTTTACCTAGAACAGTTTTCAACTGACTACTAGCAAGGCTTTAAAACCGAAGCCATGAAATTGGTTCCTAAGTGTGTGTACATAATCTCCAGCCAACCATTTTAACTGTGGGTACTTTCCTCAAATCCCTGTAAGCAGCACTACTAACACCAAAAAAAAAAAAAAAATCAAAAATAGCTATAATGCACGACAGGAAACACATATTGTGGTTTTTTGCCCCCTTGACCCAACATAGATGAGTCTCTAACTACAAAAGGCACCTGAGATAATAACCTTTAACCTGTCCTTGGACATCTTCCAATTTCAAAGATCCAAAGAGCTTCAGTCAAGGTACTTTTAGGGTCCCCCCTTCATATCCAATGACTTCTTTCCATGCAGCAGCTCTGGTCTCAGTTACCCCTAAAATCTCTTGCTGCTCCACCAGGTGTGATGGCCATCAGGTGCACAGATGCACACACTGCTAGAATGGAAGGAGCCAGAAATTCAAATTCTTTTATGGGTGTGGAAGACTTGGATGGTTTTGTTTTGCTTTGTTTTGTTTTTTAAGGAAACCAGGAAAAATAAAGAAGGGAACACACATGTGATGGGATACCATTAACTCTTAAGAAAAGTTCTCCAGTTCCACTTTTCCCTCCAGTGTGATCTAATCTAAGGGACCACAGGGTCAGTATCAAAATAAGAAAACAGACTACCAGCCCAACCCTTAAAAATCTTGTCATCCATCACTATCAGGAGTGAGAGCAGTTACATACACAGGATGAAATTTATCAATGGAATTACTGACTTTGGCAAGTGACACGCTCCTGCAGGAAGAGATCCCTCACTCCTACCACTAAGCACTCTTTGGAGAAGCTTTAAACATCATAGACTCCTTCAACAAAGCCATCTGAAGGGGGTTAAAGAATCACAAACTACTGCTTCAAAAGCTGCAGAAAGCTTCAAGAAAGACACCCCCCCCCGTGCTTCTCTCTGCCATTTAAGGAAACTCAGAACTTACCTTTTCAGCCATTTGATACCTGAACAAAGTTTTCATTCAGAAGGCTGCTTTCCAACTGTATTTATCAGTGTCAGAGTCAAGATGATGCACCATTTCTGGCTTTATTTTCCTATTTAGGAGTCTATTTTGCTGGCTGTCTCTGGCTAAATATTTTCATTTTACATACCCCCCCCCTTCTTAAAACAACAGTGTTGAAGGGCTCCGAAAGCCTCTCTCCTCCTTTCCACACTTCCTTTTGAAATTTTTATTGCAATAAATTTTTGCAGATGCTTCAGAAGGCAAATTCAAAGAGGGTGCTCATCATCCTTCTACTTCAACTACATCTGAGACCAAATAGTTTAAGATTAGTGCATCCAAACAGACTCTTCAGGAGAACATGCCAGGGTTTTCTTAGATTGCTCCAGAGCAAGTCCTTGTCATGCCATCTCTCCTGACAGCCAAGCACAGAGCAGGGGCGATGCCCAGATGTTGATGAAGAGGAGGATGAGGAAGAGCTCAGCAATGGGCTTCCATGAGCTCCCCCAGTCTCTACCACACAGACTTTGCCCGCCATGACTAAGGTGTTCCTGCCTCTGTACTCTAACACTGGGCTTAAAGAAAGCATTTGGGGGCTCTGTCCCAGGAAGAACTACAAAAGCTGGAGGACACCGAGGCCCTGCTGTTGTTGAAATGAGAGATAATCAGGACAGATCTCTTCTGCATGTACAAAATGTATTGTTTTTCTTGTGGCAACCACATAATTCCCAGTGCAATTATCCATCTCGCTGAGGAGCCAGAGAAGTACTCAAAAAGAACAACCTGATGGAGTGCAGGAGAAACAAGGAAGGAAAAATGTAGAGAAAAAGAAAACAACTCAGCAAAAAAACCACTGATCTCAAATTTGCCACATAATTTCAGAGATGCAACAGAAGTCCTAAAGTTAACTTCTACCAAAATACAGCAGCTAAGGAGGAAAGTCTGTGGACATAAAAAGTCACAAGAGAACAAGACATCAATAGTAGTATCAATGCAGGGGATGGAGGGAAGGATGGAAGCAAAGAAGGGCTTTCAATAACAGATAAAAACTGTCACAGACAATCAGGTCTTTTTAAGTGGCTGGTAGTAACAAGGCTTTGATTTGCTGAGACACAGAGAGCACAGAAAATAGGGCATTTGGCCCACACAATTGCTGGATGCCTCCTGACACATTATAATACATCAGCAGACAGCTTTGCCTTACACCTTTCAGCTGCCCACTTAGCAGCACTGCCTCCACACCTGCAGAGACAACTCAGGGTTTGCCTCCTTCAAATTCTCAGTAATAAAGCCAATATTACCATCCTGATTTTCCAAAGTAATTTTAAATATTTACTGCTTGATCCCACAGCACAGTTTGCAGACAAATCTCCGTTCCGTTAAGGCTCTGAAATTCTTTTTCTTCTTCATACTGTAAGTATTTTAATAAATGTATGATTTAGTATTCAACAAGCCCACACTACAGAAAGAGTATTCTGGAATAAATGGTATAATTACATTTCCTACAGCGACCTTGTAATCTCCCGAGTATTTATTCTAGACTAAACAGCCTTACTCAGCTGCCCTGTGTCTGATTGTCGATGAAAGAAGCTTGTTTGACAACTGCTTCGAGCAGAAACATATTTTTTCCATGATTGCACGAAAAAGTAAAAAAACATTACCAGACCGGTATTCTGAGCACAGAGACTCGTGTTAGATTGATGAGTTAATTTGGAAGCCAAACGCCAACAAAAACAACCACCATGGACATTCTGCTGTCACAGCCAGCTTTTGAGGTTCATTTAGTGGTACACACACACAGCTACAGCCAGCTTTACATATAACAAACTGCGTGGTATATGCAGGCTTCCTTCTTTGTTTCTTTATATATTTTCCATATTCTCTGCTTTTATAACCCTCCCGAGACCTTTTACAGTTACAGAACCCACACTATACCCACAGGTGGGCGGGCAGGAAGCAAATCTCTCCATTTCATAAGCAGTCCACTTTTAATATATTCAATTGCTAATGACCTTGACAGAAGAGCTCCATGCAAAACACCATATTCTACGGGGTGTCGTTTGAAATGTTCATAGACTTTTTTGCCAGAAAGCTGATTTTTTAAACAGTAAGATTTCAGACTTACTGAAGGCTGCACTCCTTGATTTCCATTCAGCTGGAAAAACTGGTGCTAATCTACCTCCCCTATATTAAATTTGCATCCTTCCAAAATCCTGAAATGAAGCCTGTAGGATTTCTGTGGAACGCTAAAGCAATACCAGACAGTTTCTATATCAAACCAGATTAAGATGGTTTACAGGCAGTTCTGTTGCCTTGTTCCCTCCTGTCTTGAAAGAGACAGCACATTTGGCCATATTCACTATTCCAAAAAAGGGCACCCACACAGTACTTGTTGTACTTTTTTTGCCATTCACAGGTTTTTATCCAATTATTCATGATAAAATGAAAAAAAAATAAAAGGCTGTATGGAAACATAGCTGAGTCTTTAAAGCAATAATCACTCCTTACCTGCCAGTTCTCATTCATTAGGTACCCGATGCAAAACACTTTGCAGCAGACAGAAATCTATCTGCTGAGGATCAGGCCTTGCAACAGGAGAATGGGAAATTCAGACCATATGCCTTGGTAGCCAAGAGAATTCCTGCAAGGAGTGTAGCCCTCTATGTGCCCTCCAAAGCAAGACAAGCTTTCCTTGATCTTACTCAATCTTTTGACTCTGACTACTGAGCTTATTGAGAGACTAGATTCTATTAAAAGGAGCAGAATGAATTCAGTGTTCAAAACCAATGGGCCAAAGCAGATCAAATCAGCCCTTCATTTGTGGCTTTTCTCCTTTTCCAAGATTCAAGAAATATCTGCATACCCCAGTGACAGAGCAGATGTGAAAAATCACCTGCTATGACTTTTAAAGCCCAGCAGTCCTGTCACCCATTCAAAATCAATTCTCAGTTATTTCACTGTCTTGAACCCTACACAGACACTGACAGGGTTCTAGCAGAAGCTAATCCAGCCAAGGACCAGTTCAGCTATGCTGTAAGAATATTTTGGAGACTATCCTGACTTATGCCTCACTTAAAAAAAAAAAAAATCACAATGACTGACAGCAAAGAAGTTACACGAATCATTTCTAGATTGAGTGCCAGAACTCTACATGTGTTTCAAATTACACTACAACACTGTACAACAAAGAAATATGCAGAAATTTTCCACTTGAAGTGAAGGTTAAAAATTAAACACTAACAAAGCTCTAACAGATATGAAACCCAACCTCATCTTAATGTGAAATTTAAAATGCCTGAGCTGTCCTACACTAGGAAAAAAGGAATGAATCAATCCAGTTGTTCATAAGAAAAAGCACAGTGGGCTAAAACATGTTCATTGTATGTACAGATTTTCACAGCACTCCCACTCTGCTTCAGTACTTACCCCCTCAACTCTTAAAATCGCATTCTGTTTAGATTTAACTTCTAATTTATCAAATTATATTACCTGTCCTCATTAGATTAGTGTTCGCCATTGAAATTCTTTTTCTGCATCTTACTTAAACAAAACACTGACTGGGATGATCCTAACAAAGTGGTTATACCTGAAAACAAGTTGATAGATCAATGGGAAGTCACATTTTTCACTGAAGAAAAGAGGAGGAAACCTGATTTTTTATATACACATATATATATACTAGGCTTGGATCTCTCCAAAGCTAAGCAGGCAAACACTGTTTTATTTTAAGCAGTCCAGGCTTGACTTGATCACAAGGTCTGTTGCAAATAGAAATTTTTAACCTGACTTGTAAATTACTTCAATTTTATGAGAATGGTGAGGATATGACTGGCACTGCTGAATATGATCCACTTTGGATTACAAGAGACTGTTTCTAAACTTTGAGTCATGAAGTTCACATATCTTTACCCAAAATGTAATCACAGATTTTCAATTTATAGTCAGTTTTTAAGTGGCTTGTGTACGGCTCTTCACAGCTGTAAAACTTGGTGGCTGCTGTGTGGCTGCTCCTGTTAGACAGACAGACTTACAATTACTGCCAAGTCTACATTTTTCAGGACCTCCAAAAAAACATCATTTGGGTCCTCAGGGTTTTTTTTTGTTTTGTTTTCTTTTTCTTTAGAATCAAAACTATGTATCAAACATATATTTTTAATGCAACACACCACTTTTCATCCCCATCCCGGGTTATTCTTTCGCTACTTGGCATGTCAGTTTGTTATATTTTTCATTTCTTTTGTTTTCCAGTAAGAAAAATGCAGACCTCCAACCACACAAATTCAGCATGCTCAGCAAAAACATCAGGAGGAAAAAAAAATAAAATAAAGAGAGACAGGCCTTTTTTGCCCATCTAAGAAAAGTCATGGCAGCAAGTGCCCAAGCACCCGGGTGCTCCTTGCATTCTCTTGCAGCCAAACACCTCTGCTCCCCAAAACTCAATTCAACAGATTTGCACCACTTTGAACCAAAAGGTGACACTTCCCACTTCAGTTAAACTATACCAAACTAATAGTTTGTGGTGACAGCAGAAGTGCCAGTAGAGCCCTTGATAAGACAGAGATGTCTCTCTCCAAACAGATCAGTAGGTTGCCCTCAGCTCTGTGCAGAAACCAACCATTTCTGAATGCATGTCCCTGAACACTTCAGTAATTCAGAGCAGTGACAAAGTCACACAGACCCAGGGCTGTTAGTCATCGTGGAGGGACAGGCAGCTGCAGAAGCTGCCCCCAGGATGGGCACGTTCCAGTGATCCAAGACCCCACTTTCCTCCAAGGGCAGCACCACATGTTTGGGAGATGCTCTCACACATCCTCTCCCCTTTTCCAAGTCACGTTTCCATCTGACAGCTGAGACAAGCATGAGCTGGTCCTCGAGTTTGAACAACCAAAGTGACCTTTACAGGGGGCTGAAGGACACAAACCCCTACACATTACACCAGTCATTTGTGTTGGGGAAAAAAAAAATCTAAATCTTCATTATTCTCAGATTTCCAATACCCTAACAAAAAAGTGCATAAGGATGTTAATGCTTTTCTGCAGTACTTAAGGAAAAAAAAAGAAAATTTATAGCCCCGGGGGAAATTGAAAACAAATTTGTAAGAACAATTTGAACATAAATATCCTTTTTTTCCAAAATATACAAACTCCACACAGAAGAGCAGTGGAAAAATGCAAAATCAAGTTTATGGTCTGCTCATGAAGTGTTTTGAAAAGCCTAATAAGCAAATAATACAAGTCATCTTAAAAAGCATTTTTTTTAAATTATAAAAGATTCCTTACAAATGTTCTACATGATCCCTTAAGGATTTACCCTTTTTCTTGCTCTTTGCTAAAACCTTCTTGCCACCTGTGTCCTTCATGACAGCAATTCACCAAGAAAAAGAAAAAAGTTCTGAAACCTAAAGCAAGTCTTGCAGAAGATAAGAGGTTAAGGAATACTAAAAAAAACATGAGTTTTTGAAGATATAAAAGAGTGTTTTGAAGATATAAAACTGTATTTTTAAAAAAAAGTCAATAAATTATGCTACCTGAAATGAATTCAAAATCACCAGGTTGACAGTGTCTTTGCAATAATTCTGGCTCCAGAAACTCAGATACCAGCCTGTACATTTGAGGGAACTATTTAGCAGCAATAAATATCCAGACTGCAAAGTTATTAACAGGAAAATGAAAAGAGGGAAACCCCAAAATTTAAAAAATGAAATAATTAAATACATTTCGAATCATACAATGGTTTGGGTTGGAAGGGACTTTAAAGACCATCTAGTTCCAACCCCCCTGCTATGGGTAGGGCTGCCACCCACTAGGCCAGGTGGCTCAAAAACCCCATCCAGCCTGGCCTTTTATAAGCACAAATGAATAGGAAACTAAAAATCTTTAGCTGGAAAGGTTTACATTGTGCCCAGCTCTTCTGCCTCACCCAAGCAGCTGCATGCAGCTGCCTGAAAAGCCCCAAAGCAGGGACAGAGGCACATTAGTTAAGCATTCATCATCAACAGGAAATGCGCATGAGTTCATATAAACACAGAAACACAAATATATAAACCAACAGCCCTGCACGGTTTAAGGTATTTCAGACACCCCATGGAATAGGGTTAGAGCTGTACTGGCTGGGAACCCACAGCAATGATGTATTTGTTTTGGAATGGCAAACAGCCTCAGGACTCAGAACTCTTCTGGTGGGCACCACCAACCCACCCACCCATGAGCCTCCCCTTGCTGCCGCAGCCACCCCGCACCCCTCAACTCCTTCATCACCTCCACAGCCAAGCCCAACAAGCCTGGTTGCTCCTGCTCACAGGAGGAAAATGACACATTTAAAAGTGTCTCCAAAAAAAGACTGTGGCATTGTTTGCAAACCCTCCTCTGAACACCCTCCCACATGGACACTGCAACGCAACTGCAGAATTGAAAGGATTTTGTTCCACGAAGTGTTGGACTGCCTCAGAACCAACAATAAATGCAACGGACATAGATGACAGCATTCCTGACAGATTTGGACACCAGCATTCATGGGGCACAGGCAAAGGGAATCATCCCTGCACAAGTCATCTTTTTCTCGTTTGTGATGAGGCTGAGGAGGCCTCCAAGCTCCCCCTCACACTGGAGGTGCCTCACAGCTGTGCTCCATCCAAACAGGTGGCAAAGGCTGAACCAGGCTCTGTCCAAGTTTAAGCTGCTAATTAATACTTGGTTGCAGAAGCTTGATACCAGATAATAAAAAATACAGCCATCAGGAGGACACAGAAACAGTAAAAATGGAGACAGCCTCAATTCCAGACAGCCTTCAGTTTTCTGAAGCACCATTAGGTTGCTTATTTACCTTACTTAGTCTATCTACCTCTGTCATTTCCTGGATGAGACACAACTTCTCCCATGCCAGTGAACTAGATGGGATTCCTGTTTGGATTTCCGTGGTCTCTGAAACTGCACACTAAATTGCCTCAACTTTGTTCAGTACTTTGTGGCTTCAGTTTTCCCAGATTGCACGGCCAAACATGAACTGTTATTATTTAAACTCTTTCTTGCCTTGCCAGCCTGAACATTCATTCTGCCATGCAGTTTTCCAGGCACTGGAAGTGCTGATGACCTTGAGAGTCAGGCCATGATGAGCTGGGTGACACTACCCCAGTAGCTACACGTTTTCAGGTGGCATTTCAGCCATGAACACGTCTCTAGAGAGGAAACACATCACTTTTGGACTTCCTAACCTCCTCTACCCATGCACAGAAGGTTCCCAAACTCCCTTCCAAACATGGCTGCACACCACGATGCTGCCAAACTGCTGGACCAGCCCTGCATTATATTTTTTGACAAAGTTAAGCTCTGTGCTTCATTTCTCACAAACACAGTTTGACTGTAGACAGCAGCCGACAAGTAAATCTACCCTTTTCCATGGCAAACAGCCCAACTTTAATATTTTTACTGGCTTACAGCTGGGTAAATTAAGCCCCAGATTTTTATTTATTTATTTTTTAATACCGTGCAACTGAAAATGAACAGCTACTTCACTACGACTGCCAAGGACAACCTTAAAAACACTAATGCAATCCAGTCCAGCTCTAAATAGATCTATAAAGGCAAGAGGACCAAAAATTTCAGCTTATCCACCTAAACAAAATGTTGGTTGGGCAGCAAGTCTAATATTTTGTTAAGATCCTTAAAAAGAAAAAAGAAGAAAGAAAAAAAAAGATTCCTGGCAATCTGAAGATGGTAACAATCCCAGCTATAATGCCATGAAATGGGAATTAAAATGCACTGATTTACTTACCCCAGCCTTCCCAGCATTTCAGGCTCTGGAACTTGTGGTCCATATGTCTCCACTTGCAGAGGCTGATATTCATACAAAGTTTCCTCTAACTTTTGAATGGGAGCTAATGAAATATGCTGACCCTGTTGAAAAGCAAAAAAAACCCCAAAGTTAAATTTCTACATACTGGGTCAAGGTTTTGTTTTTACTTTTTTTATATGCAATATAAGAACAAGCATTAACTTGGTCCAGACAAACACCATCCCATTAAGAACATACTGTTGTTCACTGTATTGCTCCATGATTTACATTTTTTTACTGGGACCTACAAATTGGAAGTGATGTTTCATGAGCTATAATTGTTTGGACAAGAAGGAAGGGGGAAAGATTTATTCAGGGCAAGTTTACCATTAGCGAGTACAGCTGCTTCCAGTGTCACTAGCAAAATTATTATTAGACACAAATTTCATTTATCTGAAGTACTACCAAACAAATGTTTCTGAGCAACCCTACTTGATTCTGTAATCAAAGGTTTCCTGAAAGCCCTAATTACAAAGGGAAGCCACTTTCCTTTCTCTCTCACAGGCTTGGAAGCTCCCATATATAATGGCTCTCAAGATAGACTTTTACAGAGCAATACAATTAATTCATTCAGCAAATTCCCATTTGTTTTATAATTAAAAATATAGAAACACACAAACATTAAGCTTTCATTCCAGATAGTACTTTTGCAAGCCCTTCAGACCACTGAGAAATAGTGAGACATTTCCACACCCTTCCTCTCCAAGTCCCTATCACTTGGAGCTCTCACAAAGTAGGAGACTTGTGGCTGGGAAGGAGGGGGTCAGGAGGATCTGAGATAGAGCCAAAGTTAACAGATGTTGCTGCGTGACATTCTACACTGATTTGTTGATCTTTCACACAGTTTCAATTTTCTACTGTATTCTATGGTGCTCACAAAAATTAGCAGCAGCAGCAAAAAGACAGAGCATCGTGAGCTGCCCCAAAACAGCCTGGCTTTCCCTGTAGACATTGAGCTTCCCATCTGCAGAATGCAGGAATTTAGCAGAGTAGTAGTATTGTTTTTGTAGACATTTTGTCTGAAACAGGAGATGGGAAGCTTTCCACGGTGTAATGCTGTGTATAACCCTGGCTCCCACTGGTGATCACTTACTGAGTTGAGCTTCCCTGGGGCCACTCCTGTGAGCATCTACTCCCTCAAGTGGAAAATGCAGGCTCCTAATGTGGGACACTGGGTTAAAATTAAGTAAAGAGGGGAATGAAAAGGTCTGTAGAAGGAGAAAGCTGTTAATTAAATTTGTGGTTGAAGACAGTGACCTTTCTGAATTTGGAGAAGAGATATTTTTGTTTAGGGAGTTGCAGAAAATAGCTAAGAAAACTGAAGACGTAAGTCCTTGAGAAGTGCAATCGTGGATCTAAGCCGATCTCTATGGAAATACCAGCGGCTCAAGTTTTCCACTGAAACAGCCCTGTGCATGTGATGAAGACAGAGAGTTTTAGGCTTTTTCTGCACTGCCTGGGGGACTGGAGAGGCTGCTGCTAACACTGGTATGGGGAGAGTGTCCTGGAGATGAGATGTGAAGGAAGTTCTCCAGTCAGCCATGCACCACTCCAACTCTCATGGTCAGCACATTCATTTATGTGCTACAAACTATTGCTGCAACATTAAAAGAAGGTTACCACACATTTTAAAAAAGTGGGAAAAGAAAGGTTAAAAATTCAGCTTTAATCCCACTTCATGATATTTTAGGACATAAATGCAGGGGGTTCTATTTTCCTAGAAGTTGTTAATTTAAAATCTATTCAAGTTTATTAAAATATAATACTTTGTAACTATATTTATGTGGGCCTCTTACACCAATTGCAAAAGGTTAATGCTTAAATAAGACTCTTAGATTTGAATTTTCAGCAACATCTTTGTCTCTAACCAAACCAAATGGAAAATCATACCAATGTTTTACATGTGTACAACCTCATCTGGGGAGTGAAGAGTTTCACTCTTTCCAAACCCAAATTTTGTTCCAGCCATAGAAAAGAAATTTCAGTTTTGGGCAAAGATCAAAACCACGGTAAATATTTTTGGGAAGTAAATTCTGTGTGGAAAAAGGGAGAATCTCAGATTCCAGGTCCCATCCCTTGAGGACATCACCAGAACTGCTGCTCACTGTCAGCAGAGTTGCCACTGGTGTCTTCCTGACACTTTGTTAACAAGAGCAACTTCTGCCAGCATTGGCCAAGAGACATGGGAAGGCTCCCAACACATGGACTGGGCTCACCACTGGCCTCCTTCCCTACCATCATTTATGGGGCTACAAATGTCCACCTCTGGGAGCTCCTGGGAGGATGGGATGAAAATGTTTCATTTGTTTTCCCCTCTTTGTGGGGTTCCCAAGGAGCCTGAGGTCACAGGGGATCACGATGGTCATTATCTCTCAGATGACCAAGCAGTAACTGTAAGGGAGCTGCCCATGAACGGTGGGAAGGCTGAGTGCTCTGCACACCAGGGCTGTGCACAGGGGTCATGAGGAAGGACCTCTCTGTGAGGCGTGGAATTGCACCACCAACTCACTGTGGTGGCCTGGAGAGCAGCAGAAAATTGGAAGAGGAGCTGCATTATAGAAACCATCCACCCTTGAGCTGGTGTGACCTCATGTCCAGCACAGGCCAGGACATTTTGTGTTCATGTACAAAGCCCAAGAACAGGCAGTTCAGCCAAAACACCTTCTTTTGAAAGCCATCCAATCTAGACTTATAGATTTCAGATCATAAAGGTCCAGGCACACCCCTAGGTAAATTGTTGCAATAGTTAATTATCTTCACCACTAAATACTGGCAACTCATTTCTGGTTCAGCAGATTGACTGTCTCCTATGTTTTTCTCACCTCCCTCATGGGTCAAGGTGCAAGTATTAGGAACCAGGATGTACTTCTGCATGGCAAAACAACTGCACTGGTTTGTGTGCAGCCAGCAGATCTGCACCTCAAGGAGATTATGCAGCTGGATGAGACAGCTCATTTGTTTTTGTTTCCCAAAATCACAACTTTAGCTGATGGGCTTTGGCAACATGGATTACATTCCACTTAGCAGTGGGTAAAAAGCCCCATGACCAGCTGTTGTTCCTGCCCTATAGCTGTCTGGCCTTTAGGCTCCTGAGCTCACAGACCTCCAAATGAGAGCACAGGTTAGTGAGGTCCCAAAAACTGGGTATAGCACAGACTGGTGCAAAAGGTTAGGATGGAACCCAAAACCATTGCCCTTCCTATTTCCACAGATGTTGGGATAAGCTGACTCACAACAAAACCTTGTTGAAGTTAAAAGGCTCAGTTTGACCACTATTATATCACTTAAAAGCCGTTTGACCAGAAGCCTCCCACTTTTGTCTTTCTGTCCCAAGTGGTCTCTAACCACTTCATAACAGACTGGTAAGGAAAGCTGCTGTGTAACTTCAGAGACACCACAACAGACAGTAACTGTTACTTTGGACTTACACAGCACTTTTACAGATCCAAAACCCATTTCTAATCTATGAGGTAAGACTTTTAAATTTCCTGTATTCCACCTAGACAGTCAGCCTTACCTCTTTCCAGCATTAGGAGGCATTTATCAGCATGCTGAAACCAAAATGAAAGCAGTGGGGCCAAGATCCTGCTTCTGCATTGCTTTCTCCTGACAAACCTAAAACCTGATGTGGTCATGGGTAAGTATTTCTAATTCCCCTTGGATGCTGTAATGTTTGTGTAAAAGAAGCTGACAGCATCCAAGTGAAGACAGAAAAGGCTTCCAAGAACACAGACAACACTTTTTCCTGCCTCCTCTCCCTCCCATCCCAATCTTCGCGGCATACGAGTGTTTTCCCTACGATTATTTTAGGCACTGGAGCTGTCTATTACATATTGGAATGTATGGAACCACAAAACATGCTGCTAATTAGAAGGAAGGCATTTGCTTATCCTTAGGACTTTGTTTATATAAAAGCCTGCACAGCAATGGATTTGTGAGCAACTGACATTCTATTCATGTGCTGTACGGGTTCAGATGAGAGACATACAGGATTAAATTGGGAGGGGAGTTGAATAATGTCTTTGTATGAGAAGTAAAATTGACTGGCTGATACACGGTTTGAGACAACTCTCAGCTGAAAAAGAAACAAAAGCAGTGGCCAGTTTTGGTTTCAGATTGTGATACAACATGGCATTAATCAAAGAAAAAGCCATGGATTACATACAAAGAACTGCCCTTGGAGTAACAAGGAGCTTACTTTAAACAAAAACAACACTCTTTCAGGAAGAATCATGGCTAGTAGAACATCAAAATTATAGTGTATCAGTGCACCTTTCACACAGGTTTGGGGAGAGACTCTTGGCAGATGCCAGGTACATCAGTATTTGCCTACTAGCAGAAAGAGGTTATTTTAGCAGAGTACAGAAATATCAGCCCAAGTTGCAGCGTTCACACTTCCTCCCATCCTGCCCTCTTCTCCCTATCCCTGCCTCCAAAACAACACTGCCTCCCTTCACCTCCTTCCCTCGGCAGCAAAAAGAAACAACTGACAGCCTTCCCAGAAATCTTTCAAGTGCCGAGGAGGAGGAGAAAGGAGACTGACACCAAAAAATGCACTAGTAGGGGAAAGAGGAGAAACGGCTATGCCACAAAAACATCCCCAGGCAAGAGACAGAAGCCAGAGACTGGGGTCAGTAAAACTTGTCCAGACAAGGCAAGTTTCTGTACTAGCAGCAGCTGGACTAGTTGCTGGAGCTAATCTTCTTGCTTTTTTAATTTCTCTCTGCTTAGGAACTTAGCTCTGCTATCACCCCACTTCCACAGCACACGTCAGAGAACAGAAATAGCGACATTCGCACTACATCTCATTAAGTTGGTTTGCAGCAATGTTATTTTTATTTAACCCTTTTCACTGTCAGGTCACTCTCCTGAGCCTGGCAAAAGGAGATGAGGAAGAATCAAGGGCTGTGGGATGCCAGGACATGATGCTGCTAAAACACATCCCCAGCACTGCTTCCATTGTACATGGCAGGACAGAGAGGTTAACAGAGACCCTTTTAAACACACCATCATCTGAGCGTGCAATTATCCAAACGCTTTCAAGCAAACATTAAAACAAAACTATAAATTCCTTGAATTTTTCAGTATAAGCAGTCTTAGGAAACTATTTTACTGTTAAGCTTGTAACAGAATTCAGGTTTTGGAAAGATGTCATGTTAACACAATTTCTTACAGATACTAATGCAAACATCTTTGGCAATGTGGTGTGAGCCAGAAGCTGGATTGTTGTGGATTTATTTTCCCCCTCCATTTTCCACCCTCTCAATTCACCATTGACAAATCCACGTCAGCAATGCTAATGTGGCTTTCTGATTCTGATTAACTACTTTGACTACAGTAATACTCAGGAAAAGGAGAATGAAACTGATAGATTTGGAGGGCTCAGTTAATATTATTTTAACCTTTACCCTCTCTGTCTTCCACAGCCTTTTAAAATAAACACAAAGTATGTCAAACTAAAATGTATAATTCTATTCCTTGGCTTAAAATTCCTGTGCCAGTGAAGCTTTTACAAAGACTCAAACATCTGAAACCAACTGTTCTCTCTTCTGCTCTTGAAAAATCAACAATAAATCTAATTTATTTACTTAATTATGAGAAGTGCTATGAGGATATTTCAGAAGCTAAACTGAAAGAGAACAAATGCTCTGACAGAAAGCACCAGAACCAACATTAAGATTTTCTGTTGATCTCAAAACCAAAATCTGACCACAAATAGCAAGATCAGAGACCCAAAATTGTCCCCCCACCCCTTCTCTGTATCGTAGATGATTTCAGATGCCTAATAACAATCTCACTAAATTTAGACCTTTTTTATTCCCTCCACAGTAACTTAATTTGATTTTCAAATGCCAAAACAGGTTTAAAAGATATGCTTTCTTTAGGAATGACAGAAAGAAGCCAAGAGAGCAACAGCACTGAAGAAGCTATTAACAGTCAGATATTATTTGTTACACAAACAGGTACCTGGGAAATCAACCACAGAGTAACATGGGTTAAATCACACCATCAGTTCCACTTGCCTCCAAAATTTTCCTTTACAACTTTCTGACATAAGTAATTACCTGACCAGACTTATCTTTAAGCTCCTGCCAAAAAGCCCCATTTCTCTAATCTCCCAGAAGAAAGCCTGTGTCCATCTAACAAGCCGAAATACAATTCTGCTGGGTCAGAGCCAGAGCAGGATTTAGTCTCTACTCTCTGCACAGAAAAGCCCGGTGCCCTTTCCTCATGCCCCTGGGATCACAGCGCCTGCCTGGGACCGTCCTCCCCAGCACTGCCTGCTGAAGCCCAGGCAGGATTCAGGGCATAGTCTGGATGTTTGCTGCAAGAAGTCACTCTCATGTTTTCAGCGGAGACCCCAGAGTTCTGGCAGGAACTGCCAAGCTTTCCTCAAAATCCCTGCCACTATCAAAGGATAGCCCAGTACACAAGACAGCATTATTTCAGGGAGTGAAGAATTAAAACATGACATTTTCAGATCACTAATAAGCCCACAGGTCACACTCCTGGTTTTCTGCATTGGTTTCTCAATCTTGCTCCCAACTTTGTCTCAGCTCCTAAGAACTTACTCAACTTCAGTGCATGCCACTGTGCCTGATGCGGCTCAACTGCTTCTGCTCCTTTTGCTCTGTCCCCAGGGCCTCTACCCTGCACACGGTGCCTGTTCAGCCACTTTCAGTTCAACTGAAGGGCCATGCCATGAGCTGGCTGCTGGGGGGCATTTGGACACTCTGGAAATGCCAGTTGCATTTGAAAACCTCATTATCAGCTCACAGTTTTTTTCCTATAGTGGCTTTCACAGGGCTCAACAAGGCCCTTCTCAGGGTACAGGTTCTTCCCATTTTCAGAGAAGCATTTCATTACAGGTGACTTAAAGTCCATGTTCTGTTCGGTTTGCTTCACCAGTCCTCTAACATAGCATTGAGCAGAACTAAACAAACTTTTGTTGCATCTTTACCATCAGACTTCTGGAGCCTTGGTCATTTTGGTTTGGCTATCAACAAAGCACAGTATCAACTATCAACAACAGCCAGTCTAATTACAGGATTTAAGGCTTTAATATAACATTGTTTTAAATACACACATTAAGGGCCTAATTTTTCAAGGGACATGAAGCAGAAATAAATGACAAATGGCACTTTGTGTGTCACGAGGCAGAACACAGAGAGGGACAGACACAACAGTGGAGGTCAGAGCACAAGGCATCGCTCACCAACCAGCACCAACTGCCTGAGTCTCCACACAGGTGAATCTACTGGTGCTCCTACTTTGCTGAAGTAAAGCTGTGTGTTACACTGATATGATCCCTCTATTATGCAAGAAAATTATCTAGGATTTCCTGGAGAACAGTGGAACCTGTAAAAACCGGCTGCTGTGGTGGAAGAACAGCAGCTCATACATCACTGTACTCCACTATCTGCTCTTTCCTGGGATCCTCTAAGGCAGCTTCCCCCCATCCAAACAGCCACAGCTCCACAATATCATTTTGGACAAATACAGACCGTGATGGATGATTTAAAAAGAAAGACTGCTTAAAATAGCAAAGCCAAACAGAAAGCTGATCTCAGACTGTAGAAGATGAGAACTCTGTGTGTGTGCATATGGAAGTCAGAGACATATTCCCTGTTTTACTGAGCATCCAGCCTAGACCCAGGTAAATGTTGATAAAGATGCAGAACATCACATTCAGTATGGCTTATGCCTACCTGATAAAGGGAAGAAATAAAGTGAGAGTCCTTGAATAGCTAGATTTTAAGGAGGGACTGCTAAAGGTTGATGATAGTCTGGCAAGAGAAAGCAAGGAAGTTTTTAATAGCAACAGAGACAAAAAAAAAAAGAATAAAATATTACGAAAAGGACAATAAAGGCAGATGAAAGGAAAAGCATGAATAGAATACAAAAACAGGAAGGGTGAATTATTAGAAACAGGCAGAAAGATAAAAAGAAGGAATTTAGAAAAACTGAAGTCTAAAGTTTAAAAACTCCAAAAGTATCAGACATTAGCATTACATGATACATCTTCACAATATTTGTGGACTATATTTACTACAACATCTTAAATGAAAATTGAAACCTGTTAGCAATATATTTAGAAATTGTTACTTAACATAGGTGGAAGTAGTTTATTTCTAGCCTTTTTTCATTTGCATGCAGAGCACACAAGCAAACATGAACCAAATATTCCAGGACAGGAAGGGGACCCACTGCAAACATAACACATACTTTGTGGCACTGCTTTGAAAATGCACATTAATTCTCTCAAACAAAACAAAAAAACTCCCTGGGGCAGAAGGAACTGCATTTTTAATCTGCACAAAATATACTCTTTTGTCCTTCCAGAGAGTTTTAGTTTCTTTTCATGCAAGTTCCCATCTATGTTTTAAGCGGGTATAAACAAAACAGTACTTAAATCTGAACCACAGACACATGACAGCTTTTCAAGTTGTTGTGTACTTACTTCCCATGGCACCTGAATTTTATCAGTCCTTTGGACAGGATTCACAGAGCTTCACAGGACCAAGAAGCCTATTTGTAAGCCTTGTCTGATCCTGAGAGAGTTGCAAAAAGTCCTCCTAAAAACTACCACGGCCTGCTGCATTGCCCTGGTTTCAATGGCTACAGCTTCCTAACTCCTAGAAACACAACCAGAAATAACTAAGGCATCTTTAACACATCGGAAAAGGAATGGTTCCTGCCATGAAAAATCTACAGTACTCTACAGAGAAAATAGAAGCTGGCAGCAAAAAAAGTGATAAAATCACATGGCAATTTCACTCAGCCCCTGAAAAATCCTATTTATCTGTTTGCAAAATAAAAAGATGCCTCATCTGTTTTATCTTGTTCACTGGTTCCTTTGTGAACCCTTTTGCTAAAACACTTGTATTCAAATAAAAAAAAAAAGCAAGTGTTGCCACAGATTCTGAAAGAGGAGACTGCTGTGAAAGCAACTGCAGCACAAACATCGCATTTCAAGCAAGTTGGAGAGGCTGCCTGAGTATTTCCTGCTATAGGCTTACAACAGACAGTTTTGCCTTAAAAACAACACTTCCATTGTAGAAGGGAAGATTCCTGTATGCTCTGGCACAAGTACTGGATGAAGCCACATCAGCAGAGTGCCCTGACATTTAATAAATAACACCCGACCCACGGAAAGCCATCACTCAAAGGCAGCGTGCTGGAGATCAGGGATTGCACTGACATCCCATGCCATGGCCACTGGCTGCTGCTTGGGAAACAACACAAACAAGCTGCAATCCCAAAGAAAGGAAGCCCCAAGAACAAGCATTAAGAACATTTGTTAATCAAAGGACTAATCATATAGGAAGGTCTTCATTTCTTTGCATTTCACATATTATTTCCAATCAGTAAAATATGTACCAGGCTCTCCACAGATGATGCAAATGCTTTACCCTGACACAGGGCAGCTGCTGCTCCAGAAACAAACCAACATAAGCTGATCATTTGAATCCCCTTAAAACTCTTAGTATTGGACCAAATAAAGCATAGTAGAGCTTACCATACTGTTTTACAAGCCATGCCAAAAATCTTTGTGCACTTAAAAACTATAATTAACTTTACCTGTAAGTTTGGCGAGGGAAGGGTGCACGCCGCAGGAGGAAAAGAAAAGAAAATACAAACTCCTTTTCTCCTAAACTCTGAAAATAGTTCAGGGTCCAAATCCCTATACAAGAAGTAATAAAAATAGTTTGGTTTCTGGTAGCAATAACAAAAATGAGGGCAAGATTAATTCTTACACTTTTATGGCAAACAATCTAAAGCAGATGTTCGAGAATAAAAGCGAGATGTCAAAGTAGTTAAAAAGTGCTTTTCAAACCCAAACACAACAAGACAACTTACAGCTTTATGTGCTTACATAAAACTCTAAATCATCTCAGTCAGCTTCCACCCTTCACCCTTCTCTAGTCTAAGAAGCTTCACAATTACCAAAAATGTTACATTCAAGTCAAGATCCACAGATCGGTGTCTTCTGAACAAAAGCACATGCAAGTGACCTTTGCTGATTAGAGATCAGGTCCTGAATCTGGGGCCTTATGAAGAGAAATAGGTCTCCATGGTTTGAATATCCAGGATCTCTGGAATAAAGTCCCTGTCTTCCAGAGAGAGCACACTTTAAAGGTATCTAAAAAAAGTTCAGACTGTATTTACATTTCCGCTAGAAAACTGCAGTTTTGAGACAGAGATCAAACTTCACATTCTAAGGTCAAAATGAACATAAGCATTCCTCAGAATCAGACTTCAAATGGATATTTGAAGTTATCCACACTTTCTTGTTTGCGAGTTCAAAGGATTGCTGATCATAAAACAAATTTTAATATATTCAATCTTTCAAGTACAGATTTCATAAAAGACAATGAGTGTATGCAGGAGAATTGAGTCCCTCCACACGTAACACGACAGAAGCCTGTGGAAGGTAACCCTAAGCACACCCTTTTCCAATGAAACTGCCATTTATTGTGAACACTGTGTTAACATAAAACACCGTTCACTTAGATGTGCTTTCCAAAAGGCCTCAAGCAGGACGATACTGATTTAAATAAAGAAAATTAGGCAAGTTTTTGCACTCGAGCTTCCCACACAACGAGGATTTGCCAAGCCTTTCCAGTCTAATCAGTGCTACAATCACCCAGATATATAAAGAGACTGACTCAGCGTGCACAAACACTTCCAGACTCACCAGCAAGAGCTGATTTTTGGCTGACCACAGCAAACTGCCTCCTAAGCTGGCCAGCCCCAGTGTCCATCTACCTGGAAGCCATCCATCCAGCCACACTGGGCTACTGTGCATCTGCAACGCTGCTCCACTCCATTACATGAAACACAAACCTGGCGCTACAGCCATCGCAGTAACTGATACCGTATCACTCAAGTCAATGGGAGCAAATCAGAAACTCTACACTACATATGAATAATAATAGGTTTTTGTGTTTCCTTTCCCAAGTGCTGACAGTTTGGAAGGTTGTTTTCCCCACCGCCACCATAGCTGGACTATAACCACATTAATTTCAGCGTGCCAAGGCAAGCTGTTCAAGAAGCTTTCACAGCACATTTGGCCTAATAATCCAGGGTGGGGTTTTGGGGGTTCGTTTTCAATGGTCCAATATTTGACAAGAAAAAGAAAATGAAGTCTAAGATGTATAACTCTCTGGAAAATTGTATTTTCAGCAAAAGACAGCAAGCTTCAAAAAAAGCTTTAACAAACATATTTAAAATCACCCTTTAAATCACCAGCAGCCTAAATACCTTGGCCCTAGCTTTGGACATAAATGTTTATCAATTGGTAGTTGACTGAGAAAACCATGTTTTCTCCTTCAGTTTCCCATTAATCTCAGGGAACAGTTAAACCATGACACTTCATCAACTTTTTTTTCCCCCCATCTCCTGTTCACAGCTGTTGCTGTGTTGGCTGAAACATTTATTGCCAGGACAGGGAGCACTGACCAAGAGACCTACAAGGAACAAAAGCCTGCCAGAGCCTAAAGCAGCTCACCTTACGAAATCACCTAACCCCCAGCTCAGCTACTCCAGCAGCTGCACTGGTCTGTTCCAGGGCATCAGCACAAGTAGGGAGCTGCAGTGACTGTTTGCTATCAAGTCAAGGAAATTCAGACTTTGTTTAACCTTTTCTATGTCAGATTTAGGCCAATACTATGAGGCAACCCTGAAGTGCTACAAAGAGCATTCTATAATTCATACAATAGTTGAGTCACAGCAAACCAGCAGCCTGGCCAGGATAATGCTTCACTGGATGTACCTACATTTGCTTCTGTAAAGGGCTACAGTTTGCTTTTAATTATTCATAACGTTCTGCAATTGGATGTGTATATACACACAGCAGTTTGAATAAAATAAACACACCTCAGTAACTAGCTGATTGCAGTGCTCAAATAGTGCAGTTTTTAATGAGATGCTCTTTGTACGCATGGAGGTTTCTGTTCCGTGTGTGTACATACAGATACACCCAGATGCAAATAATCCAGGGCATGAGCTGAACAGTTTGAAACAAAGACTACCATAGAATGTTTGCACAACCCTGTAATGCCCTAATCATGTGCACATTTGCACATGGGAATTATTTAGAGGCATGTCAAGCTAACAAATTTATTTGCCATCAGAAAATTTTATCATACACTTACCTGGGCCTTAGACCCAGATTCAGCAACACTGATTCAGCTTAGAAAACTACCCAGCTCTGAGCACACAAAGAGCCTCACAAAGTCAAAGGAGCAGTCGCATTCCGATTACTTCGCCTGGATCGTGGCCTACAAGTCCAGTCCAACAAAGCCAAGCAAGCCTAAACCTGATGGCGTAAACTGAGCCCATCCGCTGCACTGCAATTACCTATGGCAATAAACACCACGCTCTAGGAAGCAGAGGCTTGCACAAACAGGCCTCCAGAGACACAACCAGCACCCTCAAAATCCAGTCTCCACTCCTTGTCCTTGCATGGACTGTTCCAACAGCTTGGGTGTCGAGCGGGTTGTACCCAGGCATTAGAGACCAACATGTGCCACTGCTGGGTCCACAGATGGGCCCTAGGGACTGAACTGCAACGAGGACCAAGTCACAGAGCTGAGAGTTAAGCCAAGAGGAATACATGCTTCCTTCATTTCAAAGCACATGCTTAAGGGTTTTCTGGGTCAAAGCCAGGGCGATCCATATCTTATGAGATCAAGCACCTCCGCCAGGTTTGTATCAAAAATTTATGTGACTATTTCAGTGATATCATTAGCCCAAAAGGGCAGATTTTAGTTCAATACTCTAGGTGCGTGCAGCCAGATGAATTTTACCAGGCTAATCCACATGCCTGAGCCATTTCCAAAGCAAAAACCTATCAGTATTGGTGTGAGTTTTCTTATCAATTTAAATGGATGTTTGACCCTCCCTCTCTAAATGAAGGTGGGCATCAGAAGACTAATACAATATTATTAAGATAGATTTTAAGAAGTGCATCTGGCTTCCAAGTAATATATCAAGTTTACTTATTTATTATACAAATCATCTTAAGTTCATTATCTGGGTCCCAATCCCATGGCCCAAACAAGTTGAGAAAATAGTCCCACTAGGGACTGTACTTAATGGGGTCCATTACTCATACCAAATAGATCAACCTCTTTAGAAAGCTAACTTAGAGACAAAGTTTCCAAATTTCTCTAATCGTGCATTTAAAACTTTAAAAGGAAGAGAGTAAGCAATTATAAATCATGCAGACACACATACTTTGAAATCTGTACCATTTCTAAAAGTGGACCAGAATTCCAAGAAAAAGCTTACTGCAATAGCCACTAAATTGTCCATATTCACTTCAGTATTTGTAGAATAATTCTTATCTTAGCATTTAACATTTGTCTTCCTGGTTAAAATAAAATTGTAAAATGCACTGCAGACAAACCAAAATCCCTGTAAACTAATGTTCAGGGGCATCACTTTATTCATGGGGTGCACCTCATCTTATCAAAACAATACAAGAAAATTTGCTTTCTTTCCAAATGCACACCAGATTTTTTTAATCTGTGCGTTTACCAAACTGCATAAACAGAGAACTGGTGGTTTGATGCAATCAGCACAGTGCCATTTAAAGCACAGCACATCACAGCACCCTTAAGGCTTTTTGGAAATACCTCTGCTGCTCAGCAGCACCAGCTTTCCACCAGTTGCTGCTCCACATGCTATTGCCAATCAGCTGCATTTGCTGTAGCGCATTCCAAAGTTTACTAATTAATCTCTGCACTAAACCCCACTGATGGCCGGTTGCCATTTGAAATGATCATCATCTTTTATTTAAAGACATAGCGACCGTATGGCCAAACTCAGACCTTATTTGTAAAAAAGAGGTGTGCCAAATTTCAGGTAATTAAATCCAGTATCGTTGTGGGTTTTTTAAAAACTGGACAGAAGCAATTATGAACAGTTTGAGGGTGTTTATATTAGACACACTCAGTTATTTCAATGTTAATTGTCAGGAAATGGGCACACTCTTGCTTTCTGAGCTCAGAGCCACATTCAGCAGAGGGTACAAGATGCAACCTACTGGAAAAGAGACCGTTTATGTCTTTCAAAACAGCCTACAAGCTTTGAAGCCGTGTGTTTTAAGGATTCCAGCTTATTGCTACATTTCAGATGAGGTTTTAAACAGTGATTTCAGGCAGTCCAACCTCTCACACCATTGTTCCAGGCTGCTCCCATTCAGCAGCGCGTACTGGCTCCGTGACCTTCACAATGACCTCCACAAAAGCAGTTGTGCATTTTACTGTGGTGTAAATCCTCACAGACAAGTCGAACCTGTTCTTTTTGGCATCCAGCCCTTCAGATGAATACTCTGTGGAGATTTATTATGAAAGGGGAATGAAGGGGCATTATTGCACAACATTCATCCCTCACATACAGCTAAGTTCCATCTCTTACAACTTCTGAAGACTTTTAAATAAACAGATCGTCTTAATTACACAAATCCTTCTTGCTTCTCACCAATTTTCTGTAATTAAAATTCAGTGTTGTTTACAAAAAGGTAGACATGCCCAGGAAAAAGCATGTGTGTGAAGGTGTTTTACATTATTATTAATAAGTAATATTCATACTTCCTGTTACTATACACAAGGGATTAGTGTTTCCTAGCACACCATTCACTTACAACACTGAAGTATTATTCCACATTGTAGCAACACACATTGCCCTAAAAGGGTCCATTAATTATTTTTTTAATGCCATGAAGTTGCTGCAGGATATTAGACTGTCTCCATAAGAAATACACTACTATGGTAAAATGATGAATGATGAAGTTTGCAGGTTTTTAATTAGATTTCAGAGCAGTAAGGAATTTACAAAGTTATTCTCCATGGCCTGAGCTTAATATTTCGTGTGACCTTATGCAAATAATTAAAAAAAGATTCAAGATTCCATTAATCAGAAAATATAAAAGCATAAAAAAATAGTGAAAGGGGTAGATTGTATAACTTCAGTGAGTCTGCCAAAGTGGTCAGAGTAGTAACCCTGTCATTCACATCATCCACATTCCTTCAGGTTTTCCAATTGATCCTTCAGCAAAATGTGCCCTGTTAGGGAAGGTGGGGAAACCGTAACACAAAAACACCTAACCTAGGTTGCATTGATATTCCAATCCAAAAATCATGTTTCCAACTAGCTGTAGTCGCTTGGTATTAACCAGAACTGAAGCATTTTGACTGAAGCACACATTCCATGATCCAAATATCGGAGTTCCCTCAAAAGCTCCCTCCCCCCAGTGTCAGCTGTCATGCACAATTGACAGGGCACACACACACACCTCCTGCTGCAGAAAGAAAGACCTGCTGTGTGTGTCTCTCCCTGTCACCCACAGGCCATGTCAGGTAGGGGTTCTCTCGCCCCTTCCTAAGTGTCAGCTGGCCATTCCTTGACTTTCCTGCTTCCTTTTCTGCCAGTAAAAACAAAGACAACAGAATGTGCAATAGCAAAAACTTCCCTGTGCAAAAGATAGAAGAAAACAAAGTCTCCTCCCACCTTTTTCAGGTCCTGACAGCACTTCCACAGCTCCAGAGCTGCAGGCAGAAGTTTCTCCAAACAGAACATGCAGCAGTGGTTTTTACTGTCTAAATTCACTTCCCCCCTGGAGGTCCAACTCTGCTGCCTCCAGCACAGCCCACTCCTTCATTCCTAAGCCTGAGGCTACCAGTGAGGAGTAGAGATGAACTGAAAACAATACAAGGTAAACCAGCATGGTCATAGAGTGCTGTATTTAACAACAAAGATAAAGCATTTGCAGTTGTAAAAGAGATTTCTTCCAACAGTAGAAATTTCACATTTTGAAAACCTGCAGTTGCTATGTACTTTGCATCTTCATAAATAAACCAAATAAAAACTAAAGTGCAGTGACACTTATGCTTTGGTCTTCATGACAAATAAAATAACCTTGATCCTACCAATATTTTATTCAGGGTTCTTTAAAAAAAAAAAAAATCCAAAGGTTTTTTCAATTAGATGATAGAGAGACAATGCCAAAGTTATACCTGGCATCCACAGCTCAAATTGCTTAAAATTTAAAGGCAACCAACAGCTAAATGGGTACAACACTCTTCAAGAATATTTATATTACTTTAAAAGTAACACATCTGTTTAATTCTGTATTTCAAATTCATTTAACTAACCAGACACAAAACAGGTTAAAAATTAGCACAAAGCAAATGCTGTACACAACACTATCAATGAAACTAAACTGACACAACATTAAGACTTAATATAAATTGCACCTTAAGGATTGGGATGGGGGGGTTTTACCCCATATTCCAAACAGATTTTAGAAGTGCCTGATATGAGGTAAATTCTTGGCCTAACCCTGTCTAGGCTTCAGATTCTACCTAAACAGGAATTCAATGTGGCATCATTCCACCAAGTGGCAGATTAAGGTGCATAAGTGAAACCAAATGGGTGAAGTCAAGGAAAGGATGAAGCTCCCACTGCAATCCCCTCTATATCCTCCCATTAGCTCTCAAGCCAAATCCTCTTTCTCTCCCCCATAACAAAAGAAAATCCTAATCATGTTTTCTTGTAAACAACCACGAAGGGGAATGCTTGGTATGCAGGCAAGGCCAAGATAGTGCCACCGCTTTGAAAAGGCTGAAAATTCTTCAAATATTTACTAATTGATTATTCAAACTTTGCTTGTCTGAACCCAAAGGGCTATCACAGGGAAGCATTACAAACTGGGACCAATGTCACTTTTTTCTATATGGCAGCCATGCAGCACAGGTACCAAACACAGGCAGCCCCAGCCCCGGTGCCATGGAGCATCTCAGGATGGTGAGGATGAGGTGCCTACATCCACCCCTTTGGATCTGTCAGCACATCCCCACAGCCCAGCCCAGCCCAGCCCAGCAGCTCCTGGTTACTGGAGCACTGCCTCTGACTGACTTGCAGAGGATCACATTTCTGTGATCTCCCTCTATGCCTTGGAGAAGGGAGTGATGCTCTATTTATTTATGCCTCTCCTTCAAGAGATGAAACAGGAGAATGGGCCTCAGACCTAAATATATATATGCTGCTTTCCTCCTGTGCACAGCCCTCACTTTTAACTTGTTCCTCCCTTAGAACTACTTACCTTTCCAAAGCCCTCCAGTTCCACAAGCACCACCCTTAAATGTACCATCTGTGTCCTGCAGGATCTACCTCACTTGCCCAGAATAATACAAGAATCATTACTCTTACACAAAACCACCATTTCATTTTCTACTAATCATGGCAAATGTTGCACGTTCCAGTCTCCTGGCCCCCATCCAGCTAATTTAGATAGATGGTTCCACATGTGCTCTCTGTCCTTCCATTTCCTGCCCATACCACGGCACACATTTGTCTAAGTGAGTCAAAGCAGGTTTCTCTGCAGTCACAATTTCTTTAGTACTTTACATTTTTCAAAAGAAGCCTGCACAAAACACAATTTATTGCCATGCTATTACTGACTTTGCAAGAGGCAGAGGATTTTACTGCTTTGCCACACATAATGCTGAACTGTAGTGTGTCACAAGCTACACCTGAGCCTTGCATTTCCCCCGAACACAGAAATAATCTGTGTAGCAACTATGTTCAGGCAAAGCAAAACATAAACCTAAACTAGTCAATTCTCCACTTCAATATACTCCATTATCCATGTTTTTCGCCCTTAAAATAAAAACCTCAACAAACCCAAAATGTTAAGAGGAATGATGATAACAAGCCAAATTTTCAGAGACCAAGGCACTTCTCCATGAAGATAATTTCTGTTTCCTTACTAGTCAATGCTGTTAATACTCCTTTCCAGAGACACCTTGACTGACAATCACTGTGTATAATATGGGGACATTCACCTTTTGATGTCCAACACCAATTGCCTCAAATAATATTCCCTTCTCTCACCCTCTGCACCTGAACCAACATTTTTAAGGAAAACTACTTTTGAAGTCTCCTTGTGAAACAATGTCTCTTTGATCCAAATATCTCTTTCTTCAAGTACCCTAGCATGATACAGATGCACCTTGGATGCTAATAATGACTAGTGAAAACTAGGGCCCCCAAGAGCTCCTTTGAAATACATCTTAATTTTTAAATGATTTTTTGATTTATAAATGTGTCCTCTGAAAGCTCAAAATTTGACTTCTCTGAGACCCTGTAGCAAACATTCATTTATTTGCTGTTTGCACTTATGCAGGAGTTAAGGTGCAGAAAAGGTGGCACATGCACAGCCCCAACCAACACGCTGATGATGTTTTCTTCATAAGAAATTAATATATTACTAATTTATTTATTAGTAAGTCTGGTGTACCTTGGACAAAACAGAAGATGATGCAGGAAACAAGTCCTGCCTGCTCACCCCTGCCTGCAGCCAGAAGCCTGCTTAACATGTGTGCATGGGTGTCACATTTGAAACCACACAAGTGCACACACCACCCTGGCTGCCCTTGGAGAACAGGATTCTTACACAGGAGCTGATTGTGATGGATGAGTACCAGAATCCCCAGGTCCCCAAATCCTTCTGTCCCAGAGCTCCCCTCTAATTCCCAACCTTGTGCAGAAACCACTCAGCCCTTCTGCCTAGAAACTCCCATCCCACTCATTCCCACTTTTCTGCCAATTCTGCCCCAAATCTTCCCCCTCACGTCCCCCCCAATGCTCTCTCCAAAGCACCCCAACATGCAAGTCCCACATCCTCATCCCCCTCCATCTGCCTCCTCTGCTGCCCTGTGCTTTCCCATCCCCACCAGCCCTGATCCCATGCTCCACCACGGCACCACTGATGCTGCTGCCAGCACTCATTACTGATTTCCCTGCCATGTTTCTTCTAGCAACTGCCTCCTACTATGGCCATCCTTCATCCTCCTCTTGGCTCTCCTTGCATGACTAAGTCTGGCAAGAATTGCAGAGAAGCCAGATGTAGGCTGTGCTTACCCAAAATTTGTCTGAAGGTGGCCCTGAGAACAGGGAAGGAAGAAAATATAGGCAATATGGGAGATCTTTTAACTGCTGCGAGATCAACACACTCTACTCAACACACTCTACAACAACAAATAGATTCTAGTGCACTGAGAAATGTAATAACCAGGAGTAAAACCAGGCTGGGAGGTAAGGCTGCACACATGTGCCTTAACAGGCAAGTCTCTCAAAGCAAGGCAAACAGACACGGCCCAACTGAGTGCTGACTCAGAGGAATCTGCAAAGCCATTATCCCAGCTCTGCCATTCCAGGTCACCAGCACTGCTCCAGGTACACAATAGAGATGATGAAGGAATGACACAGACCTGCTTTGATCAGCAGGAACAGGAGAAAGGATTAGAAGAAAACATGTGATGTTCTCAGAAATGCAGACAACTGCTAAAAAAAAAAGGATCATGGCAGAAAGGTCACACATACTCCTATGCACATATACAAATGTACTATGGCTTCCCTAAATGGCTTCAAATACTTCATTGATCTTACTATAGTTCTTCAAATGTTCTTGCTGCTCTCTTTAAAAGAATTTTCCTCTTTAAAAAGTCCTCAGCTGAATGTCATTTCACATCCAGTCTGTAAGAATGGAGACAGTCTACCAACCATTTGCAGAAGAAATCAATGTTTTTATTGTTAACTGACAATTAAGGCGCCTGAACTATTTTTTGTAACATCTAAATTCTAAAATATTTAGTTCTGTGGAGTCCTCTTTACATAGTCATCTTCAAGGACATAAGAAGCTCCTACAAAGAGGCAGAGAACAGCCTACTTTTGGCATCTACCTAGGTAGAAGCTGAACTTGTATCAGGTCAAGGAAACAGTTACTAAATTGCCCTAAAATGTAAAAGCAAGCAGAGCAAGTGCTACCAGAGGCTGCCAGGGAGACTGCAGAGCCCCCATCTCCAGAGGTCTTTAAGAACAGGTTTGACAGGTACCTGCCATGAAGCACCTCTGGCTCTGCCTCAAGGCAGGGGGAAGGACCCCATGACCTCTCTCAAGACTCCCAGCCAGCACCATGATTATACAATTTGACAAGTACCTGCTGCAATTTTGGCACCAAAGCTTCTCATTTTTAAATTTTTCTTCCCCGATTTAAAATTTCACCCTTAAAGAGGAACTTTGTCCACTCCCACTTTTTGTTATCATCTCTACCAAGACATAATGAGACTGCTTCTACTTACAGTTTTGGACAAGATATTTCTTTCTGTTTCACTCCAGCACTACCTTCTCATATGTGTACTTTTAAACAGTGCATCAAACAGCACCATTTAACAACTTTTTGCATTAAAAGTGTGGTTCAATAACTTTGCACTGTTCATTTAGCACAAATACTAATATTTAACATTTATGATGTTTGCAACTCTTGGCCAAAGTATAGCATCAAAAGAGCATGCATGCACTGAATTGTATCTTGTTAAAAAGAACAGCAGCACTGAAAAAAGTTATATTGGAACAATCTATAAATGTGTTTACATTATATGAATGATTTGCTGTTCCTTCACAAGGCATGTAGGAAGTCAGCACTTCTCAAATGTGTAAAGTATTTCCATGTGCTTAAAGCACGATCTTTCCAAAACAAACAATGATTGAGAAATTTTTTATTATTCTTTATTTCCCTGCCAGCTGTTTTTTTGGACCCTCCTCTCAGCCACCTTCTTTCTTTCAGTCAGGTCCCTCCTTATTGCTCACAGTAACACCTACTCAAGCAAAGGTATATTCAGAGCTGTAAGACTCAGAAACAGGAGGATCTCAGGCTGATTTAAATGGCATTTTACTTAGATCACTCTACAACGTGTCTTTGTGCTATCTTAGCTAGTGGCAGGTCTGGCTGCTGCTTGGGATGGAATTTGGGCATCCTACATTAGAGCCTGACACCCATTCCTGCTGTTCTGTCCCAGTGCCTGCTCCCACACAGGCAAGGAAGCAAATGGCAACCTGGCTGAGCTCTTCCAGCAGCCTTCTCCCTATGAGCCTTTTCACGGGACCAGAACATGCTGCATGCACAGAGACATCCTCTGAAAACTGATGGTGAAGAGTCAGGCATGCAAATAAGCCCTTGGGCAACTCCAAAAATCCAATAGGACACTAAAAATCACATACAAAACTAAAATAAAAACCAAACCAACCCAAACAAAAAAACCACAACAAACCTCCTAACCCTAAGAACAGCTTCATTCCAAAAAGTGACAGCTAAAGCATAGATCTGCTCCACTGCTGGCCACAGACACTTTAACTAACAAGCCCATTGGTCATGCCATTCACTCCTGTACAATTAACACTGCTGGCACTATTTCATTTACTGAAGTCCAGTCATTACAGCTGTGCAAACTTATGGGCCTAATTTGCATTTATACTAATATGTGTACATAAACATGTGCCGCTTTAGCCATGGAAAGGAGTCTTAAAGCAAATGAACAAATATATTTTAACAGAGCAGTATCAGAGAGCCCAACCATAAAACAGAATCAAGTCAAGCAGTTCTGATTATGTCTGTCCACCAAACAGCTTAATTTCAACTACAGCATATTTCCTAAGGCATTCCAAACTAAAATCTTGGAGAGGGCTATGGGGAGACATAGCACTGCATTTTCAAAATCCAGTCTCCTTTTTCAAGGCAATTGCTGTGTAAATGAAGGGAGGGGAAATAACAAACACTGTCATTTACTTTGCCTTTTTTCCTCCAGAAACATTTCTTACCAACATAAGGAATAAAATTCATTAAGTCAACATCATGTGCTGGATGTTTATGCACTTTGATATAACAGTAATAACTTAGTAAGGCCAGAACCCAATTAATGTTTTAGACCTCAGCCCATGAGCTGGAGTGCACAGGAAGCATTCTGATGATAGATCACTTAAATAACGTTTATCTGGCATACACTTCAAAACCAGAGTTCAGAAACTCAAAGCACAGTTCGGCATGTATGTGCTTGACTCTTAACAAAACATCTTTATTTAAACAGAAGGCTAGAGATTTAGTATGACAAATGTATTTACTACTGCTAATCATTCTCCATCATGCTACTCGGAAGTTGCAGTCATATTGTATTTATAAACCCATGAGATTTAAGGGAGCAGTAGGTGGATCACAGGACTGTGGATCACTTTTTAAATCCAGCATGTTAGTCCTAACCTGAGTTATATCATCCAGCGTATTTGGTGTGCCTCAGTTCATGTATTTGAATTCTGTATCCACTTATTGTCAGAGATGGTGGAGATAAAGCAGCAACAATTTCTTTTTCCTTTCTTCTTTTCAGAAATAGTATCCTTCTTAGCAAATCAATGCTCATTGTTAAAAACACGACACTGTTACTGATGACAAAAATTCAATGCTAAAGCAATATGCAATATACACTCTGACTAGCAATCAGGAAATGGTGCTTAGCAACTGCAGAATCCCACTTGTCCCTGGGCTACGTGCACCCCCTGTGAATCTCCGCTCCAGAGAAGATGCTTGGCAGGAAGGCTGCATCCTTGAGCACCTTCATCCAGAGACCAGGTGGAAAGTGCTGTGACTCCCCTGACTGGGGCATTTGGGTTTCCTCTGGAAAGGGACTCTGCTTCATGGCACTGACACCAAGCCCAGGGTG
The DNA here is from genome assembly GCF_041296385.1 of Aphelocoma coerulescens. Classification (NCBI taxonomy): domain Eukaryota; kingdom Metazoa; phylum Chordata; class Aves; order Passeriformes; family Corvidae; genus Aphelocoma; species Aphelocoma coerulescens. The sequence continues at coordinate 62,312,028 of NC_091019.1, forward strand.
TCTGAGCTGGGACACAGCTACAACACACAGGCACAGAGACAGAGAACACTCAGTGCCACTGGAAATTTTACCTTTGCATGCATGTTCTCTAAACAAATATGTCTGTTCCAAAAGGATCTATATGCCTAAACACACTGGTTACTCTTGAAAACAAGTGTCGTGATTTTGCTGTGATTCTAAACTACCAAGAGCTGTAAAGAGGGGAAATATTCCATTCAGCTGTAAAAGAGAAATGTGCGTGGTATGAGCCAAACGAAGATTAAAAACAAAATACCAATTAAACTCAAACTGGCATTCATCTCAAAGAAATCAATTCCATCTGAAGAGTTTCAGTCCGAAGACAGACCAGCTGAGCTAACAGTGAAGGAAGCCTTGATTGATTTATTTTTTAACTTCAGGTAAAAACTAAAAGCACTCAAAAAAACCCCACCACAACCCCCACACACACTAAAACACACTGCACCAAAACCAACAAACCAACCAACCAAACCAGAGCAGTAAGAATTGGCAAAGTAAGCCCCCCTCAGGAGCTGCAGAATAGTTGTAGCCTAAACCACAGTGTGACATGCACCTCACTTACCTCAGAGTACCTGGCATATGTCTAAGCAACTTTGAAGGAGCACAATTGATTAAAAAGGTATTTTGACAGACTTTTTGGAGTTTGGAACAGGATTTTGGATAATTGCTCCACGAGCTATAAAAGAAACAGACTGAAAAACAGGAGCAGCCGCTGAGCAGTTGTTTGCACAGGAAGCAATATTGCAGGAAAAGGCAATAATAAAGAACAGTTAATTTGCCCTGAGTTAATGAGGTCAATGTTTTAAAAGAAATAGCTCCACATAATGTAAAATAAGAACGTTATTTCCCATCAGAATAATACTGCAAGCGTAACACTGCACAAAATCTCTTCCCTAACACTTGTTATGTGCAGCTTAGTGGTAACACACATTCCTGAGGTGTCCTAGACATCCTGTGTCTGACACAAATCCATTCCTCTGAAATATTGGTTCTACAACTGCTCCCTCCTGCATGCTCTGGCTGCTCCAGGCTGCACACTGCTCTCCCCAACATCCAGCTACTAATAACCTGAAACTGCAAGAACTGGAATAAATCTGGGCAATATTCAGAGCCACAAAGTTATATTTAACACCGCTGCTGTGATTTGGACAGGGAAGCAGTAGCTGGAGCAGATATTTCACTCTTAACTCGCTGCCATTCAGGGGTGCTGTTGACAGGAGATGGAGCCCAGCTCAGCGGAAGAGCCACAGGTTAGGAATTTAGTAGGGCTGGATCCTATTCCTCCTTCCTCCGCTGCTCTGCTGTCTAATCCTGGGTGAGAACATCCCCTCTGGGCATCTGGTTCCCCTCCCTCTCTGACACATCTATTTAAACTGCAAATTCATTGGGGTAGGGACCATCTTGGTAATGACACAGCATGTACAGCACTCTGCACTAATAGTTCTATTAATAAATATTCCCACTGCTATTAAGTAATAAAAATGATGGTAAGAATTGGAAGGTTAATGATGCATTGCATTAATTCTGAGGTATTTGGGTATAAAATGCAAGACTGTAAACTTCCAAGCAGGAGCAGGCCAGGGGACACCTATGCTGTTTTCCCACATTTTTGGGCAATCCAATTAGCGGTAATAGAGTTTTTAACTACATGAGATTACTCCAAGAATACCATCACTAGAGGCTAAGTGTCCTGGAAGGCTGGGGGAAGGGAGAAAAGAAACATTATAGAACTGGAAGCAACAGAAAAGGGACAAGCACACAGCCTGAAATGCGCTGGAGATGGCATGAGCTGAGCCAGTCTAAGGCACCCAGATTTTCTACAAACATGGAAATATCCGGGCCACAGGCTCAAAGGTTCCATGTTCCCACTTCAATGAATTACAGAAGAGTTAAATACATTCACACTTCTATGCATTTTTAACCACAATGCTGAGGTAAAGCACAGACCTAGAAAAGCTTTCTAGTTCCGTAAACATCGGAGACATAAGAAGGAAACTCAATTCATGTAACATAATTAATTCCTGTTGCATTTGAAAACTGCCATTTGTCTGCAATACATATGAGCATCTCTTTTGCACCTTAAAATGAGCTTCACATAAAAGCTACCTCACAACCAGAAATGGTGATTACATTCACCAAGAAACAGAAGAATGGTTCTCTTGCCAGACCTTAGATTTGTTTTGCACCCCCTGAAATTTCCAGCCCTAGAAATGCTGGAAACATTTCCATTTCTGACATCATTCACTTCTGACAAACTTTGCTCTTTTAGACAGCTACTAAAGTGAAGTACCACAACTGACAAGAAATAGCATTTTAGCACTACTGCAACAGTTAGGATTGCTACAGCTTCTTTTGTAGTTTTACACTGATTTGAGATTAGATTTAATAAGACTGTTTGAAATATTCAGCTGTGCTGAAAGTATGTTTTTTAATATGATGAGCATGATTAGGAGAAAACCCTGCAGCACTGTCTCCCCCCACTCACAGAGGTAAATCAGACTGATTGATTTGGAACATAAGCTTTGTGCACAGAGGTAGAACTTACTGAAAAAGGTAAAGAGCAGGCTACACAGAAAAAACTGCTTCCACTTGAAAGGAGGAAAAAAAAAAAAGGAATTTCACAAAAGAAAAAGTGAAGGAGACGCTGTCCCCATGAACTAATTGTCTGTCTCATGCTATAGGGGATGCTCTTGCTTAGCTTACAAGTGAAAGACATTCCCTCCTGCCTCTGCAAGCACAGGAACTCACAGCACTAATACGACACCTTAAATGAGCCCACTTCCTTGAGCCTTGCCCAGGAGACTAGAATGGACATGCTCCTAACTCAGACACCGAGAAACATGTCTGATTAGCAGTCAGGCAGAAGAACATCTCTGACCACAGCCTTCCCAGGAAAAATACTCATGTTCAAGCTGAAAAAAAACCAGTGGATTGCCACAACTGCCTTTGTGTAAACATCAGCTCCAGATCAGCCAGCACCTCAGATAGCTCTGTCTGGCTTCCCTTCTTCTGAAACAAAATTAGAGGAAAATACCCATCAGAATAGGTCAGTGGCCAAACTATTAGGAAAAAATAAAAGCACAGGGGAAGACGTACACAGTGATTCATTAAATGTGCACTGCTAAGCCTCTGACAGTGAGCACAAACCAGATTTTCACAGAAATATACTGAATTTACAGAACTGTTGTGCCAGAGCATTAATTAGAATTGTATTTCTTGAGAAATTCTCAGTACTCCCCTAGAGTTGCCCCCACCAATAGGACTGATGTGAACCCCATGGTTCAGAGAGGAACAAAGCCAAAGCAGCCATAAACGGCACAACAAAAGCTGCACCCACTTCACGTGTACACCTACACAAAACGAGTGGACTGAGCATCTCAGGTTCTTAGAAAAACACTCAGCCTGGAAAACAAGCATGTCCTAAAGTGAGTGCCAAGTGGGAAGTCACCTCACACTGTCACTAGAACATGCCTTCATACATCATGTGCAATGAGCAGAACTGCTTTCCACAAAACCAACTCTGCTCCAAGCCCAGCAATTTGCATTTGACTACAGTAACTTCTCAAGATGCACCCCAGTCCTAATCTGAAAACATCAAGAATTTGAGATTTCGTTGCTTTCCAGAGCCAATTTTAACAGTGAGGCCAATTAAGCAGCAGAACATTATGTGAACTTTAGGTCTTATTCGTTCCTTCAGTTCCTATTTAGATGGTATTTGTTTAACTAAGGTTACTGGTTCTTGATACATTTAATGCTGCACTGCTCAGATTTGGCATGTTCTGTGCTAAGGAGGTATTTAATAAATTGAGTCATACCTTAACCTTCTCCTAAACCAGAGGCAGAATGCAGCACACAAAGCAAATCTCTCTGCCTTTGAATGGACTTTGCAGGCTCCTCTTTGCATTCTTCCTGATTTTTGCACTCAAAATGTAGCCAGCAGAACTCTCCAGTCTACAACTGTTCCCAATATTGCATTCAGGAGAAGTCCTTTCCTATTTATTGCTGGACTATTCACATACCCAAGGCTCCCACAGACGCTGTGGCTGAGAGTCAAACTGTTTCACCCACTTAGCTAAACTTCCAAATCCTCTTCCCAGAGCCTGTTCTTTACTCTTCTATTTCTCATTTTGCATTTAGCCATATTAAAACACATTTCATTCAAATGAGGCCAGCTTGTCACAGCGGCCCTGTAAACTGCCAATTTGCACGTCATCCACAGAAATTCAACATCTGCTTCTAAGCATTGAGCTGCCTCCTAGCAGAACACCCACAGAAACATTCCCAGGCTGTGGGACCAACTTCTTCAAAAATTACAAGTTAGACAGTTCATTCATTTATTGTGCTGAGTATCAATATTGTTATTATTGTGTACTATAATTTCTGTATATTTTTTAGAATAATGTCATGTAATAACTAAATCGAGCACCCTGTAAAGAAAATAAGGAAACAGTCATCTTTCTAAACAAAATCTGTAATTTTATTGGTGTAAAATTTTTGATGCAATCCATTTTCCATAAACAGTAGTCACCAACTTCAAATGCTCCTATCCTTAACTTTTATTTTTAAAAAACATTAACAGAAATAAGAACAGTTAAATTGTTCTTCTTCAATTTAGGACTAGGATCAGTCAGGGTGAGGCATTTTTTGTCTCCTGGGATTGAACAAATTAAATTATTTATCTATTCACATTTTCTGAACACTGATGAATTAGCAATTAGTTATCTGGCATATCCTCTATTATTCCAAACATTAAGATTTAAATGTCATGCTGCTGGAAATCTCTTCATCCAAGTCTTTCTCCATTCCTGGATAAAGTTTACTTGGGGCTGCAGATCTCAAATGTCCACTACCACATACTGCATTTAATATTAATTTTCAAACGAATTAGAAAATACTTCCATTGTCCTCATCATGTAACATAAGCTTATCTTCTTCCTTTTCCCACAGAAAGGCCACAGCTTTAAGAAATTCTGACAATACATTTTAACAGCAAGAAAAAGTGCAGGCATTCAGAGTATTTTTTACAGGCATTTTCTGTCCACTGGCTTTTCTACACAGACAGAAAATCCCTCACAAAGCATATCAATCTGCTCTAGACTCTTATATTTTAAAAGAAATAGGAAGAAGATCAATTTACACCACAGGAAAACAGGAAAACAATCCATGCAGCTTTGCAAAAACTGACACTGCTTTTGGAAAAATAAGCTGCAAAGGCTTCTACACTGTGAACACTTTGACAGATAATGAACACAGCACAAACATTCATGGCAAAAATAAATCAATTACTGATAGGAAACTAGTCTGATGCACAGGCTTTGGCTTTGCTGACTTCTTGGTTTGTTGAGGAGAATAGAGGGTGTTGGTTATTTTCAAGACATTCAGTTTACCACTATCAATTGTAAAATATAAAGTCTAAAAAAAGTACAGAGATTTAAAGCAATACAAACCAGAAAACCAGTAAGGTGCAAACAAGACCAGTCACTTGTGCTCCCACCCCCAGCTTTACATTTATGTACACAGGCTGATGTGTACTTGTCCCATGTCATGACATAAAACAGGAATGCTGAGAGATCTTCAGCTGCCACCCTAACAGTGACACATTTGCAAAAATATTTGTTGCTTCCTAGAGCCAAATAACAATCAAATACAATGAATAAATACAAATAAATAACAATGAAAACAGAGCCCTTAACCTTGGCATCATTTTCCAGATTGTCAGTCCAGTACTCACAGATTACTCCAGTGTGCAAAGTAAATCTGAAGGAAGTGCAGATGATTCTTGACCTTCCAAAATTTCAACTTCCAGAATTAGTACACAAATTTAAAAAATAATTCAAGGACACCACAACTTCACAGGGAGAGAGGTATAGCTTGTTTTTTGACAACTACATAATGAAAACATTGCATATATTTGTGATGACCCTTCTGGGTGGGTCATCACAATATTCCAACTAGCGGAATGATAAAATTCTTCGATTAATTCCTAATTACTTCTTTAATTAGAAGAGAACAGTATTTCATGTAACATGCAACTCAGGTTTAAATGACCTCTTAATTTCATATGAGGAAATCCTTGATCTTCTGAAAGGCATTAAAAAAAAACAAGCAAATCTTACCATTTTGATGCCAGTGGAAAACGTGACTGGTTTGACAGGTTTGGGTTTTTCCAGCTGCATTTCTAGCTGAGTAGATCTGTCCTTATGCTGAGCTAAGAGCAGAGAGGCAGGAAGATCAGAGCTCTCCTGTAAACATATGAGGAACAAACTTGAGTCCTAAACCAAAACAAATATTAATTAACACTGCATATTCTTCAAAACTGCAAGCTGTGACTACAAGGCCATTGCTAGGAGAACAGCAGAATGCCAAATATCCTCTCCCTCAGAAAGAGTTTACAGAAAATGATCATTTTCAGTAATAAGAAAAAGCTGCAGCAACCCCATAAATCAGAGTAACCTGCAAACAACTATTTTTATAGAATTCACATTAAAGACAATATAACAGGCTCCTTATTCCAACTGGCCAATGCAACTGTATTTATTAAAATAAAAAAAAAATTAGAACTTAATCAGAGAAGGAATAATACTGAGTAGTATAACTTGGATCAGATGTTTATCTAAGACACATTCTTTCTACCAATGAACTCAGACCAGTTTGAAATTGTTTCCCATTAGATTTCACCTGAGGCCGTTTGGAAATGATCCTTGCTCTGCTCTGCACAATGGCACTATTGTAAGTGCAACCAACAGCATATTTATTTTCTCCTTCAGCAACTTATTTTTAGGGAAGCCAGCCAATTTTTAAAAATATATGTATAAAGTAGTAAAATGAATAGTTAAGCAAATGAATTACTTAAACTCTCAGGACAGAATGATTATTAACATACATATATGTAAGTGCATTCTTGAGAGAGTCACGAAATTATTGGCCAAGTAATTTTCTAAGAGACTAATGTGGCTATCTACATGCACACAGAAATCCTTGAGAATTCCTGGCTAGAATTACCGTGAAGTTGAGAGCAGGGAAGAAGTTCAGACAGATTCTTCCTGAACTGCTCTAGCACAGTATTTTATTCCTAAGGCCCTCACACATCACATTTACTTCTGTTTCAAAGAACCAAGCAAATACTGAACTATGAACCATATTTGTTACTCACAAAACCAAACAGATTTTATGAACAGGACTGTGATTTTTTTAATTATTCAGTTCAAGGTAGGAAGTTGGATGTTTCTAATGCCACAAGATGCCTTGCTGTTTTTATGGTACCTGGAGAAATCTTCTGAAGTGATCATGAAGAACAGTCACATTGTACACTGACTTTTCACATCATTCTTCAGTCTTTTTTCCTCTCTGTATTTTATTACACTGCCTTTGTCTTACCACTAGAATGCAAGTTAAAAGCAGAAAACTCTAACATGGCAAGACCTGGTCCAGAACCACAAATGCAACAACTAAGGCACAGGCTCCTACTTGCATTTCTGTGATTATCTAGGAGGAGGGGAGGGAAGATGCTGAAAACCTAAATTGTAGAGACATCTAATTTCTGTACAACTGGGAGAATTTTTGGACCACAAATGCACTAGTTTATAGCCTGCTTCTCTCAAGTGTTGTACATCTCTAACCACCATGCAATAGCATGTGCTGCCAGCTGTCAGCAGAGGTTAAGGATGTTGAATTCTTTCAATCACCAGGTTTAACATGTTGGGGGAGAAGGGAAGAGTGGAAAGCGTTCTCTTGTTCATTTTGTCCTTCATATTCCTTAAACTCTCACTGCATTTCTAATGGAGTGACTCAAGGGAGCCAACTTTTAACCAGCTTCTCCAGAGTTCACACAATGACCAGTAACCAGATTACACAACTGTGGGAAACCCACACTGTGCCAGCAAGGCACCACATCCTGATTGTTTGTCCTTTTGAATATGCACAGGGCCCTTCTGTTAACTATTAACACACGTGGAAGTTCCAACCCCGTGTTTATCCATACCAGCAATTTTCTGTATGGGAAAACAAACTGTCTACACTATGAACAAAGCTGGTTATACGCAACAATTTCTGAAAGATTTGTCTCAAAACCCTTGAGGTTCTGGATATGTGGATAAAAGTGTGGCTATGACGTCTTTAACACATTTGCCTGACTCCAAGCTATGCCACAGCTCAGGGAAAACCTGCTCCTCTGCCATGTGCTGCAATCCCATTGTGCTCATGCCTGGGAAGTATGGGCTGTTGAAGAGGAGAGGGCAAGTCCAATAACACACAAGGTATCTAAGAGATCGTCTTAGAATCCTCTGTATACACACAGGAGAGTTTGTACAGCACATAAAGAAAGTGCTTTAATATTTTACTCAGCCTGGATTATCCAAGACTATCGAAGGTTCAAAAAAAAACCCAAACAAACAACAACCCAAAAAAAACCCCACTCATATAACTCTTCCAGTGATACATAAAGTGCATTTGAGTCTGCAAGTCTAAATTACGACAGGGTATTGTGTAATAATAAAGTGAGAGGTTTTATTGTAAAACAGGTGACCTACAATGAAGGTAACATAGAAATTGCCTAATTTAGTACTGGGAGGCAAAAAGGACCAGACTGTTTTTCCAGTGGCCAGCAGAGCGTGGGTCTGCCCCGATGCCTTGCTCACCTCCCCAGCACTTCACACTGGCCTTCCCCTCCCTGCTCCCAGCCAAGGAGGGGTTCATGGAGCCTTGGCCCCAGGCCCAGTCCTTTCTGCACGAGCCCCTGCACTTCCCAGGCTGGCCAGAAACCAGGGCCCACTGCACAACATTTTAAATACCCAACATTTCTGTGCCTCTGGACTATCTAAATTTTCAGCTCTTTGAAGATGGCACAGTATTCTCAAACACTTTTGTACACAACTGAGACCTTTACTCCATATGAAACACCCATAAGTAACACATATAACGACTTGGAGCACCACGATGGCGAGGGAAGGGGCACCTCTCCCGTGAGGAAAGGCTGAGAGCATCGGGATTGTTCAGCCTGGAAAAGCAAAGGGTTTGGGGTAACCTCATTGTGGCCTTTCAGTATCTGAAGGGAGCTGACAAAAGATGGGGAGAGACTATTTACAACAGCCTGGAGCAACAGGACAAGGGCAAGAGGGCAGGTTTAGCTTGCACATTGAAAGAAATTCTTTACTGAGGGTGGTGAGGTCCTGGCACAGGTTGCCCAGAGAAGCTGTGGATGCCCCAACATGGTGAGTGTTCAAGGCCAGGTTGGATGGGGCTCTGAGCAATCTGCTCTAGTGGAAGTTTTTCCCCCCATGGCAGGGGGTTGGAACTGGATGGTCTTCAAGGGTCCTTCCAACACAAGCATTTCTATGACTCTATGAGATTTGTAGCTTCTTAAGATTTCAGCACCAAAGATAAAATTCATTTCTTGATAAGGAAAATACCTGTCATCTCTACATGTACAACACAAAAACTGTGTCTTAGATTATTTCTTGCTACCCAGTGGCAGGGGCAAACTTGAAAAAAAAAAAAAATTACCATGATCCAGTAGGTCTGGGGTGTAGGTTGACCACATCAGGTCCAAAGAAGATTCAAAACCAAGGTAAGGTTCCCACCTTCCTCTGCTCTCACTCTGCAGAGTCAGTGGTGTTACCAGTGGTATCTCTGTAGCCAGAAATTAATCCTTTTTGGTTTAGCACAAAACCAGCAACCATAGATATAAGATTGGTTTTTTTAAGTTAATTCTTTACACTGCTGCTGCTTATGCTTGGCTTTTGCTGCATTTCTCATTTAAGTTTTAGTTATGATCAGTTTCATTTTCAGATTTGCAGCACAGCATTAGAGGGATTTCAGAGACCATAGGAAATGTTTATTTGTTTAACAACCACTGGTTTTCCAGAGACTTTGTAAGTCATTACACAAACACTTCAGTGCTGGTTTTATAAACCTTAGAAATATTACAAAGCAAGTTTTGGCTCAAATTTAAGTTGACACTGCCCCTTCAGAAACAGAGACACAACTTGAAACTGTCCAGTTTCCTCCCTCAGCCTTTAAAAATCACCTTTATGTTGTTTTTAGAATATTAAGATATGTTTTAATAGCAATACATATGCAATCACAGTTGAAACTACCTATTTTAGTCATGTTTAAGGGTTATTTATAACTATACTTTCTGCAAGCCATCTGGTGAAGGTTTCCAATAAAACCAATTGCTGTGTTAAAAAAAAATAATAAAACAACCAAACACACATCACCACTGGTCTCTAGTCAGTTAGGAGTGTGTTTTAGAACAGGGTTTTAAAAAGTCAGAAACTAAAAATCCATATTCTGAGAAATTAAATTCACATTCATAGTGGAGTTTTTATTAATTGATCCACTATTCCTAATTGTGTGGACTGTAAACATATTTACCTTTAAAGTGAAAATAGATTGCTGGATGTAAAGATACAGGCTTGGGGGTGTTTTTTAAAGAACCTTTCTGCTCATCTTTGCTTTTGTCTACAAAAGGAAAACCAATGACAGGTTGCCAGGAATCCCGGCTTGGAGAAAGGCATCTCTTCAGGAGGTCCTGAATCTCCTAAATTACACTTAGATCCTCTATCCATGTCAGTGCCTTCTGCACTGGCTCCAAGAGGAACTCTATTTTTTCAGGAAAAGTAGAAAAGCATCTGTATCTTGAATAAGAGCTGACACTACAAAGCAGGAATTAACACTGTACTAGTGTGAGATGCATTGATATAAGAGATTGATATTTAGATATGCCAAGCAGCTTTAACCACACTGACACCGCTGAACACATGTGCATATGCATACATACTTCTTTTCTCTGATTTCCTTCAGAGTCTGTGTACACAGACTGAGCTCAAGGGTGTTAAACCTGTGAATGTGTGTGTATGCATGTCTGTACTCACACTCATATTGAAAAAATTTAGATGTGAATCTTGTTTAAGTGAGACACTGATTGAGTTTCTCTATGCCCACACATTACTGTATTTCAGATGCAGAATCAGTAAATTAACCAAGATTACCACAACTTCCTCCATTTGTCTATACAAACTTCACTCACTTCAAAAGGAGCCACTTGTACCAGAGAAGTTGCAGTAAGAGAACATGATGCACTCAAGGCAAGAAAACTTTTCATTGTAGTAGTTTTTGAATACAAAGGGACCACCAATCATTTAGGTGCTCTGACTGAGAAAGGGCTGACCAATGCTTGGATAACTCATGAGGTTACTGTCCCCTGCTCTCCACCATCTCCACTGCAGAGGTGGCTGAGTCAAGAAGCACCTCCTGGTGAACATTTTGCTTACACACCAGACTATCAGCCACGACTCAGAACTGCATAACAAGCCACCAGTGGTAGATTAAGTCTACAAATCCCAGAAGCACTCTTCACCCACTCCTTAGCTCACCAAAACCAGAGTGGTTTGCAACACTGAAATAAATAACAGGTGAGAGAATGGAAACACAAAACATGTGAAACAGGGACAGATGTGTTAACTCCACACCGTTAGCAGGGATAGAGATGAATGTCAATGCTACTGAGCATTCAAAGCCTCTGGTTTTGCTACTCACCAGATCATCCAGGAGTGCCTGTTTATTCTTCCTTTTTATCATCTGTTGTAGCTGTTCTTCCTTCTGCATGAACAGTCGCCTTTGTTCGCTTTCCTGCCGCTCCACCTCCAGAGCCTCCTCCAGCTCTTCCTGCTCCCGCGTCTGAAAGGGAAATCAGAAATCAGCTCACAGCCACCCCACAGCTCCACTGCCCACCAAGGGACCCAGGGCAGGCCATGCAAGAAAAGCAGTCAAATTCTACCTTTTAAAGCAGAATTTTAATCTGATTATGGATGATTATTCCACCTCCTTATTGTCTAGTGTAAAGTTAAGATTTTGAACTTGCTGCAGTTTGGATCTGACTCCTTAAATGTTAGAGAATGGGTTTTCCCTACACTTTCACTCTAAAGGAAGCCTCTCTGGACTCCCACATATCCTAATACTCAGTGATGTAAGTAGGGTTAACAAAAATATAATCCCACACTGCTATTACTGATTGCTCCACTCATCAGCTGCATCTTCTTTGCAAAGCACACCCTGTGCTCACCAGTGGTGTAGAAGAAAAAGGAGAAATTACAAAAATGTGACTATTAATAGAGAAGCCTATAAGTTTAAGCATGAATTGTGAAAATGTCACATTTTCAGAAAATAAGGAATTTTTCCTATAACCTGGGCTGCAGTCATGTGACATGAGATGAAAAGAAAGATTACTGGTACAAAATGACAAGTTTTTGTTACAGATCTATTTCTTGGCAAGTCTTTTTTTAACCTGTAAACTATTAAGTAATCTGTATCTGAAAATCACAATCAAAGAATAAAAAAACAGAAGAGGGCTCAGAGACAGGGGAAACTAAGAGCATTAAACAATTTTATAAAGAAGAGGGATCAAAAGAATGTCAGTTGGGTTGCAAGAAGGTATAAGGAGAAACATACAGGAAACATCTTCCAAATCTTCTCCATCAAAAATACTAGAGCAAAGGGAGATGCAGTAAAAATGGCGAGATAATTAAAATTTTATAAACTTAAATGGATGATTTATTGATGAAAGCAGTTTCAGCAAAACATCATAGGGGAAGACAATGACCTCTTCTCTGTGGTACCCAGTGACAGGACCCAAGGGAATAGCCTGACATTGTGTCAGGGGAGGTTTAGGTTGGATATCAGGAAAAGGTTTCTTCACCCAGAGGCTGGTTGGCACTGGAACAGGCTCCCCAGGGCAATGGTCACAGCCCCAAGCCTGACAGAGCCCAAGGAGTTTTTGGACAAAAACTGCTCTCAGGCACAGGGTGTGACTCTTGGGGATGGTGCAGTGCAGGGCCAGGAGCTGGACTCAATAATCCTTGTGGGTCCCTTCCAACTCAGTTTATTCTGTGATTCTGTGATCATTGAGGCCAAGAGCACAGTAAAGTTTGTTCTAATCATAAAACTGTATCACAAAGCCCAGCTACCTGATATAAGCCAGAATATGTAAAAAATATCCTTCTACCAGACAGATCAAGCCAGTGGGTCCCAGTGAGGCTCAGTTACCCCCTGGATGCAAGAGCTGGATCACCTCACAGATCTCATCACCTGCCACCGAGCCAACAGAAGCTGCTTCCATTTTGTAACTGGTGCAGTGACACTGGTGAAAAGCTGGTCACCAACCAGCAACCACCTGGAACTGGGCTCTCTTTGCATTTAATGAAAGGAAAAAAATAAACAGGAAAATCCCCAAACTGCTAACTGAGATTATGTCTGAGAATTAAGGGATTTAGTTAGTTCGGTCAACAGAACTGAAGAGCTCAGGGTTTTTGAGACATTCCAAGGCTCTTCCACATTTATCTCTAAAGACTGCCTGGAATTTGCACTGAAACAGAAGAAAACTTGTAGGGAAGTGCTGACAGACCTAGTCTGAAGAAACAGCCCAGAAAACTTATAGTCAGAAATAAGTAAACTGATAAACAAACCTAAACCAGAGCAGACTACAGGAAAATGGAAGAATAATCATGTGTCAGATCAAATTCTTTAGAGGAAAACCAAACAGAACAGTAAAACAGAAAAGATGAGTTCAACAGGCAGCAAAAGTTGTGTCCAGACTAAAGATAATCTAAACACAGTCCTAATATGTGAAGGAAAAGATGATGACAGTGAAGCCTGGAGTAAACTCAAGCCTACAAGTGAAGAAGTAAGAAGAAAGTAAAATAATGTTTCACCACATTCAGGAAAGGATAATCAAGAAAACATGCACATTCCCATCACAGAATTCAGACAAAACTATTTCAAGACTGCACAAAGCAGCAAGTGAAATCAAACATCTAGTGATAAAGTAGGAGGCAACAAGTTACCCTGTGACTGAAGAACTGCAAATACTTAAGGAAGAAACACTGGAAAAGTTGTAGTCCACTCAGGGTGCAAAGTTTTATAAATAAGAAATGTATATAAATATCTATATATAAAAAACACTTTATAATTACAAGAACACCAAGATTTTCATGCTTTTTTTCTGAACTAAAAGAGAAGAACAGTCTTAGGTAGAATGTATTTCCAGCAGAGATGGGAAAACAGAGTTCCTTATGAGAGGCATTAAGATCTCTGCATTCAGTTCTGGCCCCTTCTGCTTGCCAAACACGAATCCAAACTGGAGCAGGCAAAGGGTAACAAAAACAACAAGAGGGACGGAAAATATCTGTATCCCTCAGAAGCAACTGACTACAGAGGACAGAAAAATTTAAGTCAAGAATGTAGGGACAACGACTGGCCATAAGAAGTTTAGGCAAGAAAGTAGGACACCTTTCTACCATGGATGGAGTAAAGACATTCCAAAACTTGCTAAGAAGAGCTAGAGAGGAAAAGCACCCTTTCAGTTTTTAGGAGAGGGGTAAATTTATAGGCAAGATCATGCAGCTTTTGTAATAACCACTGTGTAAAGTCTATTATTATGTTTCAATTGTTGAAAAAGAAATTATGAATGTTTCAAATGTTAAAAAAGAAAAAAAAATGAAATTTCTCCAGCTCTCCAGTGAGTGTGGATTCCCACAGGCTTGCCCAGCTTCCAGCAGCCAGCCTCCAGCACAGCAGGACTGCAGAGCACAGCAAACAGAAGTCCTGGGGGCTTGAGTGGGTACAGGGTATTACAGAGCTGCTTGACAGGATCACACAGACCCTGCACAGGCTGTCAGAGTCACTTCCTTGAAGGGAAGGTGGGCTGCAGGCAGAGCATGCTGTTCTCACTGTGACCCCAGAGGCTGCAACTCCATTGTAAAATAAGACATGTAGCCAAAGCTTTGGCAGGTCTCTTCAAGCTCTGAAGCAGAGGATATTGCACAGTGTCAGAGACAGGATAACAGATCAGAGATGGACCCCTAGGGAAATTTCCTTGCCTTTAAAAGGAAGAGGTTCAAACAAACATTTTTCAGATTCCAATCTCCTCCTGTGAAATCCTAGAGCTAAAGAAATCACTCAGAGTTTTGCCACAGACTTCAGGGGAGTGAGGATATCACCCCTACTGATTTGAAAGCAAGTCCTTAGTGCAACTGCATTAAAACACAAAACCTTGTTATGTCACACTCTGGGCAGACATTTTCCTTCAAGAACTGATAACAATGTGTATTTTTATGCTGAAAAAATATTTACCAGATTAAACTTTTCCTACAGGAATAGATGCATGCAAGTTTATTTTTAAAGAACAAAATGATATGTGAGACATAATTTAATGAATGAATCTTCAAAGAGCCCTGTGTTTTGCATACAGATCATATATACAATATCCCTGATGTTACTGTTATCAGCTCTTGAACAAAAGTTTTAATGTTTGTTTCAACATCTTTCATTTTGAATTTTGCATAAAGCAGGCCTGTGCTTTGTCTCAATTTTACAACTCTCTCCTGGGAGCTTCATAATGTCTGAGTCTGGATTCCTTTTTTCCTTCAGATGAGAAAGGAACGATTGTCCTGGTGTAGGAATGAACTTCATCTCTCCTGGATATTGTCCAACGACACTGCCAGCACGCATGCCATGGTGATGTATTAGACACAGGCTCTACTGCCTGCCCCTCTCTTCAAGCCCTTCCCAAAACAAAGCATAACTACATTTCAACTATCAACCTCAATATTTAAATACAAAGAAATCTGCACAGTGCTTTCAGCTTTGAATTGTTTTAAGAAAGTACTCCACAAATCTTTAACAAATGAATAAAAATTGTAGGGGAGAGAAGTTAACTAACCAGTTTTAACTTATTCTTCTGAATGACTTCTTTGTTATCCTTTTGATACAGCTCCATTTTCTTTTTGGTGTTCTCCAAGTCCACATTGTTGGTCAAGTTAAATACTGCATAAATATTATAAAGAGAGAAAGCAAAAGTATTAGGCCAGCATGCATGCCCATGACAAAGAAACACTATTCTTGTGCTCTCTATCCCTTCTAGCCAGATATAAACATTGCAGTAACAGAACTTATTTAAACAAGCCCTATAAAGACACAGACGATCTGCTAAGTCACTGCACTTCAACAAAAGCCAGCAGAGTTTCTGTAGGTTTACACATCTGTAGGAGATTAAAATTTGAATCTTGCATCCCATTTTGTGACACTGGTAATGATACACATGAATAATCACCATACTATTCATAAAACATTGACCTTTTCAAGTAGCAGTTATAGCTAAGAACACAGTGAGTCCTGTAAAATTAAATTAGACCAAACACATGCATATTAAGACAAGGTTAGAAATTAAGTCATTCCATTTCACAGGGAATATCTAATGCACAAAGACTACAGTGGCTGTTTGAATTCTCAGGTACACAAAAAAAATTCACATTGCTTGATAACTTAAAAGGCACCAATGTACAATTACCTTTATTATGAGGAATCTGCAGATGCTTGCAGATTAATAGGTCATCTGACATTCTTTTGATGTCTCTCAATGGTAACAGGCTATATCTCATGTAATTATGAGCAAGCAGGGTCGGCCAGCAAGCTCCACAGTTTAGCACAACATTCCCAATTATCTACACATGGCACAGACGATATCTCAAGAAATTGAACAGTTTCTATAATCAACAGCTTGAAAGATGTAGATGGTTTGGATGATTAGTAATTTGATGCAATGCCTGAGCCCTTCACCTCTAGGTCACTGGTTCATTTGTGGGTCAAGTGAATTCCAGCTGAACGCCGTTATCACTGGGAAGTCACTTGGTGATCCCTGTCCAGAGTGGATGCTGGGCTCATGCCTGTGGCCTTAAAGCTCCTGAACAGTGCCAGCACACAGCACTCAAAGCCTCCAAGAGCTCTGTCATGTGGCTACAAGAGCAGCGAAGTTTGTGCTGCCACTGATAAATCCTTCTCAAGAAACAACCACACAGTGACTGTGCTACATCAGACCCTGTGGAAGGGAAGGAAGTTCTTGTGAAAACACCAGCATGGGACTTGGGAGATTTTGGTGCAGTTC
Source organism: Aphelocoma coerulescens (assembly GCF_041296385.1). Classification (NCBI taxonomy): domain Eukaryota; kingdom Metazoa; phylum Chordata; class Aves; order Passeriformes; family Corvidae; genus Aphelocoma; species Aphelocoma coerulescens. Next base: position 62,328,985 of record NC_091019.1, read on the forward strand.
CTTCTTGCCAGGCTTTTAGGCAACCAGGGCCAAACTAACCCTGGGCAGAGGCACCACTGCCAAGTCATTTGTACCAGTGAGGCTGCTAGGGAGGAACAGAAGGAAGCAGCATGAAGTCTGTTGTTACTCATCAGGATAACACACATCTCAGTTTGGGGAAGATCCTATCCCTTCCTTCATCCTCTCCACAGGTAACACAGGTGAAATTAGCATTTAGGAGGGTTCTAGGCAAACCAAACCAAGAGTAGCCCAGACTGGCAAACCAGGTGAGAGCAGAGAAGGAAACATCAAGAGATCAAAGCCAGGAGCAAATGGAGATAAGAAGAAATGGGAAGGTCCAAAATGGTAGAGTAGTGGGATGCAGCTCAGTTCTACAAGCCCAGCTCACTACCACCAAGAGAGGCATTCCTGCTCTTGTGCTCCTGTCCCCAGGAACAGGCCTCACCCTTTCCCCTGCTCTGACTCCAGAATTCCCCTGGATGCTTTGCAGTGTCAACAGAAATCCTCCAGTAACCTGAACTGGCTCAACACAGGGGTCAGGCAAGTACCAGAGAGGGTACCAGGGAAGTAATTAAAGAGTACAGATGGGAATAGGAATATTCTCTTTCCAGGAGTTATCAAACCACCACCTCATTTTACTGTTATTAAAAATTTCCAATTTCTTCAAATTGCAAAAAAAAAGGGCTCAGCAAGATACAGCTGAAGAACTTCCTAACCTTAAGTTAAAAACCCAAATTGCTGTATTTATTTTTCCCCTTTTCTAAATAATAAGCAATATCAAGAGGACTGACATTTCAATTCAGCCTGGCTCCTGAATCAGCTGAACTCTTCCAGCCCCACCCCAGCATCCTCAGTTCAGAGGGAAGATCTAAGATGGAGGCTGAGTTTGTGCTTTAAGAATTTCAGAATTAACACCTGAGTTGAATTTTGGAACTTCGCTACTGTTCCTGGGCAGATTGCTGGGCCTCTGTACTGGAGGTCTCCCATTGGCAAGAACCACAAGGGGAATAAAGGTTCCTTCGTCCTATACACCACCTGCTGTATCTCCATACTATAGCTACAGCCAGCACTTCTCCCTGGGGTCTTGATCTCATCCCAGATGGAACCTCTGGGCACTGCCATAACCCAAACAAGCCATTCAAAGTTCAGCTCCTTGGTTTTTGGGAGTAAGTTACCTATTCCAAATGTTTTGGGGCTTTTTTCCTCTCCAAAAGGCATAACATTTTCCTATTTCATATTGTGACAAACACTTTCTGGTCATAGCAACCTCTCCTTAGTAAAGCACATTATTTTACCCTTATGTTTAGTAATTTAATGGAGATCTGACCTCCCCATTTCCAGCCTACAGTTGCCCACTTACAAGAAGTTTTAATATTTGAGTATTAGGGGAGAGAAGAAGTGTCATGTGAAAATGCTGGCATATAACCAGACCAGGGCTCTGCAATGACAGCAGCTGCATGGGAATGTCAGCACTTCCTACAACTTAAATCCTCACAGCAGCTCTCTAAACTCTTCAATGACGACACAAGAAAGAAATAGCATATGAGCCATGCTGTGCTAGCAGGATGCCCAGATGCCACCTTCAGGTGCACGAGGAGATGCCAAATTGCCTTTAGGCTCCTGAACATTGTGAATATTTCTCTAAAAATAAATCCAGGAATAAGCTGGTGATCTCTGTTTTGCAACTATTGCTGCTGGAAACCTTCAGGGTTTGTTTTTTTTACTTCTTTCTCAGTTATCTTTAATAGGTTCAACTAGTCATAATTTGGCCTATAAAACAAGAAGCTTAAGATTTAAAGCTCATACTGGGGAAAAGCAGGCATGTTTTAAACACACGCAGATGCCTACCTTTATTAAGAACTACTTACAAAAGTGTATTTTGGTACTTCACAGGAAGTAACATTTCTATCTAAAAAAATCTATTTCTGCATCAATGTTTGAGAAATTTTTAGCAGCCACCTGCACAGTCACCCTAACAGCCCACTGCTCTGCTCATGGCAAGGTGGAAGTGTTTATCCCCTCCTTGTTTTCCTGCTGTGGCTGGAACCAAACCACAGCTACGACCCCCTCAGCAGTCAGATCTGCTCACACCACACTGACTCTGCTCTGTCCATCTTATTCTGCTTTGTCACTCAAGGTTATTGTAGGACACCAGCAACCAGAGACTCAAACTTCCAGCACCCTCAATGGCCAGAGCAAATTTGTCCCAGAGAAGACTGATACATAGTCATTGATGAGGAGCACTGTTCCGGTCCTAAGCATCTCCTCCTCAACACTGAGTTATCCACATTTCAAGAGTGGAAACACTTAAGAGCTACATTTTGTTGTAAGAGTGGAAACAGTGTCAAAAAAGTGAAAAAAAAAAGTAAAATGGTGGAAAGTGTAACACTGTAACCTGGATCTCTTACAGCAACAGTGTCAACAGCTGCCCTTTAGTGCATGAAAACTGCATCTCCCCTCCCACAATAAACACCTACCAGCAAAACAAGTTGCTCTTTGACACTGCATGGTTACCAGCCAGCCAAAACATCTTTCAACATATTTTCTAATAAATTTTTCATGAGCTTCAAACGTCTTTTCATCAATATTTATAGAATACAAATTCTTGCCATTGTATCCTCACAATTACAGCTGACAAGTCTGTTTTGCAAGGGGCACTAGGGCACAAAAAATAATTAAGATATTATTTCCCTCTCTTGTCCCTTGTCCCCTCCACAAGTTACTTGGCATTTAAAACCCAACAACTATAAAACCAAAGAACACAGTTGCTAATACTCAACACACTAACTTTTACAGAGCTAGGACTATGCAGCACTTTTTTTTATTTGGCCTGCTTTGAGTTTTGCCAGAAATTTATTTTAAATCTAATTCTTAACTTTAAAAAAAAAAATAAAATATAGAACTAGAAGAACTAAAAAGAGTTAAAAATCCCAACTCATATGCTACACCTACCCTGAAAAAATATTGGTGTAGATCTGAATATGAGTGGCAAAGCAGATGGCTGATTTGAAAAGGTTTCAAAGAGAAGACAGACTTATTTTTGTCAATGTTGAAATATAGCATAAGCCGATATAAGAGGCCTGAAGCCCTTCAGGGAAAAGAAACAGAAGCTGTTTTGTATGCAACAATTATTTATCTACTTATCCATCTCACATTGGTTGGTTTATAAAATGACTTGCCTTGAGACATCTGTTAAGTATAACAGGAAGACTATTGTGTTTTTGTGAAACATTTCATTCTATTTAGGTGAAACTTCCAACTTCTGAAATTCAGCCTCTACAGGGAGACTTTCTCTGCTTTTCAAAACAACACTGATTATACAATTCTATAACAAATGGAAAAATATTTTCCCAGTTATAAAAAAGAAAATGAGACAAAAATGTTAATTAAATGGCACAAGAATTTGTCCAGAGACATAACAGTATAAATGAATATCACTGCACTACAGGACTCAGTCCCTCAAAATCTCCCTGTTTTAGACTAAGACTAAAAACTATTAGCATTAGTTCGTTATAAGCAATATTGCTCCCATCCTACTATAACAACCCCTTAATTATCATCTTTATAAAACCCCAGATTGGGAATGGCAGAGTGCTACAGAGGGAGACAACCTCATCCTCAGTCTGCCTGGGATACCCCAGGCTACTGTGGCACCTTCTCTTGGTGCTTTTAATGCCTGATCCCTGTACTTTTAAAAGGAGTAGGAGAGGGATGAGGGGGAGAAAAGATGGAAGAGAATTTAACAGGTCCCTTCCAACCAACATTTCTGGGATTGTAACAAAATAATTATCAGAAACAAAAGAAAACCCACAGTTAAGCCAGAAAAGTCTAGTTAGGTATTAATAATTGTTTCTGTTTATCCTCAGTGGTCTTGTATTGAGTCAATAATTTTTCCAGAAAAATTGCATGGTAATGAATGATTGAAATCACTCAGCCCGAATCAGTCTAAGAAAGACCATTTTGGCTGGAAGTGTGAAATCTCTGTTCACATGAGATGACTGAAACAGATCTCTAATAAAGCTGCCCAATTTCCAGCTCGGTTATTGCCTTTGTCAGGACCAGCAACACCATCCTCGAGAACACACACACAGAAGGGAAAAAAACTAAACCACAAAACAATAAACAGCACAACCCACAAGTGATCACAGATAGCAAAACCCTTTCTATCCAAGGATCACTTGTGAGATAAGTGTTCTGAGCAAGACAAGTCAAGAGGCAGCCGGTATTGCACAAAGTCTTGGAGGAGTAGGGAGATACAGGAACACACAAATAACAGCAGCCTCCTTCGGAGCTGAATGCAGTGAATGTTTTTAAAAGCAGCAATTACCGCTAACAATTGTGTTGCGGTAATGCCTGGGGGCCTCACTCAGGTACCAGGAGAAGGTGCCAGGCACAGGCTGGGAGGCGGGTCCTGCTCCGGAGAGATTTCACACACAGGGCTTAGAAAAACGGCCACAGATACTCTGGGGAAGAAGAAATACTTGGGGGAAATAGAAAACTTTGTAGAAAGAGCAAGAGAATTCACATTGTGCCCAAAGAGTGCAACTTGTATCAAGACTCAAAGGTTTAACCATGTCCCTCTCATCATATGGGCACAGACCTGACCCACTCAGATACATGCTGTCCACACCTTTCCCAAAGGCAGGTTTTAACTCTCACTTTATTTTTATTCCTTGTGCTAATGACAACAAACTGTGTTTACAATGTTCTCAAATTGGCCAACCGATTTTTCTTCTGAGGAAAACTTGCGTTAAAATGTGTTTTTTATTTAAAGCCTTGTTTAACACATTTTAGCCCAAAGCATTATTCACTGGCTACACTCTAAACCACTTCAAAAACGTGGTTTTTATAATAGAAATCTTTAAAGGTGACTATCCTAATGTTTGTTTGACCTTCCCACACACACGTGCTGCTGCTGCACCACCCAACTCTTCTATTTCAACAGAAAAGGTCTGTAGGTATTAAACAGCTGATATGAAGGGGGAAAATGTGTTTGAAGTGAGGTCAGCAATTGCTCTGTCTCATTCCATTTCAAGTTTTGGAGCTGACCTACCTGAAATATTTAGAAGACCTATCAGAATCAGGCTCACATGAAATACACCTATACAGCATGTTTACATTTTGTCTCTGCTAAGCACCTACTTTATTTAAGCCCCCGCAACAACTCCAGAAACAAAACCTTCCAGCAAAGAGGAAAAAAGTTAAAGCTGCATATTGACCATCTCACAGAAAAACTGAAAGTTTGGGGCAGGGGGAGAGAGGGGAAATCCAGTTCCCTGTCCCCCTACCTTCCCAATGTGACAGCTTGAACAACCACCGCCAGCTACTGCCAACCTGCTGAGTGTTGGCTTCACTGTGTTGGCACTTCACTTCACTTCAGTGTTGGCAAAACTGCCATGCACATCCTTTCTTTTCCATCTTGTAGCCCAGTTTTTCACATGAGCAAGCAAGCAGGGAATTCAGAGACACGCAAAAATGAAATTACTACTCTCAAAAGTAAAATGTGAGATTATCATAGAGTCAAAGACACTTTTAACACATTGTTCAGTCACACCATTCACAACACGCACTGGAAAAAGTCACACCAAACAACTGCCAGGTGGGGAATTCTTCTCAGGAGCACAGCAGGGATGGGCTTGGAGAGAAATGTCCAATGGGCTTTATCACCAGGGAGAGAGAACAGAGCCTGAACTCTTGCCTAAAGTGGTGTTGAACATAACCTGTCCTCTGGGATCTGTCTGGAGCTGGTAGATCATAAATGAACCCATTGACAGTGAAAATTAAGAGCCTTCTGACTGCACCCCTTCTTTCCTCTCATCACCCTGGTTGCTACATGAAGGAACCGGGATGCAGTTGGACTTCCAATTCTTTTAGTATTTTAGGTGTCCCTCTCAGGTAACTAACTCCAATTCCTAAAAACTCTATCAAGCTTCTTCATTATGTATTTGCAGGGCCAAAACAACTATTGGCCAATTCACTCTTTTTTATAAGGTTACCAAGACCAGCCAGGTTTCTGCTGCTTCTAAACCAAGTTCCCAGTACAGGCTTTGGAACCATTTGCAATGTAACCACCTAATCCCAAGAGCTGTAGAATCACAACATCCTGCACAAATTCATGAAGTTCAGACAATTTCACGCAAAACTTCAACTCCCTTGTTACAGATGTTGAAAAGCCCTGCAACAGCAGTTAAGTGGGAAACTGTATTTAATGCTACATAAATAAATGCAGTTTTGCTTTCCATATGCACACAGATTCTTCCAGGATCCTCGGGCCATTCTTTCTATTCACTCCCTCCTTCCCCCATACCATTCCAAAAAATATACAAACAAAGCTACACCCACATCATCTCCTCCAAATATTTGGACCCATGTGAGTGTGAGTGGTGTTTCCCAGCCACACAATTTGGCTTCCCAGCCTCAGCCTTCTGATGCCAACAAAAACACGATACACTGCTCACAGCAGTAAGTGTACTGGATACTTTTCTACAAAACACCATAGGGCAAAAAGGAGCAAGGGCTCCTTTGAGAATTGAAGGAAAAGTGGCATCTCCATGGTTTCCTCCAAATCCCATTCACTGCCCCTCCTGCATGCTCTAAGTCACCTCTTCTTCCTCCAGGTCAAAAAAAAAAAGAAAAGCCTCAGAAGCTCATAAAAACCAAGAAGAAACCATTTAGGAGTTACTCCTTTGAACACATCCTTGCTTTTCTAAGCAAAACCCATCACTCCACCATAAATCACAAGTCACCCTAAGAAGAAAATCATCTCTGTTGATAACATTGTCCCTTCCCCACAGGGCAAAGTTCTGCTTCAGCTAATCCAAAGAGAAAGAAATCAACGTCTGTTCCTAAACCTTCTCCTTCTGCACAGCAACATAAAATGCTACCACAGTGGTACGTAAGGTCATGAGCTTCAAAGCAGCTTCAACTACTGTACTTGCAGAAGCAAAAATGATGAAAGACACCATATGGCTTCTGTCATGGTAGATAAAGCTAATGGAGGCATATAATGAAAATTTCAATTTCTCCTTTCTTTGTTTAATTTTTGCCAGTGCAGCACTGACAGTCCCCTGCAAGCCTTTCTTTTCCAGCTATAGAGCACTGCTTCCTCTTTGGACTGTGGTTTTTTTCCTGGCAGATAAAATGTTTTACTTAACAATGTCCTACAGTTCAGCAAATATGATTAAAATCCAGAAAAAAAATAATTAGATAAAAATCTGATACTATGATAAATCATATTACAGAAACTGAACTTAGACATTCTCACAGGCAGCTGAGTCAGAAGATAAAAGCCTATGGTCTCATAAGCACAGCACATCAAAAATGCAAGCATTAAGACTTACCAATTTCTTCTATTTCTTCCAAGAAATCATTATATTCATCTAGAGTGGGAAAGTCTTCCTCTCTTTTATTGTATCTTTGAGAGAAGAGAAAGAAGTATTTATACAACATAGAAAGATGCCATTTCCATTCAACAAGGCTTTGGCTACAAACTGATTAAGCATTGATCTAGTTTTATCAAATATGTGCTTTGTGACTCCCAAACTGACCAGAATCTTTAATAGGAGACAGAAGTGCCTGTTCCAAAGGAAAGGAGGCAGCCTGGAAGAAATCAGTGCTATCTTTGCCTATTGTTTGCCAATTCCTTTTCCAGGGTTACAGGTAAACATGAGCACAGAGGCCAAGATAGAGTAACTCCCAGCCAGCCTCTTAAAAAAGGCAGAGACAAAAGTAACACCCACAGAAAAAAAGCCTTTCTAGAACTATTGGAAAAAGGAGTTTGGCTTTGTGCCAGCAACAGAAAGCATATGTCAGCAGCAAACCGAAAACGCTACACAATTATCTCATTTCGTATCAATAAACCATTCCAGTGCTCATATTCACCTCTTCAGAGCTGGAGAAAGTAAAAAGATGAAGGGACAACTGGCTTAGAACATGGACAGCCTTCGAAAGTCAAGACATGCAGACTTTCTTCCCAAGAAAATAGAAAGCTGAGATTTTGGCTGATCTGGGGACCGTGACACCCAGGAATATAAAAATCTCATCCCAACAACTCAGGCCAAATTCCAATTTGGGGGCATTTTTTCTGCCTCCTAAAAACTAATCTGGCAAACCCAAGTGGGCCAAGTATTTTCTAACTAAACTTCATTTCATATTTACTGAGCTCAGTTGACTTATTCCAGTTTGACTTCTGTGCACTTCAGTAGACTTTAAAATCCAACATCAAAATTATTACTCCTTTCCACATCAGCATCTTGGTATTCAGTGGCACAGTGTCCCCACATCTCAGCAACATCATGTTATTCATTTACTATTGTACCAAGACTTAGATAAAAGCTGACAAGCCTACAATTTACCTGTAAGTTCACTTATGCACACACAACTCTCTCTGGGTTGTTAACATTTATCAGATTTTCTTCTATCAAAACACCAACTGGCTCACTTATTTTCCTTATAAAATGCTGCTTCCTGGCCACAAGGAACGAAATGCAATTTTAGACCTCATTTATCTCAATTCCAAGAGCTTTCAAATCTGCATGACAGACTGGTAACACCAGGCTTGTAAGGAACCATTTCCACTAACAATTGCTGTGTGAAGCAAAAAAACAATGTGAACTCTCTTTTTCCCATTTTGATTTTGAAGGGAACTGGCCTTCAACTCTCAGAACAGGTCCCCAGGCAACAAAACAATCAAGGTCCTGTTTCTTGCTCTACTGCCATGTTCACCCCCTCAATATCTAATCATCTCCATTTAGGAGCCAAGTCTTTGCCAAAGAAGGCCACACAGAAACACCCAATATTTTCTAATGCTAAGCAGGAACCCCACAAGGCTAAATTGAGAATTCAGCTCCCAATAGTTGCACAAAATTAGATTCTCTGAAATCCCTCCATGATAAATGGAGTCAAGTCTCATGGTTTGTCACTGAAAAAAAAAAGAAAAACTTCCTCTGTGCTACTAAATGAGTCAATTTTTTTAAATTGTGATCCATGAAATACATCCATTTTCTGTTCTTTTGAATGGTGACACGCACATTTTCAGCACTTTCTTCCGGATTTCCACTTCCTTGTCAACAGCAGGATCCTCAAAGAGCTGTACCCTGAAGTTACTCTTCCTCAGGGGGGTATCACACTCGTGGCAGTTCCCAGCCCCTCTCACAAAGAGCAGGTCCACGCAGCTCTCGCATCTGTGGGAGAAAGGAAGGGGTGCAAAGGCATGCAGATGTTAAACAGGAACTGAAACACAGGACTGCCCCCTTTTTTTGCTGTTTGCACAGCACATCTCCCCTGGATTTCACAATTTCTGCAGCACCCATCAATGGCAGGAGGCCATGGCTCTCCACCCTGGCTGAAAAGCACAGCCTCAGCAGCACAAACACATTGATTCTCCCTGCCCAACAACTCCGGCTCTTTGCTGGGACCAAACATTAATCCGAACAAAATGATGGGGTCTGTATCAAGGGGAAGCTTATTTACTGACACCAGCAAACCCATTTCACATGGGCCAGACTGCAATATCCTTATTTACTCTAAGCACCACCTCGCTGCACAAAAAACCCAGTTTATTTTCTTGATGCAGTGCAAGGAGAACTCAGTCCAAGCATGGATACAAATCTTGCCTGCAGACTTCCAAGCATCTGCCAGTCCTATCACAGAGAAACTGCTACAACAAACAGGAGCTAAACTCCAGCCCAGCAAAGCTAAAAAAATCAAAATAGCATTTCAGTCAGCAACAAGCTTTATGCAGCTCTCCTAAGCCTTCTGGTAATACTTTTTAAATTGCACATAAAATAAACTTTACGTAGAGGCTGCACAGAAATAAATCAAAAATACCTTTCTGCTTTTATTTCTCTTGACCTAATAAAGACTTCAGATTTTAACAAGATACTTGCTGACCTGTCAGTTGGCATTTACTAAAGGAAGAACACGTAACAAGAAAGCTGATTTTAAGAAAAAAAAGTACTTGGTTAGTAATAATGTGCAAATTTCTAGCAGAGGACAACACCTGCTGCAGTCATTTCCTTGCTGGGGAGGCAAAGGGGTGCCTATTTATAGCTTCGCTATACTGAAGCCAAAACAGTTGTCCATTAAGGGCTAAGCCACGTTTTGCCTTCACAAACCCAGCACAAAAGCTAAACAAGTTAAGAGAAACAGCACTGACATGGCTGAGAAAGATCTTAAACAAAACTTTCACACTGCTGACCTACCCCCAACTAAACTGGTTCCAGTCCTTACAGAGGCAGAGATGAGGAGAGCCAACCAGTTTTACCCAGATTCTGTTTTCAAGATTAGAAAGTGCAAAACAAACACAATTGTACCTCACAATTAAAAAAAAAAAAAAAAGGGTAAATTTTTTTGTTGTTGTTAACACATGGAGAACTACAGCTTCAGCCTGCATCTTTCACAGCAGCTGCCAGTGTTAAAGAGCAAACCTTGAATTTACTTGGGCATTTTCCTGCTCCAGAATTCCTTTAATTAGAAAACAAAGTGTATTTACATATACAAATTATCTGGGTAGGGAAATACCCAACTTCATTAGCACATTAGGCCTAAAATTCAGAAGTTGCTGGAACATGGACTCAACAAAATACTGAGAAATTAGTGTAAGGCCCATAGAGAAAGCAATTTAGGCCCCCACTATAGGAGAAACAATAGTAAATGCAAGAGAGCAGGCAAGGCAAGGAAAGGGTTTCTCCTTCCTCCCCCAACCTGTCCATGCATGCAGGAGCCCAACATAAGGACAGCTTCACTGTCTCCTTCATTTTGGCAGCTCGTGCTGTTTATGTGTCTCTCTCAACACAGCAGCCAAAGCACAGACAAGTCCCTGCCTCCTTTTTCCTAAGTTATAGAATAAAGAGAGTAAAACGACAGAACTCAGCAGGTGGATCCAAGTGCAGGTGTTTGTATCTTTTTTTTATCATGGTCTTGCCTAAGGACCAACCAAACAGGAGCTCCATGTGCAGGATATTATTCACAGACAGTAGCACCTGAAACTACTTCACTCCTTGCTTCCCTAAATCAAAGACATTTCAAGTTTGCACAGGACTTGACTGTGGAAAAAAATCCCTCCTTGGAAAAGCACTTCATGCAAGTGCTTCAATGCCTTCCCAAACTGAAACCACTGTTTCTAGGGCTGCAAAATAGCTTTCCATACATAAAAAGATGAGTCAACACCTCACTATGGGAATCCCACATCAGGTGATTGCATTCTCACTCACTCATGCACATCCACCCTTATATTTATTTGGAGATAATTCCTTCTGAATTCAAAGGGGGTTGTATGGGACAAGTCAAGGGCAGACATGGACTCTGTCCATATCCTGCCTGCTCTCCCATCTCCAGATAGATTTAATAGACATAGTTAGATCCCAAGTTTCCTTCCGAGCAGATCTGTCATTTTTGCCCCCACAAACAGCAGCCACTCTGCCACCAATGACAATGTTTGGTCACACATTTCCATCTGATTCTTGAGGAAGGAAAAAAGTCATTTCCCAAACCCTGCTCAAAGGTATTCCTTTTGGTTTCACTGCAGACGGCTAATGTCAGAGCATGTGTCATCTCCAGGAAGGCAGATTGTTATAAAGGTGGATTTAATGAATTCTTTCACGTCTTGAAATAAAGACTTCAAAATGTGACTTGAAAAAAAATTACCTTGCACTGTAAAATTTAAAAATACATTATTTTTTTATATGGATTATTTAGTTAGTTATTAAAGATACATAGTAATTTCTGTGACTTCACCAGAGGTACCCAACCCATTCAGCAGCACAGAGAGCTGGTATTAGAGAGCTCTGGTATTAGAGAGCTCCTCATGGCACACAGACCACATCAGTTCAGGAGATCCTTCCATTTCTTTCCAAGACCAACTCTTCCCCATTGGCCTTAGTAAAAAGACAGTTGACTGTGAAAGCAGGACATCATTCTGTACATCCTTCATTGGCCAACACATTATACACGGCTTTCCCCAAATGAGCAAAGCACCAAACCACGTGCTTAACTCACCTTCAAATCAGGGCCAAAACAGATGGCCCTGGGTTGTCTTAAATTAGGAGCCTTAAATAGGCAATTTTTCATCTGCATGTGTATTATGTATGCAGATATGCTACATGTATAAACTAATGATGACAAATGTTCATACTTTAAAAAATCATCCCTACATTTGTTCAATACTGAGTATGCCTGAAGACAACAGTTTCACATAAGATCTAAACAAACACTCGGGGTGTGATGTCACTGATTCTCCTCTTCACACTGAGGTTGCAAAGCCTCTGCAATCTGTATTCTGCTTCACACACTAACTAAAACATCTCATTACCTTTTGGATTTGAGTTTGTATCTTGAGAACAAGTAATCACAATGAAGATATCAGTAGAAAATGCCCAAGGACTTACATATGGACAGACAACAGGGACAGCTATCAGTAATGCAAACTGGGAACAATAAAGTCTCCTGGTCTTCAACACCAATAAACATTAGAAAGCTCATTTTCATTTCACGGACACTCATTTTATCTCTCTTGTTCTTCTCTTTCATCCCCATGAAATATTAAACAAAAGGCCCAGTCTCTGAGCAGTCTAGAGCAACACCACATTTTTTAGGAAAACAAATAATCAAGCATCTACATGGTTTGGCACCATCAATGCACAAACAGCACTACAGGCCCTCATGTTCAAGGACTTCAGGATCGTACTAAAAATGCTTTTGGTACACTGCAGAAAACAAGCAGAGGTTCCTCCCCAGAAAGCTGTTAAGATATTTATCAACTAAATTACACTTACTGGGAACTAAGTGTTTGTTTTGGACAGAGTGTCTTCAAAGGGTACAAGATTTGTGCCCAATCCTGCATTCCCCACACATGCACGCATACACTTCATGCAGGGATGATGGCAGATAAGGAATCAACCCTCTGGGACACAGAAGGATGAAAACGGCTGACATTAGCATAGCTTGATGGTGCTGCTCACTTTCTTAGCTTGGCTGGCAAGGGAGCAAACAAAACAGATTAAAGGAACAGCTATTTTCTCAAGCAGGAGCACAAGATATTCTCTCAAAATTTTAGATTCTGCTGAGCATTACAAAAATTTGCAGGACTTAAGATATGCAGCCATTAATCATTTCAGAAAAAAAAAATCTTTATGGCTTTTGCTGTTGACTAGGAGTACTACAGAATGAGTTACTACCTTGCTTTACAAAGACTATTTTTAGTAGATACACTCATTAAATTGTATCAAATACTTAGAATTTCTAAGCTCCTCTTTCTTCAGCTTTTATAACCAAGATGTTTCTGTTATTTAAAGTACCTCACAAAGCAAGTGATCCTCTCTACTACAGAAAAAACAGTTTTGATTAAAAAATAATAATACAGTCTTCAATACATAGCCAAGACTTGAACAAGAAGAGGAGTGGAAAGAATCAGCAAAAATTATGTGTTTTCATTTGTTCCTCAATTTTGATGTCAGAGGGACATTTACTTACAGAAATGGAATTACTTGATTTATGGGGAGGGAACATTAAAAAACAGCAGAAAACACACAAGAGAAACCTTACAGAATGACATCTAGATTTTTTAATCAAAGGTGCTTCTAGAAACATTCCCAGGCTTCTTGCTTAGCTTGGGTTAGACAATTTGATATTCTCAAACAGTGATTCTTGAACTGAGACAAGAACAGCCCAATTTGGAGGGAGCAGCTGTCAAACCTGTTTATTTCACAACCTTCAGTACCTTTAATAAGTCACAGTGATTTCTGCCAGATAGCCAAGAGCTCATCAACTATTTGCAGTTGGCCACTGCAGCTTTATTTTCTGGGCTGATGGACTAACAGACACAGCCTAAAGGCAGGTTCCCCCACGACCTCTGTAATCCAAAAGAGTCAAAAGAACCAAGCTAAAGCCATTTTTTCCCACGTTACAGGACAGGGACCAAAAGCAGAGGAAAGAGAAGCATGACTCCAGTGACATAAAGTGCTTCTGAGAGCCTCAGAATAAAGGAGCTCAAGAGATCAGTAGGGAGTTAGGGATAAAAATCAGTCTTTTCCTTTTCACACCTCAGCTTCAGGAATCCATAAATCCTTATTCAAGTACTTGCAGTAGCTGCTGCCTATGTGTTTTGGGCCATCTCCTCCCAGACTGTCAAGTACAAGAGGGAGTTGGGGGAAGGTGATACCAATTACTCTCTCTGTCATTCCTGTTCAGATTCTGTGAAGTTCTACCAATGGGGATTTTGCTGTTCTCACCTTGTAAGCAGACAACTCGGTAAGGTTTTGAGAGCGTTCTCAAAACCTTATTTGGCCAAAAAACCTACAATGGGTCTTGTGTTCAACTAGTAAATAAACAAATCTCACAGGTAGCCCACGTGCCATGCAGAGACTACAGCTCATCATAGCAACAGGACACATCTCAGCTTTCAGGCAGAAATCACAACTCTATCAATCAACAGATGAGAATTTTGGGGTTTTAAACACTGTTGATAAGCTATCTGCCGTTGTCTGCAGCTCCCTTCTCTTCAGCCCAGTCACACACACTGCGACACAAAATCTCAAAGACTGCTTCACTAACATTTCATTTTTTTTCAAAAGTATCAAGACTCCAGAGGGCTGATCTGAACCCCCTCCTTTAAGCAACAAAGCAAAAAGAAACTCCGGTGCTCTGCCTCTATCTGTGTTATGTCAATTCTCAGCGTCATCTGCCAAGCTCCTGAGAACACCATCCTCCCTCTACACTATTTATATCTTTTGGGAAAAGGATGCATGCACACCACTTCTGTTTCATTTTTTTTTTGTCAGACAAGTTCTGCTCCGTATTGCAGAAAGAAGGAGGTTAAATGAGCCCAGACATCTCAAAAATTTAAGAGACACTCTGCCACAGATAACCCTATTTTCCAAACTCCCATGGACATACTCTGCTATTCAGACCAGTTCATCTCAACTGCACCAGAAAGAATGCAGACCAGGTAGTGTCTGGACAACAGCCTTGACTGACTGGCATCTCAAAAGGAAAAAAAAAAAAAAAAAAGACATGCTGAATCAATTAATAATAAACAAACATTTCCACCACCCATTGTGTTTCAACATCTCTACTACAAAACTATTTCAAGGGGCTTGGACCTGACAAGAAAGTCTGCAGCAAGCTAAAACTTAAATAACTTTTATCCAGTACATTTTTAGGGGGGAAAAAAAATTAAAGAAGCTTCTATGTTATTAACTCTGGATAGTATAGAGAAAATATTTCTATGGGTATTTAAACAAAAGTGGTTCTTTCTGACATAGTGCTGCCTAGTCAGTTAAAGACACAATCACAAAAACATGTCTTACAGCACCATTCTGCCAGTTTGGTCAAACAACAGGCCAGTACTTGACAGGCCAGTTCTTGACACTTCAAGAGCAGCTGTGTGGCATTGAGAAATAAGTGCTTTCACAATGACTAGGCACACCAAAACCGACCCAGAATTTGCTCAGTGTACCAGAACAACTACTCCAAATCCATTATGGTCTACTGGGCAAACACATGCACTAAAATAATAATTCAACTGTGTCAATAACCTTTTCTATTATGCTTTATTCTCCTTCAATGAGAACTTTGCAAGTTTTCAGAGTTCTCAGCAAATATCAAATTAAGTAGTTATCAGGATCAACAGCTGTCCACAGCACAGCTGAACTTAAGTCACAATCATGAAATTTTCTATGTCTGTCTAAACGGCAGAAATTGCACTTTTTTAGACACAATCCAGCTCCATGTCATCCATTGTCTCATGAGGCAAACATACTTATTATTAACAAGTGTGAGATCTCACACCAGACTCCACATAAGATATGTTGCTCCCTTCTCCATCCATATCCATTTCTTACTTCTTGAGAAAGTCCTACACCATGGTGTGGGGTGAACTGCCCCCAGAGCTTACAGGTCTTACTAACTCAGGTACTCTGAGCACTCAGTCACACCAAACACCTGCACAAACCAGAAATCACATGGAAAAAAACTAAAACATAGACAACAAAAAATACACACTTGGGGGACCCAAAACAATCAAAACAAATCTTTTGCTTGATCTGAAACAAGACTTCTACTTTCTATCCTGTATTTTCAACGCATTTTACAGTGCAACAACAGCATGTGGGAACAAGACAAGGAAATGCGGCTTTACAGTAAAAGGGGAAAAACACTAAAAGGTACTTGTGGCATGATGGGATATCCTGACCACATTAATGAGGGCTTGTCATGAGACACTCCCATATTTCATGTCTAATCTCAGAGTAAGAAGATAAAAGTTGATAAGACATCTGTCAGAGAGCCAGGCATACAACCAAGGTTTTCCAAAAAAAAACAGTGGTTTGGGATCTCAAGGGGAAACATGCAAGGCTTCAAAAGTCTCTCAAAAATTAAAATCTTGGCCCATCTTTTACAAAGATATTGTTGAGTCATCTATGAATGTTGGTTCATCTCTCCCAGCTATTGGGAGGAACCAAGCCAAATTCCTGCCAAGAGCACAGACTTGTGTTTGACTTGAAGCATGAAAAGTACACAGCCCAGTTTCCTCAAGCTATTCAAACACAGAGACAGTGTGGGTGTATGTACACACGATTAACAACAACTGAAAAAAAAAACCTCTGGTGGAGCAATAACTGCATCATCCTCATCCTGGATAGCTCTGAAACCCCTATCAGTGCTCAAAAAACAAAGCATAACAAAGTGATGTCCTCCCCACCACTAAGCATGCTTGGTTTGCAAAGACTGAAAGAACAAGTTGCCATGACCAAGTGGGAGCTCCTGCATAAATCTTGGTTTACGATACAATAAAATCAACTGTTTCTTTTTATGTAATTACAAATGAATGGCCAAACTCAAAGGTTAAGACATCATCTGCCATTCTGATAAGCAGCAAAAGTCCAAACAACCCTGAGTTTATATATTCAGCTGGGAACACCAGAAGTGTATCCCACCTGTTGTCAGCACCAGTGCCAGAGAAGCTGCTGTAACCTGCACTGCTGTGCACTGTCCTTCCCCTGCTGTCATCTCCCATAGGCCAGGATAACATTTGTGCAGACACACAGTTATTTTTCGGGTTATTTTTCAGCCAGATAAACTCTCCCATTGGGTGCACCACACAGGCAGGTTACAGTTTGAACAAAAATCCCTAAACTAAGATCCCAGGGATAGCCACTGGGTGGGAGGGCATAAAATGCTGTTCTTCTCTTCCCAGCCTCTGAATCAACACCACCCAATGCTGTTTATTAAAATTTCTCCTTCCCTCTTCCAAAGCTTTTGGGGCATACCCAGCTAGTTAATCTTGATCCACAAGTACAAGGAGAGAAAAAAGACCCAAAAAGCATCCATCATTACTTCAGGGTACCCTACAAGTTGCTTGATCTACACACCTCTAAAAAGCTGAGTCAATGAGCAGTTAAAACACAAGCAATGCAATAACACGTGGGGTAGTAGAAAGAGGGTAAATACTATTTTTTTCGAATTGCTAAAAATAAGAAAGCCAAAAGACCGTGACAAATTATTGCAGAATATTTTACACAAAGCACACAAGACTGCTTTACAGCCAAGTCCTTCCACAATAGAAACAGAAGGCAACACAACTGAAAAAAAAAAAAAAGAATTCATGCATTTGAAACAAGTCACAAAGTCACTAGGAGCTCATCACTTAAAGAGCATCAAGTAGAGAAAGCCCTGTACCACTTCAATAGTACCTCGTGGTCCTCCTGCCATATGGTGCAGTCAGGAAAAGGCACACGGAACCCACGGCGGCAGCAGAAGAGCTGCTGGTGTTTGAAAGAGCTACCAGCAGGATGTGAGGTTTAACCTGAAGTGACCAGTGTGGTTCTGGTCAATCACACTCAAAACAGATGAGCTCATCCTATAAATGCACAAAAAAGCAACTAGATGACCACAAGATTAGGAAGATTGGCTTTTCAGGAAAAACAGCAGAAAAAGCTACTGGAACTATAACAAGTCCAACCAACAGAGTAAAACTGTATACTGGAAATTGTACTTCTCACCAGACACAATAGTGGGGGTCTGGAATCAGAATCAACAGGAGTAACAGGATGAAAAAGTAGTTTTAAAAATATTAACATTACTTAGTTTTTAAAAGTTTTGTAAATTAACAAGGGGAGGATTTGATGACCTGATTGTCTTCAATAAGTAACCAGTTTTGGTAAAGAAGAAGATGTCTCCAGGCTTATCTATGGTCCTGGTTATATGCTCTAACAACTGAAATCCTGAAACAACAGCTTAGGAAGAAAAATAAAAAAGGAGAGAGAAGAACTAGAACTACATGCATCTTAGAACATCTGGGTTATGCCTGTCTTCCTTTAAATGTTTTTTTTCAGTATTCAACCATCTGCTCCTTCTGGTCATAACAGTAATCACTCTTAGCCATCAGTCTAAAGCAGTCTTCCCAAATTAAACACAGATTACTACTCTTCTATCAAAAAGCAATTCATTTATCTTATCTGGCATAAACCATAATACATATATGTCTGAGACCCAAACTTGATTCACTTGGATCAATTTTTTTTACATTGTGGAAAGAGAGAAGGTAAGATCACACCATTCTGCTTGTCTGACAGCTGATACAACACACAAGAAAACTGGAGTAAGAATCCTCAGCTTGTCCTACTTCAGATAGAACATGCAATTTAACATGGAGATATACTCTACTAGCATGAAAAAAAATCCTTTCTGCAGCAAAAGGTGGTGGTCTTGACTCAACAAATCATCATTCCCTCCTCTTCAGTCCAATCCAGCCTCAGAGAACAAAGTGCTTTTTAAGTCTGCTGCCTTTTCAGTGAGACTGACCAAAAGCACCAGTAGCCTTTGAATACTAAGGACCCAGTAGTATTTCTGCAGTTGAGATCACATGAGTTTTCTAGACTAATGTAGGTAATTTTACATCATATCCCAGTTCCCTACTAATATTTCAATTGATTGGGGCATTATTTATTCCCTGCCCTAAAGCACCATTTAGAATGACTTGCTAAATCTCTGTTGGCTTTACTATTGCAATTTGAATAGTTGTACGTCAGACAAGGAAGAACAATCTCTATGAACTCCTTTAATACCTCACAGAGCAGAGCCTAAATTATTCTGAACATTAAGTTGCAGAAAAGCTCATCAGAAGAAAGAAAAACAAAAATGCAATGCTATAACACTTTATTGCCATATTTAATCCAAATTCAGACAATCTTTCAAGAAATAAGCCTAGGCAAGTATGCTTTTAAAATAAATGTTTTGCCAAATCTACTTTCTTTTTTAACCTAAAAAAGTTAAAGAAGATGCAAAGAATAAACCCAAAATCAAGTCAAGCATCTCCTGTTGCAATGGGCCACTTATTTAGGAGTGGCTGTGCTACCTTGTGCCTGAAACTCATTGACATCAGATCACCTCCCAACACTTCTGATCCACTGACAATCTTCAGCATCACAGGCACCCCTTCTTGGGCTCTGTGCCTGCACACCCTGAAACTGCAGCACTAACAAAGACAAGTTCCCCGAGTTACAGGTTTACCTTTAATTCCTGCAACCCAACAGATTTTTATTGCACTTTCTTTAAATGCTTCTTTCTCTCCCCAATCTCAATTTTCCCCATTATAAGTGCAAAGACGATATTCATTAGAAAAGCCCCACAGTAGCAACTCAGTTTCCTGGCCTCCCTGGTCTCATTTGGGAATCTCCCACTTCCTACCAATTTTTAAGGGTCATTCCTCACTTCATTTTCACATAATCCCCAACCAACCATTATCACATCTTTTCTCAGCATGAGATAAAATACAGACTGTGCTTCATAAACAGTGGAGACCTTAAGATTACATTCTTGGTGGGACACAGCATGATAAATATTTCAGGGATATCTTGAACTACCCTACAATATACATACAGTACATGGCCAGTGAAACAAATATTTTTAAAAAAAAAAATCTTTGGACTCTTTAAAAAAAAAAGGAAAAAAAGAAAAACACACCAAAACCTCCTTCCCCCATCCCACCCTGGCCATTGAGCAGGTCAGATTTCAATTTCCTTTCTAAGGGTGGCAGAAATCCTGACCTACTTAAAGCATGGTAGGGAACATTTTTTTTGCATTTTAAATTTAATCATTCTAAAAAATGCTCTTTCCTCAAGCTCAAAAATAAATGCCAACTGCTATTTTACCATTTAAACCATTTGGTGAAGGTCATGCAAACTTTTTGAAGCTAAATTGTAAGGTCATATCCAATGCAACTACTTTTAGGTATTAAAAATAAGGAGTACATGTCAGACCTTCATTAGCTATGCTGGCATCTCAACCACTTCCTACAAATTGCAGGGAATAAAAACCCAGCCCTACCCCAGTGAAGCTGGAGGGAGCTTCATAGGTTATCAAACACAAAGGACAAAGTGAGCAAACACATCACTCACCACTGCAAAGATGTAACACAAACTGTTCTCTTGAAGTTGCAGCACATTTCAAAGAAATTTATCACGATGAAAATTTGTGATGCATATTCAAGCTTTTAGCATTTGTTAGTAGGAAAAGCAACGAGGAGAATCAGTTGCACAGAGGGAGCAAGAAGTGAGACAGCTTGTATTAACGGAGGATCAAAAAGACGAAAGCAAAAAAGTTTTAACAAAATACATTCTGTTCTTGTTAGGACTTACCTCAGCACCCATTCTGCCACAAACCACACAAAGCAGAACACCCCAGTGAAGTTACTCAGCAGCAGATGCAGGCGCTGGGATGAGGGAGGAGGACACACAACTGCCTCCCCACACTGGTGAGCTGATCATGATCAAAATGTTGTCAAATGATTTGAAGCCAGATAAATATCCACAAATCTGTTCTTCATTATGTGAAGTTCCTCCCATGTACAGCAAATTCAAAGTACAGATTGTTGGGATTTTGTGTGTGGCTCCTTTTTATGTGTGGAAATAGCCTGGAATAGTATTTTTGAATGCCTGTTCTAGCATAAACCCCACCTGCCACCCTCTGTGGAACAGGTCTAACTTACTCATTTTGTTCATTCCTATCTCTGTGTAATGTTAATGGGAAAGAAGGAGTTCTCCATTTCCATTCACTAGCTCAGCTGTAAATATCACACAGACAACCAAAGCCCACCATTCTCCATGGCTACACCCATATGCTTTGTGCCACCACAGCCCACTGCTCTCCCTGATTAACTAAAGAGCCACTGAAAACACATAAGGAAAAGGAAATCTGGCCCAAGATTCAGATGATCAGTTCCAGACAATATTTGAGCTGATCTGTTTTATCCAAACATCAGCTGAGGAGCATTCCACAATGCTGCAGGTTCTCTCACAGTAAACTACACTGCTCCATAATTATACAGGATCTGTGCACGTATTCAAAAGCAGCATTTATTTAGGCTCACAACTGTATTAAGGGCCATGTGTAAAGAACATTGTTCCTGGCCTGAGAAACAGTGAACAGTATTTTCCCTATCCATATAAATCACACACAATAAATGCTTGATATTATCTAGTGCCACTAGAGTAGTCAAATTAAAACAAATCAGTGGAGAACACCCTTGAGCACACAACTCTAGGAAAAACACAGAATTTTTTGCTTTTTATATGCTCCTAGTCTCAATCAAATTGTAAGCTTGTACACAATAATGAAAAGGCTTTTTTCACAACCACCTACTGAAAAAGTAAGAATTAAAAATCAACACATCTGTTTTACATGTGATTTCTTTGATTCTACAGATCCTTCCAGACATCAATAGCCACTAGCAACTCCATCATGACAAACAATTGGGAGATCCAATGAAGAAACAAAAAAAGAAAAGGATCAGTTTTTCAGAAAGCAATGAGCCCTCCAATTCCTGACATTTTTGGGGTGCCCACATAACACTGACCACTTTTCACTAGCAAGCTGCACATGTGCAAAATATTTAATTCTCTCTACCCAAAAATTAATCTCTAAGGAGATACCAGACTGAATTATCTACTCTCATCATTTTATAATGCTGTTTTATATTCCTGCTATTTATAACACATTTTTGTTAATTTCTCTAAAGGTCTCAGATTCCCATCAACTTCAGCTACTTCCTTAACTTTCAGCTTTTTAAGAGCCATCCATGGTGCTTCCACCCCCTAAAACCACATGCAATATTTTGGATAGATGTATAAGGTGTTCCATCATTTACCAGCATTTTCTCCAAGAAACATTAGGATGTTACAGAAAAGTGATCACCTTCCCTACTCTCACAAAGCACATAAGTCAAGTTTACTAGTGAAAATAAAACAAAGGGATCCAAAGATAAGGAAAAGATGGGGTGTTTGTAGATACTGAAGAATGCAGCCTGGCTATTGCACCCAACAATTAAAGCCTGAAAAGAACCCAGTTAGGGACAGGCTGTGGTTCATGAGTCACGGTGCCATTGTGCAACTCAGGTATCTGAAAAGCAACTACAGCTCAACTGAAAAAGACATTTACAGCCCACCAGTCTACCCAGGGCAGAAAACACTGTACTGGGTGTTTTCCTTGGAAAACCCTGTAAAACGAGTTTGGTGACACCCACTGCAGCAGGACATGAATCCAACGCACAAAGTTAACCAGTTTAACAAAATTCCCTGGTGAAAAAACATGCTACAGTTGGTCATGGAAATCAGAAAGATCAGGCCACATTTCCAAGATGCCTGAACCCAAGAGAGAAAGAAACCAATCCTGTCTGTACAGATGAAGCACAATCATTACCTGCTGCCCTGCCACCAACACCTGCTCTCAGTTAACTGGGGCAGGGGGATGTCAGGCCTAAACCTGGAGCCC
This sequence comes from Aphelocoma coerulescens, assembly GCF_041296385.1. Taxonomy (NCBI): domain Eukaryota; kingdom Metazoa; phylum Chordata; class Aves; order Passeriformes; family Corvidae; genus Aphelocoma; species Aphelocoma coerulescens. Next base: position 62,351,749 of record NC_091019.1, read on the forward strand.
CATCACCCTACTTTAGTTACCTTACAAACAAGGGTTGCCCAGGTCATTAGGAATAAATAAATGTGTAAATTAATTCAGTGATCCTAGGGACATAAATAATATTCTTTTCCCTCTTTTCAGGAGGCATTTCCATGGCTCTTTCTGCTTAGTGGCATATCTTGACCACTACAATATGCTGAGCCTTCAAAACCATTTTGTATTAAAGAATAGAATACATGACTCAGACAGTTTTAAGACACAGATGCTTACTCAAAAAAAAAAAAAATACTCCACCCCAAAATATCACCTTGACAGCAATATATATATAACAGCTTCCAGAACTGGCAAGTACTTGTCTGCAAAACTTTCAAGCGATAGAACTGAGGCACCTGTGAAATACTGGGATTTCTGCAGAAATCAGTATTATTATACACTGGACAGAAACCTCCTTGCTGACCAGCCCTTATGTAATTTCAAGGCAACAGAATGCCAAGATGATCAATTTTCACCTTTTATCTGAAAGTGTTCTCATGGAACAAAGACTCTCCCCCACAAAGGAGTATTTCCTGCTGGTCATTCCCTCTTATCTGGTTGCTGAAGACCTTGACAATACTGATTGGAGCACTCTCACTTCTCAGGGCAGCTGCACTTAAACCACACAGATACAATCACACTCCACTGCTGCCCAGGCTGTACAGGTGGAATTGAATCTCTGTCAAATTCTCATAGGCTTTAAATGATAAACTGTTAAAACTGGGGGAACGTGCACAGCGGAGGCAGCTTAAATGTAATACGATTTAATTGCATAAAGATGTGAATGCACTAATAAGATAATGTATGTTTAGGTTCTGCTAGAGAGGCAGCAATTGTCACTCTGGGCACAAAGTCTGACAGTTCAAAATGTCACCAGCACCTGCCTCGTACCCCCACCTACACAGCAGTGAACAGGGAAAGACAAACCCATGTGATTTCTGCTCGGCAGCTTTTATCAAAACCAGATTCAAGTGAGGCTAAACGGGTCTATTAAATGGCCAAGCCAAAAGAGGTTCTTCGGTTTTGACAATATACAATTAAGTCGCTTTTCACATGCCCAAAATACCCATTTAGCAGGCATGTTAACACTCAAGACTTCATCATCAATAAGCTAAAAATGTGTGGCTGAACAACAGCTTGCAGCTTGTACATTCTCAGACATAACATGTTGAAATGTGAATACGTTCAGGTCTTTTTTACTACTAAAAAATGGCCTAATCCTTCAATCAGTTACTATTGGGAGAGGTGAACTGGCTTCACAGCCCTCTGGGAATTGAGGTCTCAAGGAAGAGGGGAAACAAACCCTCAGTATTTGGTGGGCTTCAAGGAGGTCCTGGATTCAGCTCCATATACTTATTTGAACAGTCTCACAGGTATCACCAGTAAACAAAAAGCCTGTTCATTACTGTTTGCAAGACCAGGCCCCTCAACACAATGGCCTACTGAAAGCAAACAAAAAACCCAGTACACAGAAAGGAGAAAAGACAAAAAAAACCAGATAGAGACACTTGAGAAAACACTTATTACATGTGCTGGATAAATCCCATATAACTGGAGTTTTTGCTTTCCCTAGCAACACTGTGTGGGTCCAGGACTGCCCAACATTCCCCTCTGCAAGCAGCCCAGCAGCGAGGCCATACTTACACCAAATATTGTGGAAATCTCACCAGGAACTATTTTCACTTGTTCGTTGCGACAGACAAATACTCCCCAGATTTTGTTCAAAAACAAATGCTATAAAAACCAATATTAGACTACTTCAATTATTAAAAGGAAACCTGAACACTCATCCAGAAAAGTGAGAGCCTAAACTTGACATAAAACTCAGCATAACAGACCACAACCCGCTCTCTTCCACTCCCGACACCAGCAACAATCTTTCCACCGCCAAAACCAAAAAGTATCTCTTCCTGCTCTGCAGGAATGACTTATTAACCATCAAATTCACACACAACAGAAAAGCAAGGACAAGAATTGCATTGCCCAAGGACTGGTCCAAGACATGGAGCCTTTCACTCCCTGTTCTGGAGTCAAAAGTGTACATATTTGGGCACAGTACCAAAAGTGCAGATGCTCACTCCTGGTTGTCCTCCCTGAAGATCACCTTGCTGCAAAGGTCACAGAGCAGAAATGCTTCCTGTGTGTTTCAGAGGCTGCTGATGCCACCTGGGGAAAATGCGTCAAGCCAGTCACTCCCAGAGCATTAAGGAAAACCGGTTACAAGACAAAAGCCTTCCTCAGCTCTGAGGAGTGTTTACAAATGTGATGAATGCCAGTGCGCCCTAGCATGCCAGCTTGAAAATAAGTCAAGCACCTGGCCCTTAGCACAAAAGGCTGACTCACCTGTACAGCACCTATTACTTTGAAAAGACCCTAAGTTTAACACTCCAGAGGACACAAAGTACTCTCAGGAGGCTGATGGGAGTGTGACTTTTCCTGTGTTTCCCTCCCTCTGCACACATCAGCACAGACAGAAGTTGTGGGATGGCTTCCCAAGCCAGGGGACAAGAAAGCTGGGGACAAAGATGACTTGCATACATGTGATCTCTCTGACACTAAGACACCCCCCTGACACCAGATCACCTCCTCTGCTCCAAGGGGGGGTGAAGAAAAACACCACAGAGACTAAGAACCACAAATACTTTATGCTCCATAGAGTTCTAACTCCAGTGTTACTTCCCATCCCATCCAGGAGCTCCACTGAAAACTAACGCATGAAACTGAGCAACCACTTTAGTACGAGACACTGTATCAACTAACTCAGGAGAACATTGTTTCTTGTTCCCACTATATGTTCACCTTCCCTGCTCCAATCTGCTTACTTTTTCGACTACAGCTCATTCAAAGGTTCCTCCTTTCCCTGCAGAGAACTCTTGAGCTGGGACTCATGAAAGGTCTTCTGGCTACTATCAATGTAATCAATGTTAAAAAAAAAAAGAGAGAGAGAAACGAAAAAGCAGTTTGGTGACAACAGTCATGATGCATCAAATATCAAACTTGCTTCACTGCCATTCCTATTACCTTTCAAATAGATTTGGCTTTGTATTACCTTCATCTTCATTTATGTAGAGAAGAACAATAAGCCAAACAAAATCCATAACTCTTATGAAGGACCATATTGTGCACCTTCCTGAGTAATCTCTCATACCAGCTTTTGATTCACACTGGTGACAATGTTAGAAGTCCACTGTGAACCAAATCCCTGCACAAGTTTTAAAGGACCATGAAAAGATCTAAATGAGAAGAGACAAGAAAACTCTTCCCCCACTTCAAGAAGAAAGTTGTCTCCTCCCCATCATAGCTCTTTTCAAATTGCAACACTTTCAGTAATCCACAAGTGATCCTTTTATTTTCAGGAAAAAACTTTACATAACATGAAGAGGCAGATTGTTGCAATTTGTTTAAACTAAATCCAAACCCAAGCCACAATGTGTTTGAGCAAAAGACAAATGGAGCCTCTGCGAGTTCAGGTTGTCAACTAAAACAAACACCTTAGCTCCCACTGTACATACTGGGGAAATTGCATGGGATCATTTAAGATCAAAGTTTTTTCTGCATGGCTGACACACACCTATATGGGCACTTTAGGCTGTAGGAATGTTACCAGGACAGCACTCTCCTGGCACGGCACTGAAGTTATCAACAAACACATGCAGGTACCTCATACAGATTTATTTTTACTGGCATCAAACATGGCTACAAGGTCAAGTCTAGTCCTACAGTACCTCATCATACTTCTAGATGTGCCCTGCAACCTCTACAACAGCACACGTGCCAAGGAGTAGTACAAGCAGCTAATTCAGCTCATAACTAGCTTAAAATCCTAAAAAGGATCACCTCCCTGAACTGATTCACTGTTCAGCGCCAAAAAGAGGGTTGGAACACAAGGATGGGACAGGCATGTGATACAGGGAACATTTGGATTTTAATTAGCTGGAGTAACCAGGGAGGCTCAAGTGGAAGTCTAAACACACCTGCAGCCAGTAATTTTTACTTTTTTTCTTAGCCACACCACTTCTCTTCCTACTGTCTTTATACATAAAAGGCATCACCACTGATGTCTGATCATGTACAAAGCATAAAAATATTTTGCACCAACCAGGCCCATCACAAAGCTCATTTGTGCTGGAAACAGAGTGTGAGGAGAGCCGTAACATTCTGGGCACAAGCAATAACAATACCACTGAAAGGGCATGACCACAGATGCCTGGCAAAGGTAAATTTAAGACCTTGAACAACCTGGTCTAGTGAGAGGTATCCCTGCACATGGTAGGGGGGGGGGTTGGTTCTAGATGACCTTTAAGGTCCATTCCAGCTCCTTAACACTCTATGATAAAATAAAACTTGTAGAAATTCCAAAATTATACTGCAGAGAAAAGCTAAAGTATAATTACCTACACTAATGCAAATACCCTTTTCTGGAATGCCCAACAGCTACTCACAGGATTGGCACATTCTAAGTTTAACACTTTACATTATGAGGCTCTCAAAAGGCTGGTTTTGTTTGCTGGGGAAGCAGCCTGTGTATTTGAAGTGTAGATGGAAAAAAATTTCTACATTCCCCTTTTAGCACATACAAAAATGTAGAGACCCGCAAAACCATTATGATTTTTCTCGTCAGTAAGATGAGGCAGCACTGCTTTAATATCACAGGAGAAATACATAGGCATAAAAGGTTTTATATCAAGAATGCTAAAGGAAAGGAAGAAATCAATGATCCTCTTATTCATTGCATATGCTTGATTAAAATATTGTGATTATAGCATAAAACATATCCTGCAAGATGAAAAACACCATTCTATGTCAATAATAGTACTCTACCATATATACAGAGGAACCACACTAAGTCTGAGTCCTTATTTTTCAATTTTCTAACTTCTGGGTGTTAAACTCTAAAACAAAGCCTGGAATGTAGCTTTTATGTGCAATCTATACATTCCTCCACAGAATCGAAGTAACAGTACTCAAATTATCCTTAAAGAATCTGGAAAGAAGATTCTGCAGATGTTAGGAAAGAAAAATAAACAGAGTTTTATTAATGAAGTTGCTCCAAACTTACACCAAAAAATGCTCTCTCAAAATGAAATTAAGTTGGACTGGTGTATTTATTACAATCCCTAGTCAAAAGCTGACCTAGTCAAAGACTGGCAAGTGAAAGGTCCGGTATCACTCAGAAGATGATGAGGGACAGCCATTTAAGACCTTTGAACTGATCATATTTAAAGGGGGAGATGACACAAACCTACACCTCTCCCCCTCCTCATTCACCTTCAGCTTCTGCTGTAAATAGTCCAAGCCAAATATGAGAAGTGACTGTATCAGGACAAACTCCAAGCCTGGTACTATCAACTTATCTTAAATAAACTGTTTGTCTGTGTTAAGTAAACTATTTAACAGAAAAACAACTGTCAGAAAAAGTGATGTACACTTTTTAGAAGTGAAAATAAATAGTAGGGGTTTGATCCTAAAAGTAGTCATCACATGCAGATTTTCACTATTTCAGTGGCTACTTGCACGATTGAGGCTACACTGGCACTCAAGCACCTGAAAAACTGAGCCAGTCTTTTGAAACAACAGCTTTGTTAACACAGCTCTTTCATCCATTCCTCTGTTATACTGCTCTGCATTCCAAACAACTAGGAAATGGGAATTCTAAGCAGAAAACTGATTTTTTTATTATTAGGCATCATAAGTTCAGTAAATATGGAAATCAGTCCACAGTGGAAGTGTCTATCACTGATACAGAGCTGGCATTGCCCAGGGTGAAGTCCCAAGAACAGACCAGCACACAAACATTCACTTTCCTACTTCAGGACGTGTTAGACTTAATTGACCACACTAGATCTGATCTTGTAAGGAAGGAGTCTCTGAAAGCCTTGAAAATCATTTAGGAAACAGTTCAAAAGTTTAAAAAGCAGTGTTCTTGCAGGACCATGCAGTAGGGAACAATCCAGAGCAGGGATTACAACCCAGTGTGCCACAGGGACCGCAGGCTGTGCTGCATTTCCCACAGCTTCCGTCCCCTGGGCAAGGGCTCCCGTGGTAGCAGTGCAGAGCTGGCTGAGAGCAGGAACGGCACCATCCCTACCCCATCCTGGCTGGCTGTGCTCTCAGGGACTACCCCCAAGCCTGTACCAAGGACACTGCTTCAGAGCTACACCTCCCAGGAAAAGCCACTACATCACCCTCTCTTGGTCTGCTCCGAGAAGAGACCACCAAGGTCAAGTGCTAAGTCTCAGTAAAGGTTGAATAAAATTGTAGGGCTGCTTCACATACCTGAAACAGTTCAGGGTATCCATATAATATACTCAGCATACTGTTTTCATTTGCAAAGCTGCTAAAAAGTGCTTAAAAAGTTGGATTAAAAATATATATAGAAAAATATCCTGCTAGTGTAATGCTCCAAGCAAATCGATGCAAGAAAATAAGAACTGTCAAAAGAAACCAGGATACAAACATGTGCCATGCAAGTGCAGCTTCCTCCTGGTACTATACTAAGATTTTTTTTCAAGTTAATAGATGAAACAAAACATTGCACATTGCCAAGAATGGTATTCACTCCATCCCCTCTCTCTACATTACCCTTTGTATTATTACAAAGGCAATACTATGTGTAGTAGAGAATGGTTCTGGTTATTAAATTTTATGTTTCTCTTCTCAATGGCATCACATTGTATGTGGCCTTTTCCTGCAATTAACATCCAAAACACAAATTAAATATTTATGATAAATGTCAATTATGATTATGAGAAACAAAAGGACCATAAATTAAATAATGCAGATAGAACAATAAAGTATTTTCACATGATCAAAACAATGTTTTAGTGTTAATGCTTTCTTATTCTAATTGAAAATGTAACTGTGTACTCATAGGTGTCGTTATTGCATAAAATTTGGTAAACAATACCATGTTTTCAGCATTATGATTCACTCCCAGTAAGAAAAGGCCAAGCAAGCCTGGTTGCTTCTTCCAGCAGTGCAATGTTACTGGATGCTTCATAGGTACCTCCAGTTTGAGACTGTCCAGAGTGCAGTAGGGTATTTTCACAGCTATTCCTAGACTATTTCCATCTTCTGTAATAATTATCCACAATTCTATATTTTGTTCAGTGTTACCAGCTCCCCCACATACCCAAAATATTTTCCCACTATTGTACTTTTTAACTAAGGAACTAACCCCAGGCTTGCTAAGAAATTAAAAAAAAAAATAAAACAAATTTTAAAAAAATGCAAATACTCCTTGTTGTTTTAAGGTCATTGCTTCTGTTTGCTGAGGCTGATTTTTAAAAAAAAAAAAAAAAACAAAGGTCTGAACCAAAATATTTTTACCAAACTGCCAAAAGCCATCAGTGGCAACTTAAGGAACTGTAAATTACGTGGGACATGCTGTTCAGAAACAAATCAGATTTATGGTTATATTCAGTTGTTCCTGTTACCTGAAATTAGAATTAGAAGCTCATTAAAAATGAATACATTTCAGAGAATGCAGAGGCACAGCATTATATTGATGAAAGCTTCATTAAATTTTCAATGATAGAGCTGCTTCTATATTTGTGGAGGAAGGACACAGTAGAAAGAAGTTGGGACAATTCTCCTTCAAGCAACTTTGCATCTTTCTACTCTCCCTAGAAAACAAATGGATTTTAAAATAAAATGTTGGACTAATTAGGTGTAAAAGAAAGTGATTGTAGTCCATTATATTCAAGCGATGGTTACTTTCAGGTCAGCAATTGTCTTGTATACGTTTGCCAATTATACAACTGATGCCCCAGAAGAAAGAATTCAGGAGAGCGAAATCAGGTTTGAATGATTTGTGTGGGTTCTGAATTCAATGACTTTTAGAGTATCACTTTTTAGCATATTCACTTAAAAAACCAGAGTATTGGAAATGAAGCCTTACCTAGCAAACAGTAAGAGATAACTTCTTGTGCAAGCAGAAATGTAAATCTATTTATCAAAGTCATACCGTAATGCAGCTTTGTTTTTACTGCAGAGACTGAAGCCAAGAAACAGACCTGTGACAGAAAGCAAACTACAGCCAAGCCCACTACTCAACCAAATTTCTAATACTATCATTGGCAAGTCAGACAATTAAAATCTCCACATGTAACACAGGCTACATGAAAGAACGCAGAATCAAAAATGCAGAAGTGAAAATTCAAGCAGTCTGATCCCTCTTGTGGTCATGCACCACAATATAAATGTATTATATCTCCACATTGTGCTAGCCAGTTTCCTTTGGAAAAAAGGCTTATGCAATCAGGCTACTACTCAGCTCCTCCCCTCAATATCCATTACCTTATGTCAACTAAGCCAGGAAAGCAGGGTAGAGGCCTCAATGTCATGTTATTCTTCTAACAACCAGCACAATGTATGGCCCAGGCATTACATGTTTTCCTTACAGTTAATGTGCATGGCCTGCCAGGCACCAGGATGAGGGATTGCTCTTCCAGCTTGTTAGGATCCCACCTCTTTCAGCCTTTTGCATAGGCAGTGCTCAGCTAACACACACAAGCAATGCCAGTTTATCCCCAGACCTTGTTTATTCTGCCCTGCTCAAATCCTGCTTCGACACGTTTACTGTTTTTCTCCCCCTCTCCAGTTTTCTTTGGCATAGTTTTCTTTTGGCACAGTCAACATTAAATAACTGACCTTCTCAAAACCACCATGAGGTAGTATTATCCCCACATTACCAGATAAGGAAATTAAGCCACTATAATTAATGCTTGAAGCATGTCCAAATTTCACATTCCTGATTTGAGAGTGATTAGTATTAGTGCTCTATAGGATTTCCTCTGCTCAAAGCCCAGCTCCCAGGGAGGGCAGGAGGAGCCTGCACACACCCTGCACTTCCAGAGGGGCATCCCATGGGCACAGTGGAGCCCCTGCAAAATGCTGCGCTCCAGGAACTTGGCCAAGTCCACCACAGGGCTCTGTGAAACAACTCAAACACCCAGGTGCTGCTCCAGCCCAGTGAGGGAATACAGGATCTGAGTGCCCTTCGGCACCCTTCCTTCTTCTCCTGGCCAAGACTTTTGTATCCAGGCTTGGCTAATTTCCATTTAGACACCTAAAGCCCTTCACCACACTGTTCAAGCACACACACACATACTCACTCACTCACTATTCTCACCTCTGACATTGCCACAGCCATGGCCTCCCCACACCTTCATCCTCCAAGAACTTCTCATCTTGCTACACAGTTCTTTAGCTCCAGCCTTTCCTCAGTTTTCCAAGAGTGTCCTAAATCCTTCCCTAGCCCAGTCATCACCCCTTCTCTCAACTTCTCATGTAGTCATGTCCCTTTCTCCAAGCAAGTCTCCCTCATGATCTTGCAGCTTCCTTTACTGCCACACAGTCAGACTGGGAGCCAGCCTCCCCTTTCAACCACTACAGCATTTCAGTTTCCCCAGAGCCACAAGGTGCTTCCCAGTCACACATTCCTTCTAGAAGAAAAGAGAAGACTCCCTTCCAAAATCTGACAGCTGGCAGCAAAGGTTCCCACACAGACCCCGTGCAATTTGAGTTCCCTAACTTCATCCCAAGAAATAAATCTCCAAGGGGCTGTTTCACCCACAGATCATTGAGATCCTGCCCATGTGAGGGCAGCAAATTCTGCACACACCACCTGTATTACCTTTGCCCAAAACCAGGCAGATAGAATATAAATCAAGGGTTTGTTTTACAAAATTTTGTTGCAAGAATAGAAACAAAAAAGTTCAAAGAAATGCAGCAATTCTAGACTAAGTTCAACAGACAAGTATATCTCCAGCTCCTGAATTCCTCCAAGCCTGCTCAGCTGATGATGTTCCACAACATCCCATCACCCTGGTACTGCCCTCAGTCCCGTTAACCTCCCTCTCTCCCTTTACAGAACATGACCATACCCCAAAACTAAAGATAACTTTTCATTTTTTTTCCTAGAACAAGGGATCTTGGGGATTTAAAGGCATCCTCCCATTTCTAGTTCACAGCACATCAGTCACAAGCTTATCAAACTACACAATTGCCACTCACAGTCTTTCCTGATGCCATCCAGGGTGTAAAAGGACTATTTTTTCAGTCTTTTAAAGCCTACAGACTACTCCCAGAATCTGGACTCTTCTGTTTACACAAGGATATTCATATACTCACAGTAAAGATTATCTAGCCACTAGTTACACCTAACAGATTGTTCACCGCTTAATCCCCACAAAGATACCATTTTTTTTTACAGATAAACACATGAAACCATGCAAGTAAGGATGAAAAAGTTAAACATTTGTCTGTCTGTACTTTTCTGGGACCAGAGATCTTCCTCCTTCACCCTGGCTCTGAGGGCAGCTCTTGAAATACATCTAATCCCAGCACCAGACTTTCCTGCCCAGTTAGACCCAACACTTCCCATTCTGGCTCAGCAGTCTGAAGGTGTCAACATTGGCCAAACCACTCCCTTGCCTTTTGCTGTCTAGGAACACCAGTCCCTCTTTGCCACCCTGGCAGTCTGGCCACACTTCTTGGAACTAATAAAAAACTGAAGACCACAACATTCTTGGGAACTTTCACCTCAATACTCTTTCTTAAAAGAAGACCAACAAAATACCTTTTTTCTCTCACTCTGTCCCATCCCACTATTTCCTAACTCTCAGAAGAGCCACTCATCTTCTCTATAATGTTAAAGAAGTTGTCATTATCATATTAAGCCCAGGATTCTGCAAATGCTTAGACATAATGTAACCTTAATGCTAGTCATTGAGGCAGGACTGTGTGGGCACAGCAAAAAATCACTACCTCATGTTTCTCAATTCAAAGCCAAAATATTTATCAGACCAGATGACTTCCTCATTGTTCCTTTGTGGCAGAGCCATCTTGTTCTCACTAAGCTGAACTTACCCACATTCCACACAAAAAAAACCTGCAAGAATTTCCTCATACGTTCCCTCCCCACACACATTATATTCAAAACAAGAACAACTTAATTATCATTTTCAGAGCATCAAGAAATGTTTTTAGCTATGACAAAGTTTAATTTTGTCATATATAGCAGCAGTTCCTGCTAAGATCTGGTCTTGCCAAAATTAATTCTTGCATAATATTTTTTAAAAAAGAGAAACCAGGTAAATGTATTTACAAAATTCAGATCACTGTTAGGACTACTACTTGTGCCTGTCCCACAATCTGTTACTGTCAGGGAATATTTTTTTCCTTATTTCCTAACCAGATGTGAACAGTGGAGTACACAATTCAACTTCCAAAACATTGATCTGGCTTTTCTTCAAACTTCACCTTCAGTTGTCCAGGGGGGAGGAACAACCAACCAAAGCCCCAAACAAAGAGCATGCACACAAATGCAACTTCTCAGCATTCCAAGAGGGCACTTTTGGATCTGCCCTGCAGAATTTACAAATACCAAGACATATGTGCTTTCTAAAATGACTCAGGAATCTATCTGAATAATTTCATAAATATTAAACCTATGTATATGGCTTATTAACGTCTGACAGTTAATGCGACCACACAGAAGCAAGCCCATTGTCCTTTTTCCTTGCAAACCCCCAGAATTATTGGCTTCAATTAAAATGCAGTAGATGCAATTAAAAGAAAGAAAAGAAAAATCTGCCTAATATGAAATTGTTTAAACAGCTCTTGTGTTTGCCCTCTTTTTGACAAGCGCTTGTTTTTACCACAAAGATTTACCACACCTGTGTCAAACCATTACCATATTCAACCCTAACAGGGAAAGCATTTACCCAACCCAGAATGGGCCAAACATGTTGGAAGTCTCCTCAATCTGAGCACCCAAACCCATTTCCAGGACCACAGAATCACAGAATGGTTTGGGTTGGAAGGGACCTTAAAGATCTTCTCATTCCAATCCCGTGCTGTGGGCAGAGACACCTTCCACTGGAACAGATTGCTCAGAGCTCCATCCAGTCTGTTCTTAAACACTCCCAGGGATGGGGCAGCCACAGCTTCTCTGAGCAACCTACGCCAGAGCCTCACCACCCCCACAGTAAAGAATTTTTTTCTAATAACTAATCTAAACCTGCTCTCTTTCAGTGTGAAGCCATTCCCCCTGTCCTGTCACTGCATGCTCTTGTAAAGTCTCCAATCCAGGCTACAGATTTAAGCAGACTGAATCTTCAGAACCAAGGAAAAAGAATTTACTTTTCCATTTACTGACTGAGAGACAGGATATAAACAACAGCTTTCCTTTTGCCAAGGTCACAAGGAGCAGAACCATAACTTAAATTTCCAAAAAGTGCTTACAGGGAATGACGAGTAGAGCTCTGTGAGCTTTGCTAAGCAGACAAGAAGTATTACCAAGCAGACATGGCAATTGATAGCTCAACAGAGAAAAGAGAAGATTTTCTAAATACACCAGTTTAAGACAAAAGAATTAAACTGAGGCATTAACACCACTTCAACAGAAGTATCAAGACCATGACTCAGAGCCAAATGTAAAAGCAAATATTCACTGTCAAAACTGGATGGCAGAAGGAAATAACCTCTTGGGTATTTCAGCAATGATTTAATCACCTCCCATGACTAACTTTCAGAGACTTTGGAAGACTAATGGGATGGAACAGGATCCAAAGAGCATCTAATCCCAATTAATAAAACCAGGAATAACTCCAAAAAGACAAAGAAGAAAGATGAGCTAGATTTTTATTCCCTAAGAAGTCAGGAGAAAGCTTTCTTTCTGAGGGAATACATCCCACTTAACAAAAAAAATTTTTTTGCTTCTTCCTCAGAGGAAGAAGACAGGCTTTGATTGTGCAATTACTTCATTCAAGCATCAGTTAACATCTCATAGTAGATCTGGCAAAATTACTAAAAACCTGCCTTATGTGTCTCCCAAGTCACACAGAAGAAACTAATTCTCTCAGAGGTGGAAACTGTTGGGAATGAAATACATTACATAGCTTTCATTACTTATCTCCCCAAAGCAAAGTAGGCATTTTCAGGACCACACCAAGTTCCTGTTCTGGTTGAGATTTTCAACTGCATGTAGTCCCAATGTGCCTTATCCACCAAGACTATTCATGCTTTTCATACAAGCAAGGATTTACCATCCAGGAATCTAATTTGAGGTGTGATATGGTAATAACAGCAAAAAAGCCAAGCCTAAGAGACAAAACAGAGCACTTGCCCTCCCACACAAGCCAACTTTTAATGCATGCAGCTTCACAAAATGGTAAAAAAGCTAAGTTAACACTGTGCCATAGGAAGGTCCTTCCTTCCACTCTATTCCTACCTTACTTGTAGATGCAGATTCCTACAGACAACCTTGCACCACCTCTGATATCTGACCAGCCACTCACAAGCCACTTCAACTCACTAGTTCTGTACAAACAGCATTAACTGACCAAAAAAAGCTCATTTTCTGCCAGGTTAGCAAACTAGATCAGCTCCTGCAAGGGTTCAGGAAGTACCAGAGTCTGGTGGCTCTTTTCCTTGTTCCTGCTGCCTGTTCACAAATCCTGAATCCACACTTCCATGGCTGAACCAGCACACTCATACTGTTTGGACTCCAAAGCCCATACACCACTTTTTTTGGACTAAAAATCATACATATCACAGCCAACCTTCATGTTCACAAATGACAGCCCTGAATCATTGTCCCTGTATATCTTGCGTTCAAGGCACTTTCTTCAGAAAAAAAGCTTGCCAAACAAAATTCAAATGGATATTTAAGCCCCCCTAATTCCCACATGGTCAAGTTAAAAGTTACAGGTCTGACAGATCTTCACTGCCTACCTCTAGTTTAGACTTCTGCACTCAAACTCACTTGGCTGAAATACAGTTCTATGTTATTTTCCACAGTCTCCAGGGCTTCCCCCCCATCCTAGAAGAAAGGCATTTTCTTGAACCACACAGCAGAGAAGAATGCAGCAGGAAGCCAAGCCATCCTTTCACTTGGAAGGGGTTTAAACAAGAAGATTCCAAACCTTTTTCCAACAACTCCAGCCCCACGCACTGGCATGAGACCCCATTCCCCTGAATCCACCAGGGATGTTCCTACTTCTACCTCCCAGGGAATTTGACAGCCACAAAACTCCAAAAGCTTCTGACATTAAAATAAATACACAAATAATGAAACCTCTGTTTCTTTATCCTCACAGCTGTTAACACTGCAATTAGAGCTCTCCAAGGATGCACTTCCCCCCTAATGAATCCCTGGAAACACCCTAACAGGGTGCAGGGCAGATTAGAGAATCCCCACAACTCAACTTGGTGAATTGATGTCTCCCATGAGCAACACAAAGCTGGGCCTAGAGACAGTAAGCTTTTTTACACTGTCTTCGTTTTGAAGCCTTATTAACAAATTAAATGAGAAATAAATACATCTCTCTCTGGGAACAGAAGAAAAAAAAAAGGCATTTTAATAAAGAGCCCAGACACCTTTTCATAAGTCTCTTGCAGACAGGAAAGAAACCAGAAAAGCTTATAACCATTATCTACCATCTAGGACTGTGGCAGTACATGAACAAACCCAAAACCACCACACTGGCAGCAGCTGAAATCAAGCTTCCCACTTTTCTGTGGAGGCTGCTCTGGTCCCTCAGCCCTTGTTTCCCAGAGACGTCAAGCTTGGAAAAGACACTTTGTCGAGACAGCACAACAGCTGGCATGACACTGGAGGAAAAAAGGAGTTTCTTTGCTTTTGCTGGTCTGCAAACACCCATTTCCTCTCTCTACAAGCTAGGATGGCTCACAGGTAGCTGCAGCACCAGAACTGACTCCTAAGGAAGAGCTTTAGATACCAGTTTCCTTCCTCCTCCCTGTAAAAGGCAGTGGGGTAACAAAGGGGAACCAGCAGTCCCAATTAACTACCTTTTTTACCTAACATTTTTGTGTCTCCTTGTTGGAGAGCATATGGTCCAAGTTTACAGCCAAGAATAAATCTCTTTACCTACTCCTGTTTGCAGTAACAACCTTAACGCTCTTTTAATGCAGGTTCAGGTGGATGCATTTCCTTTCCTCTCTATATAAAGTGAATCAGTGGGATATGCTTAACCTGCCTCCTAAAACTCAACACAGGCCATGAAATCCAAGCAGGCAGAGTAAAAGATAATTCATGGTCTCAAGTGAAGCCAGGTGGATTACAACTCCATTGGCAAGCACGCACCCAGCATCTGTACGCTTAGAAAAGACTCTAGGAATTGTCTGAATAACCAAAAATTGTCAGGCATGCACAACGGATTTTGAATACAATTCTTGAGTGAACTTGTAAAAGAATGCAAAGCCATCAGTGCACCTTAGAAACTAATGCATTACAGGACTTTAATCAAGCATTGCTCCATAATTAGACACACTTTTCCCTGCACAAAAGTTTTTTTACAGCCAAGTATCTGATGCCTTGAACCACTGTTATACTTAAGAAAATAAACTTTAAAAGACATTCATTATTCTTGAACTAAGCATTTCCTTACTAAGTCCCATCCTAGAACAACTTTTAACTGCTAATTTATCATCCTCCCTCCCAGTGACAGGGAAGATTTATAGTGGAAAAGGCTTATTTAACATTACTCTGATGCCAAAAACACATGGTATTACACTTTTGGCGATACTGGTCAAGAAGCAATAACCAAGAAAAACAAACTACTAAGAAATAACCCCCAAAAAAAACTATTTCCACAATTGTAAGGCTTGGCATGGTTCTATTGGAATAAACTGCAGTAGAATCCCAACTTGAAGGTTGTTTACAAAAGACCAAATGTCCAATTACATCCTCTTGTAGCCACCTGCCTATCCCTTATCTCCACTGCAGTACCGTTGTGCTTATCAGCACTCTGATCCCACTCTGCCACGAGCACATTCCAGAGCCCCACTGACCATGGGAGAACTGACTGTGCCAAACATGCAGCATTAGGAGAAAAGCACTGTGAGTTTTCTAACACAGGGTCAAAGCCACTGACACAGGAAGCGATGCAAAGGATGAGGAAGGAGAAATGCTACTGCCAAAATCCAGAACCAATCTGATGGCACGGTCAAGGTCACAGTAAGAAAGAGATGGGAAGCCAACACAGGGACTCTCACATGTAGCATCCACCTCAGATGGGATTTAAATTAATGAAGTGAGGAAGAGAAGAATGAACAGCCAAACCTCCAAAGCACAGGATTTCATAGCAAGAGGAACCTTCACTGCAGCCATCTGTCCAAAAAGAAAAAACAGGACATCTTTTGCCCAACAAGTTCTCAGATCTGAGGTGGTTTTTTTATATAAGAGGTGAGAAGAAGAAAAAGAGGGGGGGGCAGGGGGCGGAATAAACCATGATAAAAGGAACGGCTCTTCTAATTTCATTGTAATGAGAAGGGAAGAACTGCCTAAGAACATGAAAGTGGAAACAGTCTGGCTGACAGAAGGCATAAGATAACTCTCTCAGTTCTTTCAGAAGGGAAAACAGTCACAAAATGAATGAAATGAACCCATGGTAAAACCACAAGCTTTCTGAAACCCAGATGAAACAAAGATCTGAAGCTTACTGACAAATCATCTCAGCTAAGTACAGGCTCTCCGATATTTTAAAATTCAAGGTATTTTGCACAAGTGCAAATTACATCACTGAGGTCACTTCATTAAGTGAACAGCACAGCTGACAGAATAGGAAAGGTCAGGGCTTTAGGAAAGAAACTACCAGGAGGCAACACTGAAGGTAAAATGAAAATATTGCTTCAGAATGGCTGCAATGGAGGAAAGCACAGCTGAAGCAGGAGCGCATTAACCTACTATTCAATGAGAGGGAAAATCTCTAACAGATGATGCCAAAGCACTTGGGGCATTTTCTGCATCAATCTCCACTCAGTAAGATGGATTAGCTGGCTAATGTAACTCATAGCACAGCAGAAGGAGCAGGAGCCCAAGCTAGAACTGGGAAACGCATTACAGCAACTGCTCCAAACCTCCCGAGCCAGCAAAGCCACAGCTCTGAATTTTCCATGCAGATTTATCTGCACACTTCAAACGAAAAGCACCATAAAGGCAATGTGCTTCTGCAGACAGCTTGATGAGCTTCCATAAAACAATGGACGTGTAGTCCATAAACTCGTGGACTATATCCAGGGGTTACAGCATTAGGAGTACTTCAAGGTTTTCAAATCTGGTAGATGTAATATTTACCCTTTGAAAACTGACAAAAGCAATTTTGCATCATCTCTGCTGTCTACATTAAGTTCCAGTAACCTAAAGAAGGACTAAAGCAGCTGTCTCTAAAGAGCAGGAAACAAATACACAGGGAAAGGCAGACCAGAGTCAGGCTTACCATCAGATCCTGGGAAGATGCCAAAATAATCTGAGAAAAAAACTACCTCCTGCATATTCCAGATAACAGAACAGATGAGATTCAACACACAATTTCTTAGAAAGAAATTGTATCAAAGAAATACAATTCCCTTCAATGACACATTGACAATACAGGTAGTAAAACAGCAACTACAGGCAATACAGTTTTGGTTTAACTGGACTTTTGACACTCTTAAACTGACAGTCATATAATCTAAACAAAAGCAGAACATACTGAAGTAGTCACAGATGATTAGAAAACCACACCCAGAGATAAGATTTCATTTCAGTCACAGAGAAAATTGGTAGCAAGCCCATTCACATGGCTCTAATCTTTTCGCATTCTCCACTGTTACAGAAAATAACCAGGGGAAGAGGGTTATTTAGCAATGAACTTACTGCAGGCAACTTCACATTTTGCTCTGCCTCAGTTGGATTTCTAAGTGTCACAAGCAACAATTTCCAGCATCTCCCAGACAACATTTTGTCCACAAACTACACAATGGAAAATATCAGGATGTTAACAGAGAATATTCTCAGACAGTTTCAAACACTTGGATGGAGGGTCTCAGAATCCAAAGTCACTTGAAGCAAGTGCAAAAGTCACCCGAAGTAACAAGTTGTTTAGCAGAGCAAAAAGATAATAACAATCATCTGCACAACACAACATGGAAAGCAAGCTTAAATTCTGTTCTGCCCACAGATATGCTGAGTGGTAAACTGCTAAATATCTGGGGCTTATGCTCAAATCAAACATATCACTGCAAAAAGAAATAAATACATTAAGACTCATCATCCTGCCTGGATGAAATGCAGGTATGAAAAGAACATGAAATCATTTTACTCTGGCTGTTGTACTAAGGGCTCAGATGGAACACCACATCCAGCTCTAATAAAATGCAAACCAAGTGGAAAAGGCCTAAAAAAACCCCAATGAGAATAGCCCCCAAATGTAATAAAAAATAAATAAATTTTTAAAAATCACTGAAGAGAGGAGACTGAAGCAATGGGATTTCTTCAGAGTGAAAAACACCAAAGAAAAAGCCCTCAAAATATTCTACACATTCCTACAGAAGAGAAGTAACAAAGAGCTCACAAGGGTATACAATTCATGGTAGAATTCTTAAATGCTTCAATTATAGCAAAGAAATTTAGATTGGAAATTAGGAGTAGTATTTTCAATGGTAAGAACTGCAAAATATCAGAACAGATTGCCTAAGGATAGATCTCCATCAGAAACTTATGTTAGCTCATTTGCTTTGGGAGCTAATTAAACATTCCTTCCTTGTGACTGAAATATGGTGAATTTATGAGAGAACAAGTGTCAATTACTTCCCCTCATTCACAGGTGGGTCATCTGAGCTTCCACCTTCCAGATGAGTCATTATGGCAATTTATTAACCATTACTAAGAAACAACTTCCAGCATGAAGGTTTTATAACAATGTGTGGAAACAATAATAAATACACAACCCTGAAGGAGCTCTTGGAAGGAAAATACAGAGGAAAAGTGGCACACTTAAACCACATCGAGATGGGGAGTCCTTAATTACAACAAAACCAAAGAAATCCAGAGATTCTACTCTGCGACAGAGATGCAAACAGTAAGAGCTGGGGGAAGCAGAGGCAGCCCTTGTGCAGATGCAAGAAGCAAGACAAGAACATCAACCCCAAACACGGTGTCAGCAACTGCACCCAGTAAAGCAGAAAACACAATTTTCTCAAGCAAAGCTCACTTGCACCAAAAAAAAAAAAAAAAAAAAAAAAAAAGCCCCAAAACAACTGAGAACCAAAGCAGGAGAGCAAACTGAGACATGCTGTCCTCTGCTGGAAGTGGCTCTGGAGGAGCCTGAAAGCGCATCAGGACCACTTTGATCAAGTCCTTTGATCTTTGGTGAATACAAGATCGAGGCATCATTTTAAACCCACACAGCTTTGCCTAAACGGGGCTGTTGCCTTTTGAACTCCAGCTAACGCTGCCCTTGTACAGACAGCACTGCTGTCCACCACAGGGACACTCCTGAGGCCACCTCTCCCACACCACCACATCTTCATGGCAACAGAAGTGCTTGCATGACCAGAGAACAGAAGCAGGGAACAGAATGAAAAGTAACACTTTTTTCCTAAGACAATAAGATAAATCCTTTCTTGTAATTCACTTCCTTCATCCTGTTCTCTTACAACAATGTAGCAAGGCAAGCAAAAGCTCTTAGGCTGCATCTTTTGAATGCAATTCACATGTAGCTCAAAAATATACACACCACAGGAAAGATGAAAAGACACAAAACGCCAAAACAAACAAAAATTAAAAATACAGAAAGGGTTGCTATTGCAGTATTGGACTTCTAAGGCGTACATCTAGAAAGAATTTAGAGTACAGCCCTTTAAACTTCCATTAACTAAAGATGGTTAGTGTGGAAGATCTCCACATCTGACAGTGAATGAGTTCAGACTATTTGTGACTTAAATCAGCAAGAGCCAGTGCTGGGTACTACCTAAGTGTTGCATTTGGGGAGAAAAAGGAAAAAAAAAAAAGTCATGACTGTACTTGGGGAAAAAAAAACCAAAAAAAACCACGAATGACTTAAGACTACCATCAGCACAGGTTCGCAAGAGGATTTCCCGGCATTTAAACCAACATCAAAACTTCAGCAAAGCGTTCTTCATTCAGCAGAATGAACACATTAAAAGGATACAACAAAAAACTTCTTTTTCTTTCTTTACTACCCGAGTACAGTTTTAAATACAAATAAGAAACGTGTAACTCCACGGGAAATGTATTTTTCCCCTGCGTCCCCCGCTCGGCACCACGAAGCCTCGCGGCCCTGTGGGACAGGAGCCTGCCCCGAACTCACGCCGTGTCCCGTGGGATCCTCTCCGCTTCCCCTCCCGGGAATTTCACTGCAGAGAAGGCAGCGAGGGCAGCGCGTCAAACCCACACCGGACTCAGCGCGGGCTGACACGGACCCTCGGGGGAGGAAACGGCGGCACGAGCAGCCCGGAGCCGCCTCGCAAACGCTGCTCGGGTGTGGCGGAGCCGCTGTCGCCCCCACCCCCGGCCCGGCCGCGGGAGCGACCCCCTCCCCCAGGCCCCGCCGCCCGGCGCCCCGCAGAGCAGCCGGGACTCCGCACCGCGCCCGCTCCCCCCGAGGGTCCGGCGCCACTCACAGCGTGTGCCCGCAGACGTTCACCATCAGCTTCAGGGACGGGTTGCGGTACTTGGTGGTCTTACACCGCGGGCAGCCCAGGTCGTCCATGGCCGCCTCCCGCTCTGCCTCCTCCTCCTCCTCCTCCCGCCGCGCCTTCCGCCTTCCTGTGCCGCCGCCAAAAGGCCCCGCCGCCGCCCAGCGCCACCCCGCGCGTTCCGCACGCGACCCGGCCCCGACACCGCCCGGCACCGCCGGCCCGAGCGGGAACGAGCCGGGGCGGCAGCGCCTGCCCGGCGGCGGAGCTGGGGGGAGAGCCGGCCGCAGAGCTCGGGTTGTAGCAGGGGGAGAGGGGAGACACTCACCCGTGGCTAACCAACAGGAATCACAGAATCAATCACTTTGGGAAAGACCACCTTGACCACAAGACCATGCACTAAGTGCCACGTCCAGTCTTCCCTTAAATACCTCCAAGGGATGGTAACTCCACCACCTCCCTGGAGAGCCCACTCCAATGTTTAATCAGCCTTTCTGTGAAGACATTCCTCCTAATGTCCAACCTAGACCTCCACTGGCGCAGCTTAAGGCTATGCCCTCTCATCCTGTCGCTGGTAGCCCAGGAGCAGAGCCCGACCCCCACCTGACTACAGCCTCCTTTCAGGGATTTGCAGACAGTGATGAAGTCACCCCTGAGTCTCCTTCTCTCCAGGCGAAACACCCCCAGCCGCTCCCCATAGGACTTCTACTCCAGATCCTTTCCCAGCTCCGCTACCCTTTTCTGGACTCGCTCCAGCACTTCAAGGACTTTCTTGAAGTGAGGGGCCCAGAAGTGAACACAACAAAACTCCCGCACGCCCAGTAACGATAGCACCGGGAGCGTTTTAACCCTTCCCCTCCCAGGAAAAGCCGCAGGTGACGGGAGCCGCCGCCTCCCGGGGGCTCCAGGTAGAGATGGGGGGGGGAGCGGAGAAAGGAGCGCGGCCGCTTGATTGACGGTTGCCTTGGAGACGCTGTAGCCCCGCCCTCCCGGCGCGGCGCAGCCAATGGGCGGGCGCGGCCGGGGCAGCGGTGGGCGGGGCCACATAGTCTTGCGGCGGGTGCGGGAGTCGCGGCGGGGGGAGCGGCGGAGCGCGGCCGGGATACAGCAGCGATCCCGGATGGTCACTGCGGGGCCGGGGGAAACCTGATCGGCTAGAGCAGGAGGAGGAGAGAGATAGGAAGGGGGGAGAGGAGGAGAAGGGAACGCGGGGGGGTGGGGGGGAAGGAAGAAAAAAAAAAAAACCCACGAGAAAAAAAAGGAAAAAAAAAAAAAAGGAAAACAAACCGAAACATGTCTTCTGCCTCCCCCGCCACGGACGACATCGTGATCGCCGTAGAGATCAAGGAGGAAAATGTGATGGAAATGCTCTCCGAAGCCCCCGACGGGCCCGCGCCGCCGCCCCCTCCCGCCGCTGCCCCGTTCCCCATGGAGCACGCAGGCTCCGCCGCCGCTGGCGAGGAGGGAGCCGCGGAACAGGTACTGCTCCATACGGAACTCCTGGCCAGGAATCACCACGCTGCCTCCTCTCCCTCCTCTTCATCATCTTCTTCCTCCTCCTCCTCCTCGCAGACCCCCCTGGCTTTCTCCCCGGATCACGTCGCCTGCGTGTGCGAGGCGCTGCAGCAAGGTGGGAACCTGGACCGCCTAGCCAGGTTCCTGTGGTCTTTGCCCCCGAGCGATCTGCTACGTGGCAACGAGAGCCTGATGAAAGCCCGGGCGCTGGTGGCTTTCCACCAGGGCATCTACGCCGAGCTCTATAGCATCCTGGAGAGCCACAACTTCGACTCCTCCAACCACCCGCTGCTGCAGGAGCTCTGGTACAAGGCTCGCTACACCGAGGCGGAGCGAGCCCGGGGCAGACCCTTGGGGGCGGTGGACAAGTACAGGTTGCGGAGGAAATACCCCCTGCCCAGGACCATCTGGGACGGCGAGGAGACGGTCTACTGCTTCAAGGAGAAGTCCCGCAACGCGCTGAAGGAGCTCTACAAGCAGAACCGATACCCCTCGCCCGCCGAGAAGCGCAACCTGGCCAAGATCACCGGGCTGTCCCTCACCCAGGTCAGCAACTGGTTCAAGAACCGCAGGCAGCGGGACCGCAACCCTTCCGAGACCCAGTCCAAAAGGTGAGGGAAAACTTTTCCTCCCCGCCCCCTCTCCCGCCTGCCTTTCCCTCTCCCGGCTCTTTCTTCCCCTGCAAACATGGCGCTTACCTTCGGTGCGCCTCGTCCTTCCCTCCTTCCTCCTCCCCGCTCCCTCGCTCCCAACACACCCACCCGGCCCGGGCGTGCGAGGCGGCGCAGGGAAACTTCCCGGACCCGCCGCCCCGCGCTCCCGGGGGAGCTCCGGGCACGGAGGAGCCGCTGGGCGGACTCCCGGGAAGGGACGGGACGGGGGTGTTTGTTCCCCCCGCTCCTTGTTTTTATTCAATTGTCGCGCCTGACAGAGTTAATCATTGACGGCCGGAGGACGCGCGGGGTCCCGGCGCTCCCTCTGTTTTGAAACCTGACTCGGGAGCGGGCCGGGCTCGGGTTTCAGCGGGGGAGCGGGGCCGGTTCCCGGGGCTCCCGGCCGCGCTGCGGGGCGGGAGAGCGGCCCCGGCCCCGCTCCGCCCGCGGCTCGGGCTCGGCTCCCCCCGCCTGGCGGTGGGGGCGCGGGCAGGTGGAGGTGACCTCCCTGCTCCCGCCCCCCGCCTTCCTCCGGGAAGGGACGGGAAGGGGGGAGAAAGCGCGGGGAGGAGGGGGAGGAAGGGAGCGAGGAGAGAAGGAGGGAAAGCGGCCGGCGGAGGGGGCCCCAAGGCATTTCTCAACCAAGGGCGCGATTGTGCCGCCGCGGCCCCTCTCCGCGGGATACATCAAAGGGCGAGGGGGGAGGGAGGGGAGAGCGACCGAAAAATGCAGCCGAGGGCGGACCAGTCAGCGAAAAAAACCCGGCGCAGCCCCGGGCGGAGGCACAAAGGCCGCCCCCCATCCCTCCGTCCCTCCCCCCGGCCGCCGGGCACTGCCGGAGGTGCCTCCGCTGGCACCGGGGCAGCGCGGGCCGGGGTCTTCCCCTTCCCCCGGGCCGGGGGCGGCAGGCAGAGCCCGGAGAGTCCGGCGGCGCTTCCCGGCCTTGCCTCACCTCCCAGCGCTTTGCCAAATGGCCGCGGCCGGTCTCACACGTGTGGACACGCCGGGCCGGCGGAGGGGGGCCCAGGCAGTCCCCTTCGGTCGCCGGGGTGGAGGAATTTATTTACAACTCCATAACCCAGTCTGTAAAGTTTCTCCTCGGCGTGTGTTCGGTTTGATGTGTTCTATTCTAAGAAACCTCCTCCCTTGGCTTGAATATTCATTTAAAGTGCCTTGTAAAGACAAAACACAGAAAAAAATTATTTGTGGAAACTCTCACGTACTTGTGTCAAAGCAAGAAGTCCCCCTTGGTTCAGAGATCCTGGCATGCTGTGGTAATGCAATGTCATCTCTCCATCTTTTCCCATAGCGAATCAGACGGCAACCCTAGCACAGAAGATGAATCCAGTAAGGGGCGAGAGGATTTATCTCCCCATCCACTCTCCAGCTCATCCGACGGTGTTACCAGCCTCAGCCTTCCCAGCCACATGGAGCCTGTCTACATGCAGCAGCTTGGAAACACTAAAATAGCCTTGAGCTCATCTGGTGTCTTGTTGAATGGGAACCTCATGCCTGCCAGTACCTCTCCTGTCTTCCTCAATGGTAGCTCGTTTCTTCAGGGACCCAACGGCGTCATACTCAATGGACTCAGCGTGGGCACTTCACAGACTGTTACCTTAAATTCTCCCAAAACCGCATCGAGTGTTGTGAGCAATGGGGTGTCCATTACTGACATACTGTCATCATCATCGTCAGAAGATGTTAAAGACTTCAAACTCCTTCAGGCTTCGGTCCCCAATGCCACAGCAGCCTTCAGCCCTAGCAACATCCCGGTCACTTTCCCAGGATTGATACCGAGCTCGGAGGTGAAAAGGGAAGGCGTAGAAACTGCTGCTTCCCAGGATGGAGGCTCTGTAGTTACTTTTACTGCTCCTGTCCAAATAAACCAGTATGGCATTGTCCAGATCCCCAATTCAGGAACAAATGGCCAGCTGCTGAACGGAAGCATTGGTTTTTCTTCTCTGCAGCTGCCTCCTGTTTCTGTGGCAGCTTCACAAGGTAAAAGCTTTGCCTCTTGCAGTAAGAGGTATGAGAAAAAGTTGGAATCAGGCACACTTAGCATTTTAGAAGCTGTGGTCCTTTTCTTCCCAGGTGTCAACATTGTATCTCAGCCATGGCCACACACAGAACATCACATAATACCGTTTTCCTCCCTTTATAGTGGGTTATGCTCACAGGCAGACTGTTAGATGAGGCTGAGCTGCTCTGTTAAGAGCATGGAAGGAGGTCTGGTAATTTACACCCCTTTCATCTCATTCTGTTCACAGAAGTCTGTGATATGAGTCTTCACAAATATCTGTAAATTTTACATGTTTCAGTAATTCAAAATATTCCCCATTTGCCATTGAATTCTTTTAATGAGAAGGTTCATAAAAATTAAAATTATGGCAGCTGGAAATTGTTACCATTGTTGTTCTTGTGGTGGTTGTTTTGGTTTTTTGTTTTCTTAACAAAGGCATTTCTCAAAAATACATTTTGAATTACTGTAGACACAACAAGACCAAGCAGTTGCTTGTACATTTTCTGTTCCATAATTAAGAAAGATTAAACTTGAGGGAAACAATAGAAGTAAGCACTAGCTCTTAGATATAAAATGTGAGGCTATTTGGATAAAACTGCCCTCAGTCCAAAGGAAATATGTCATCACAGGTTCATGTGCCAAGTGTGCAGGCTCCTCCCCAAGTTTGCTTTAGAGTTGGTCTTAACATACCATAGTCTGAATCTTGCAGCTGGCCAGGAAGAATCCCAGGGAGCACAAACCTAGTTCTGGATCGCTTTTTTGAAGCAGGTCAGTTAAAAAGCACAATTGAACATCTTTGTTACTCATTGGCCACTGTATCTTTGATTATGAAAATTATTAAATTGGAATGATTCTCTCTAGTTTCAGGACCTGTGAATACTATGATGAAATTCAAATTGTGCTTGTGTGCTTCTTTGAATTTAATATGTATAGGGTGTGAATTATTCTTGCTGAAGCACAGGGAGGAACACTGAAGCTGTGCAACCACATTTCAAAGGGGTGCACAATTATAAGGTCCTAAAATGTGGCACTCACAGGCACTGTTGGTACATGGTTTAACCAAGATTAAAGAGAGAAGACATTTAGTCTTAAATGCCACCTGTAATTACTAAAGCCACTTAATGCACATGCTCCAAGGCATAAACAGCCAGCAAAGGTGAGAAAGAAAGTTCTGTCTTTTAAGTATTGTAGGACTATTGTATTTGAAAGTCCTAAGATTTGTAATAAGCTCTTCTCTGACCATTTTCCCCATTGTTAAAAATACTGGTTGCCCACTGGAGAGCAATCCACCATATCTCTGGTGCAGAGAGAAGTTCTGGTTTTCTTGGATGGATAGCTGGCTGCCTATTCCAAGTGAAGCATGCTGCAGGCTATTTTGAGTAAGCCCCAGTAAATAATACTGACAGGTAACTTCAAGTTGCCTGGCTTTATTATTCTAGTTTACCCTTATGCATAACATCTTCCCAAAAAATCATCATTGATTACCTGAAATTAATAGGGAGCTAAAATATTCCCCATGTGAGAAATTTGTCTTCAGCGCTGTTCTAAAAAATTCAGCTGTGTCCAACTGTAGTCTCTTATCATTAAACTGCTTTTGAGAAAGAGAGGTGTTCCAAGTGGGACTCAGTCCCAAGAGACAGTATTTCTTATTTTAGGAATTACCATAATGACAACTGACATAGCATGTCCAGTGGAAACAACTTCAGGTCATCTCTGGCCACCTCGTCTTTCTTTGGCTCACTACAGCATCACACGAGCAGTGCCATGGCTTTCAGCAAGGGCAGGCAGTGCTGGTGACTTTTCACAGCATGGTGGATGCAGTAGGGTTAGGATTTGAGAAAAACATGATAAAGCAGGTGAAAGGGAGTAGAGCCGAGTGCTTGAGGATTACCAGGTTAAACCGATAGAAATTACCGGTTTTTCGTGTTTTCTGTGCAGGTCGGCTCGGGCAGGTTCTGCCCAGCAGTAGTGGATTTCATGTGACGTGTCTCCAGTTCCCACACACAAGCTGTAGTCTGTCACTGAACTATCTTTAATAGCTTCTCATGCTTCTATTCTTAGATAGAAATTGAGTGGTGGCAACTAGTGAAGGCCAAAGCACATTCATTTTAGTCACATGGCTGGGGACTGTTTGCCCCTTAATGAGAGTCTGAAAGATAGGTACTCTAATAGACCAGAAACTCTTTTTTTGAACTTTCTAAAAGTAATTTCTATTAACAGCATTGATTTCTTTACACCAAGTTTTCTCTCACCTGCTACAAAAATTGCTGTTCAGTGTTGCACGGAATATTTGTGTGTGTGTGTGTATACTGCAAAGGTAAAAAGACCAGGACTGCATAACTCTCTACCAACTGTAATCTCTGTTTTCCTTTCTCTTGCTTCCCTTTGCCTAGGTAATGTTTCAGTAAATCCCAGCACATCTGATGGAGGAACTTTTACAACTGAATCTTCAACAGTGCAGCAAGGAAAGGTTTTCTTCAGCCCCCTCGCTCCGAGTGCAGTGGTTTATACAGTTCCCAATTCAGGCCAGGCAGTAGGATCTGTCAAGCAAGAAGGACTGGAAAGAAGCCTGGTGTTTTCTCAGTTGATGCCAGTCAGTCAGAACATGCAACTGAACGTCAACATGTCTTCTGAAAATATATCCAGCGCAGGACTCCAGTCCCTGGCCTCCTCATTAGTGAATGTAACGCCCTCACATAATTTTTCCCTCACACCACCAACTCTTTTAAATGCTGCAGAACTGAGCTCTGGTATCTCGGAGAGCCAGTCCATGTCATCGCCCGTGACCAGTACCTCTACAGTGATATCTATCAGCAACACTAACTATGCAACCCTTCAGAACTGTCCCCTCATCACCAGTCAGGATCTGTTGTCCATTTCCACAGCACAGCCCGTGCTTGGAGAAATAGTTTCGACAAGTGGAGACCGTGTCAGCCACCCCCCTGCACAAGTGCACCAGGATTTTGGCAGAGAGCACAGGTTAGTTCTGCAAGCCGTACCCGATGTCAAAGAGAATTTCTTACCTAATTCTGAGAGTAAGTCAACTGGCAATTTACTGATGCTGGATTCCAAATCTAAGTATGTTATGAGTAACATGGTTGACTCGGTATGTGAAGAACTGGAAACGGACAAAAAAGAACTTGCCAAACTGCAGACAGTTCAGATGGATGAAGTTATGCAAGACTTGTAACTTCTTTTTTTTCTTGCTTTCTGTTTTTAATAGATAAGTCTCCTATTGAGGCCCTAACAAACACCGAGTGAGGTGTTTGTAGGGTTTTTTTTTTGTTTGGTGGTTTGTTTTTTTTTTCATTTAAAGAAACCAGAAGAACATTTAAATGGTCTGAATCGATGTACAGAGGAATCTCCGGCAATGGAATTAGGTTGCCACACTTGGTTTGCATGCAGTATTCTCTTTTAAGCAGATTAAAGGAGAAAGGAAATGGCCAGGGCAAGTACTGAGGAATGGGTACAGGTTTGGCTACCAGATACTACCCTGAAAATGTAACTAGACTCTCCATAGTTCAACATACTCTTAACAGTAAGTATACACTCCTAACTTCAGACAGAAAACAAAAATCTCACTCCAAAGTCATAAAAACAATGCAGTCATTTTTTTTCTGTTTACTTCCAGTCCACGGGCATTGAGAGATTTCTAAGGAACTCTAGACGATACCTCTCCGGCTACTTTTGTGTTGTTTGAGGTTAAGAAACAAAATGAAACCATAATATTGTTACTGGTATGTTTTCTTTTTTTCCAGCAGACTTGCATTCAAACCAAAAATCTCACATCAATCATGTACAAGTTTCTAAATGCTACAGCTAGCATTTTGTCAGTGCACCAGAAAAAGCATCATTTGAAACTCTAATTATGCAATTCAGAAGCTTTCTATCCAGTATGAATGTAAATATTGTTTCAGTTCCTATAAAGGAGACTTTTTTTTTTAATTAGTACAATGGATTTTATTTATGGTTTATATTCCCTTTCACTTTAGACACAATGCATTGAAAAGGAAAACGTTTTCTGGTTGTTTAATTTATTTTATTGTTTGAGCAGGAAGTAAGCGTAGTTATTTCTGACAAGGTTTTACTTTTTTGTAGTTTTTTTCAAGCAATAGACTGTAAAAGTAAAATGTTAATCACACTGAAACTAGAAAATTAATTCCCAGTCTCACAAACCCAGGAGGTCACTGTTTCTACCCCCTTTGTCTTTGTGTTCAGGGGTTTTTTTGTTTGTTTTGTTAGTAATTTGTGAATTAGTTGAACCCTTTTGTGTATTTTTTACAGAATTCCATGTGCCTTTCTTCCTAGTGGCCTTATCTTTGTTACTGAAGCACAGTGGCAGGAGGAATAAAAACACTGATTTGCAAATATCCGTCCTCAGGGCCAAATCCTGATGCCTTACTTCTGCAAGTAGACCCGCTGACTTGGGTGCCCCTGCTTGCACGAGTAAGAAGAGTTTTAAGAGTCTTTTGGACATCGTGGGTGACATTTCCTGGCAGTGCAGAGAGCCAAGGATGGGTCCTCCTGCACCACGTCAGCAGGACAGGAGGACTCTGCAGAGGGGCCGCGGGCAGTGCCCTTGTGCCAAGGGAAAGCACTTGGCTCTGGCCTCAGGCAGATGAGCAGGAAAGGTTGGATGGGCAGGCCAGGGAAGGGAACCCCATGTTTACACAGGCCTATTGGCCAAACAGCCCGTGTGGGAGGGCTTCAGCTGCTGGTAGAGCAAGGTCCCCATTCAGGAGGGCAGTTGAGTGTGTATTTATATATATCCTCCCAGGAGAAGCAGCCTGGGGGCTGATGGTGGGAACTGCAGCTGCCCAAAGGGCTCTGGGAGCGGCCGTGGTCCCTTCCTGGCTGGGGATGGGTCTCCACACCTTTCTCCCTGGGGACAGCAGAAGCAGGTGGGCGCTAGGCAGGTGGAACAGATCTTAACCTTTCCTCCAGAGGAGTTTTTGTAGCATGGAAAAGCACATCCTTTAAGCTTTAAAATAATAATAATAATTCAGATGTACAAAAATGACATGCTGTTAATCTTTGTGGGTTTGGTTTTGTTGTATTTTATCCTAATGTGAATATATACAGTAACTAAAGCATGTGTTCATCCTCATCAGGGGCCTGGTCTGAAGCCTTTGGAAGGCAACAGGAAATGTTTTCGTAAGCTTCTGTGGGCTCTGAATCAGGCTCAGGACAAAACAAGATCACTTGTAAAGGACAAAAAAAAAGGAAAGGAAAGATAATTGAGGTGGCATATCCCAGTGTGTTTGTCTTGGCTTTAGCTGGTTCCATGGAAAGCTTTTGGGGAATGAAGGTTTTTCCGCGTGCCATGAGCGCGGCATTGGCATTCTCGTAGTTTTGCACTATATTGCGTATTTTGCAAGGCTTTCTGTGGAACCTTGAAGCTGAGCTCTGTCAGTGAGCACTGGAGTCCACGCTGTGAGTCAGAGTCTCCAGGGCTGCAGGGAGAAGTGCAGGGAAAGGGAAGAACGAGTGTGCAAGGGGGGCACTTGCAGCTGTACGGAGTTGCTAATGCTCTGCAGGCAGGAGCAGCCCGTCAGCAGGTGGCTGTCCCCACGTGCTCCCAGGCAAACAGGGTGTTTGAGGCAAGCGCTGTAAAGCAGAGATTATCACAAGCAGGACATGGAGCTCTATGTTCCCCTGGCACAACTTTCCCTGATGTTCCCGGGAGCTCCGCGTGTGCAGGGAATCGGATAGTCCAGAGTTCTCCTATCCGCTCTGCTTGTTTATGTGTTTGCTGGGCCCCAGCATAAGCAATCTGTTTCCCACCTCTTCTTCACCCATGTGACTAAGATGGTGATGACAGTAGCAGTAGCTGTATATGCTTTGCATGAAATCATTCAGCCGTTTGGAAAATTAGAAATACCCTGTATCACTGTCATTTTAATGGAGAATGTGTACTTGGCTCTGAAGGAGTTGATGGTGGATTAACATTTGGTCTGTGAAGCTCAGACTATATTTGGAGGCAAGCTAGGGAATATTTCAGAGCAGTTGTTGGTGTGGTCATGTCTCATAACTGAAAAGACTGTGGTGTTACAACAGTACCTGTTACTTTACTTTTAATTTTTCCTTCTTTGCATTGGTTGTGTTGCTGAGGCTCTGAATTCCATGGCTTTGCAGCACAGTTGATGTGAAAACTGTGTATGTTGTTACAGTGGCACGTTTCTTGGAGTGTCTGGTACTTCTAATAGGAGACCTCCCACTCTTCAGTGGGAGTGGAGGATGTACATAAAAGCAGTGTTTTGGGACAAAGTAAGATTAATCTATTCTAGTCTTCCAGATATCAAGTAACTTCTTATTATCTTTTACTCTTTCTTTCTTTCTCCCATTGAAAATAAGTGTCATTCCCTCCAGATAATGTAGTTATAACCTCATGTTTTCTGCAGGTACATATGCACAATATAAAGACTCATTGCACGGTACAGTGTGTTTAAAATAGAAATTTAAATAAGTAGTTTTACTCCTTTCAAGGGTAAGTTTTTATTTTGTGGCCCTCAGGCAGGCAGGCTAACTGCTCTCAATAGACAGTACTCAAAGCCCTGAAAAGTGTTCAGGGCCAGATCTTTGGCTGCTGTAAATAAGGCATTGTTCCACTGATTCCCAAACCAAGGATTTTTACATGGTGTTTAGGGGATTTGGATGCTGGTCTCCCATGCATGGGAAGGCAGTGAGTGTCCAAGCCCCACAGACAACCCTTATTATCACATTCTGTTGTTTAAATGGAAGGTATGTCTACCTGGCATTCTTCTGACATTCCTTCTCTTCCCTCCCTCTCTGTTATGGATGAGAAAAAAGGATCATTTCAACTTCACATATGTTTGTAACTTCTAAGTCCACTGAAAATCTTACAGAAAACATTGCCAAATTCTACTGCTTTTCTGGTCCCAGACTCAGCTTTGAAAAATATGCCTGAAGTTCAAGCAAATTCTTACAAAGCATGATGTTAAAAACCCCTCTCTTCTTTACTACTTTTGATTAAAGCTGCCTCTGTTTCACCCAGAGTTTTGCAGGAAACCAGAAATAGATTAGATTGAATGCTCTGTGTGGACAATTTGCAGCATTTGCCCTGTGTTCTTACCTGCAAGGACATTTCAGCAACATAAATCACACACACCTATTGGCCAGGTCCTCAGCTGGGCTAAACTAGCACGTTTCCATGGACTTTCATGTCCTTTCATGCCAGCTGGGAATATGGTCCATTCATTTCACTGGTGTTAGGTCAGGGACGGATTTGGCCCAGTACACGGTGGCAGCACAAACCAGAGCACAAGGCTGACACTTGGGTAGAACCAAACAGTCACAGTCTATCAAAAGATATACCTCTTCCCATTTACTGCTTTCCCCTTACTTGTGGATACAGGAAGACTCATTCAGAAAGTGTTTTTACCCAGAAGTGAGGCTGGGAACTGTTGTTATTACTCTGTCTGAGATTGATGTCAATAATGGACAGGTTTGACTTCAAATCCTGTAAAATCACCTCAGTCACGATTTTCAGTTAAATAAATCAGGGTGGAATTTGGCCCTGTGTGCACGGGAGCTTTTCACATACATAGATTTCCAGTGTCTGTGCACTTTGTAGCAAGGGCAGATGAACAAGAGGGTGCATCCCTCCAGTATCATGTGAAATATGTGTGCAGGGCTCTGGGGGCATGAACTGCCCAGTGCTTGTGGTCGAGAAGAATGTCAAATCATCAAAAAGAATAGTAATTTAATCATTCTGAAAACAAAAATAATGTTCTTTTTAAAAGCAAGGATACCTGAAGTCTTCCTTTATCTCCTAGCAGTTATTATCTTGAAGGATATTTTATACCTTAGTTGTATGTTTCATATAATTTAAAACTTGCTTCTTAAATTTCTGAACTCAAGGAGGGGGTGAATCTTCTGGCTTTCAGGATTCACATTCAGAGGATGTTTGTTCTTTTGCTGCATGTACTGTTTGTCCAGAACTAACCAGTTATTTCTCCAATATGGGTTTTATTGTGCCTTACAACAAATATGAAATTTAAGCGGAATGTACGCATCAGAGGAGGGAATAATCAAGAAGACTTTACTGCACTGTTAGGTGATGCTGCCCCAGTGTGTCATCAAACATATCTGTGCTTAGTTACCCAACCAAAGAGATCTAAAGTATGTATGTTTGTTGTACTGTAATAGGGGTTTGTGCCTGGACAATTAAGTGTTTTATTTGTATTCTGAGATGATGTGAACTTATTTTTCTAAACACTATACTGAATAAACTTTATATTTATACACATCTTGTGTAAATATTTCTGTTTGCATGTCATGTAAGGGCTTTGAATTTTGAGTTAGAAAAGCAATCTGAAGTAGAAACTTGGCTTGTAATGACTCATCATGAAAGGTGATGGCAACTGGGAATGCCTGTGCTTGCCAGGGATTTGATCTAAACCCTATTTAAGTAAGAATGAGACTTTCTGCTGACTTGAGGGGGTTTTGTTGGAATTCTAAAATACTAAATTAAAACCCATAAATCTTATACCTCATATTGAACCTATTTGTATCTCAAACCAAATTTATACCATAATTAGTTAGATACTATTAAAATCTATTTCCACCTGCTAGTTAGGACTAGTCAGTATTTATTTGTGGCTCCCATGACATTGGCATGCTAGAAAGCCATGTCAGGGGCTTTTATTGGGTAGATGTATTCCTATTTGCTGAATTCCTGTTTGTTGAAATTTTTCTTTAAGATGTTTCACATAGTGTCAGACTTGGTTTTGGCAGCCTTTTGAGAACAGCTTGAAATGTTATGTTCTCCTGATATTAAAGGATTTAAACACATTACCATATTACTTCAGATCTGTGTTCCAAGTACCAGGATTGCCTGGTTACGATTTTGATGCCAAAATGAACAACAGTAAATCCAAATAGACTAATCAGTGCAGGTGAAATAGTTTCCCTCACTGAAGCTATATATACCTTAGAGATAATTAACAGCCTGCACATGCCAGCAGGAAAACACCCTTCTACCCCTTAAATTGTGTTTAGGCCATGGGAGGGAAGCAAGGTGAGGTCTGAGAGGTTTGGGGTTTTTTTTAATAGATACAGTTAAAAAACATGAAATCCACGATGTTCTTATTCACTAAGACGTCACCGTAGTGGTTTTCACCATTCCTCCACCTTTCGCATTCACTGCAGCCGCGTCTCACTCGCTCCATGCAGCTCAGCTGGCAAAGCACAGGGACTCACCTCCCAGCCAGGGGAGCATCTCCCCTCTCTGCTTGAGGCTGATCGGACTCTGCAGCTGCCAAACTAAATCCAGTTACCCGGGATTAGCCCTAAGGTATAGCCAATCGCCTCGTTGCCCAATTCCTGTTTCCTTCCCAGAAGCAGCTCGCTCACTCAGTCCTGTTCGCGGCGCTTCCCTTTGCCGTGCTTTGGTTCTGCCTGAGCAGTAGGTCTGTGATGATATTTTCCTGCCCTGCAGATACCAAATCCCAAATTGATCCCCAGGCAGCAGCTCTCCCCCAGCTTTGCTTGCAGCAGGAGCAGAGGATCTAAAACCATCCTTCAACACGGCTGGGAGCAGCTTCTCTCGTTTCTGCCTCACGATGCAGCCGGGGGAAGGAGCACCAGGACCACCTCTGCTGGGCTGGCTCCAGCCAATCCCTCGGGAAGGGAATTCTGGCTGTGCAGCCCCCCACGCTCTGGATGAAGTGCAGGGGTTTGAGAGCAAGCGAGAAGCGGAAAGTCTCAGCAGCATATGCAAATGTCCAAATTCTCCCTGAGCAGCCACCCATGCGGTATGCAGGATGAATCATGTCCTAACGGAGCGCATTCCTGCTACTTCGGAGGGCTTCGCAGATGTGTTCCAGGTCACCCTGGGCGAGAAAACCACACACAGCCACTGTTCCTTCTTCCCTGGCAGCCCGTGCACAGACGGAGAAAAGGGGGACAGCACCTTTGGAAGGATGGGCAGCTGGCTCCCCAAGCCCCCGCCTTTCACACAGGGCCTGGGGGTGCTGGAGGGAGGATGGGGAGCTGCCAAGGCAGTAGCTGGGGTAGAGCTGGTAGTAGGAAGGCTCGGGGAGATGGGTGGTTTCTCTTGATCTAGCAGGGAGACAAGCTGGGAAGGGAGACAGTGTTGGAAGACAGCACTTATTATCCTCTATATTTGTCTTGATTCTTCCCTGGTGCCAGATCAGAAGGGGATTTTGCTGCTCCAAGAGGCAGAGGTTGGGGTCAGTAAAACAAGATTTTAATATGAATACTCACAGCTTGGAAAGCAGAGGTCTCCTTCCAGGCTGCATCCCCTGTTGTGGAGATCTCTGGCTGCAGAAAGCTCTGGGCTGGAATCTTAGGCCAGTATATGGATACAGATCACATTTTTAATATAAAAATACATTTTAGAAGGAAAATGATTCCCAGAAATAGGAATTCATCTGCCAAGCAACGTGCACGTAACTGACTTCACACTTAAAGGTGCCAGAAAGTTCAGGAATGAGACCAACAATAAAAACCAACACACGTGTGAAAAATCTACAGCATTAAAGCCAGATTCAATAAAAATAGCACCTAGTTTATATGCTACAGAAGCTGGCACACGCCTGCAAAAGCTGAAGGAAAGAGATAAAATGTTCAGAAGTTGCACACAGTCCAGAGGAACGGAGCAGCCCTGAAGCAGTGCTGATGGTTACTCAATAACTCATGTACAATATTCTCCTGTGTAAGTGCTTTAGTTCTTCATCCTGCTACTTCTAGGGCAGAAAGACACAATTTGGAATACTTGAGGCTGATCAATAAGCTTTGTTGTGGCAGCCAAAGTGCTTTGTGATAGACCTGGCATTATGAAAGGGCTCCCAGAATGTTACACCACATCATTTTCTTCCCCAGTCTGCACACTGACAGCCAGCGATTTCGGTGTTCGTGGTATCCCTTACACTGCCTGCAGCTGAAAATGCAGCCCCTCCCCTGAGGCCCTTACAGTGCACAGAAATAAAAGCAGGCTGGGAGGAGAGGGGAGGAGGGAAGGGGAGGGAGGCGAGGTGATGTGCCCGGGGCGATGCAGGCAGTGGGTGGCACAGGCAGGTTGCAAAGCCAGGTCTCTGACTCCCCCTGTTGCTTTGCCCACTGGCTCACGCCACCTCCTCGGGAGCCCAATCCCGCTCGGATGCGAGGTCCCCTGACAGCAGCGGGAGGACTTGCTGCTGACACCAGAGCTGAGCTTGCTTCTTTCATTTATTTACTGTGCTTACAGCCACCTTCTCATGCCTACCAATAGCCCTGTTGATAACTAGACTGGCCCTGGACCAGCATCCCTGAACCTCCAAGCACTCAGCCTCCAAAAAATCGCTCCCGCCCGCATCATTGCATCAAGGTGATGCACATGCAGGCCCTGGAGGACTCCAAAGCCACCTGCTTCCAGATCAAGGCAGTCTGAGAAAGGTTTGACTCGTCTCCCACCAAGTCCAAGGAGCTGAGGAAGAAGGGAGAAATGCTCAGGGTAACGAGCATGAGCTGTGCAAGATCTTGCAGGTCCTAAGTCAGTGGTTTCTTAAAAGCATACATTGAGAACAAATGACAATTTAGATGTTATTCACGTCCTAGTGAGATGCTAGTGATTTTGCTCTTTACTGCTGCTTAATCAAACCAAGGCAGGCCAGGGGATCAGAAGGCAGTTCTAAAAGGCAACCCTCAATACCATCCCAAGCACATTTACAATGCACATACAAATATACAAGTTGTCTGTATTAAAAAACATTATCTGTTGTGTTGTATGCATGCAGGTGGATGTGAGCACTGACAGCTTAAGACTAAAAAAATAATCTTCATCTTGAGGTTCACTATGAAGCTCTGCAAGAGGTGCAGCCTCTTCTCCCTCTTGCAGGCAACATATATTAGAGCCCGGTCCCAAAACTCCATCACAGACAGGTTCAGATTTCCTCAGAGCCTGTGGCAGAAGAGCAGCAGAGGCAGCAGGGGCTGACTGCCCTGTTAGTCCTGTCCTTGGAGGAGAGGCAGACTTGAGCAGTATCAGTAAGAGAGAGCTGCAAACCCTGGGAAGGTGATACCA
This sequence comes from Aphelocoma coerulescens, assembly GCF_041296385.1. Taxonomy (NCBI): domain Eukaryota; kingdom Metazoa; phylum Chordata; class Aves; order Passeriformes; family Corvidae; genus Aphelocoma; species Aphelocoma coerulescens. The sequence continues at coordinate 62,388,443 of NC_091019.1, forward strand.
TCTGCATTTGGAGGGATTTAGGCACATCACACCCCTGTGTGGGGAGTCACATCAGCTTCTGCAGGCTGCTATAGCCCTTCTTCTCCTCTTTCCTACTAATGTAGTGGTGTTCTCCCCAGAGCTTCAAAACATCGAGGTGTTTTTACTTCTTACACCACCCTCAGGGTTTGGTGTCCCCTAGGTTTGCCAAGAATGCAATGAACTCCAGGCCAGAAAAATAAGACTCATTTCTACACATCACCCACAAGGACAAGGACTGGGTGCGAGACCACAGCAGGCCCAGCCTCCAGGTCAGTGAGCACTGAGGGGCTTCAGCTGAGCCCCTATGGCATCTTTCCCGTGGTTTTTTTTGCTTGTGACCTCCCCAGAACCCCCCAGATAAATTCCAAGGGGGAAATATAGGGGCTGCTCTCATTTGCCATCTTCCCCACAGCCCTGAAGACCTCTTGATATGAGGTGGGACCCAAGACTTCCAAAAACAGCGGTACCTGGCAGCAGGCTGTTGAGAGCAGCCTATTTCGAGGTCTGGCTTTATCAGGGAGGGCCTGGAAGCGCTCCCAGGAGCACAGGGCATGCTGCACATTCCAGGCACAGTGGCCTTGCACTGACCAGCAGTGCTGCAGGATGCCTGGTCCCAGGACAGAGATCACACAGCACCAGCCAGCCCCCACAGCTCCAGGACAATTCACTGGCCCCATACAGGGGTGCCAGGAGGACATTTGGCACCTCCTGCTACACTCAGCAGGTCTCAGTAAACCCCTTCTGGCCTCAGTTTCTTGTAGCTGTTGTGGGTTTTTCCCTTGTGCAAACCAAAGGCAGAGTTAACCTGAGCCTCAGGCCAGGACAACTTCACCCCATTCCTTTGGAAAAGTCAGTCCCAGCAAATGAAACCACTTGACCAGTTGCTCATGGTTTGTTTTTGTTATCCAGTAACGGCAGCAAGCATTGCTCACCTGTACATAGTGAGAAATGCTCCTGTTCCTTTCAGATTTCTTCACCAAGACTGAACCTTTTTCACTAACATTTTGAATCAGTTTGGGTTACAAAAGCAAGACTTGTTTCAGGTGAATGATGCTCATGACAAAGAAGGAATAGTCATTTGCTGGTGGCCTGGAGGACCAGCCCCTGAGAATAAAGCACAGGGTAGAACCTATTTCTGTTCATCTCTTAACTATTCTCAGTCATTAGGGTCTTTTTAGAAGCCATAATAAATTAATGTGAAATAAGCAGCTGTTTTTAACATACTCATAATACTGGAAGGCAGTAGGAGAGCTAAGCCCAAAACTAGACAACATTCCTGCTTAGGTTTTACCAGAGCCAAGCCCAGCAGAAGAAGTGCCTCCTGCCCTGCAAGCTCTACTCCCATTCCAGGCACCACAGGATCCTGTGTTTCACGATCCAGGTCTCCACCCTGCGAAATTTGTGCAGAACCATCAGTTTATCTGTATTTAATATGCACACCCTCTTCCAACGTCCAAGATGTCCCTGCAAACACTGCCTAACATCATGCTGAGTTGAAACACTTGATCAAGAGATTGTAGTATTTTGACCTGGAACCACAAGACAATCCCTGTTTCAGAACAATTTCCCACCCATCCAAGGGAGACTTTGCCCAGATCGCATTTCCCCAGTTCATCAGGGCATGGAACAGCACCAAAGGCTGGTGGATGCCAAGCTGTGTCACATCTGATGGCTCTTCCCTTTCCAAGCAGCGTATCATGTCATCAAAGGCAACGAGGCTGGCATGACATAATTCGAGAATCCCACTTTATAGCCGGTAGAAATCGAATCCCAACAAGTCTGTCAGTAATGATATATTCCAGGTAATGCAGGATGGAAATCTCCTGGCCCCAAGTCTCAGTCTTAAGCAATGCTCTGATTTGCCAACTTTCGCAATTTATGTGCTTTCCAATATTAAGTAGATGGTGAGAGAGGGGAAGTAGGCATGAGGATTACGGCCACAGCTTCCTGCTCAACTTCATTCTTAAGTTCCCAGTTTTAAAATATAGAAAAAAAATTGGAAATACTGAAGGTCTCCAAGCAAGAATACATATAAATTTGGGTATATCACGTCTATCTATCTATCAATCAGCATTTTATCTCAAATCTGGTCTTGCCTCATGCTCTCCAAACCTTTGGGTCTGATAGCACCGTGTGCAACAAGACACTTCAGGAAAATAAACAAGGGTATAAAATAGGTGTCATTTTAGAAATAAAATTAATAAATGGTCTACAAAGTCAAGAGAATATGCCTCTGGACCCAAATTTTCATAAACTTAAAATTAGGCTTCTGCATTAATTTTCTAGACTATTGCAGTATTATCAGTAAAGCTGATTTTTAAAGAAAAACTCAGTATAACCCAAGTTAGAGAAACATTTCACTGACCTAAAAACAACCCCTCAAAAAAACCATACAAATGCATTTCTTAAAAATCAGCAGTTGTAAAAGCAGTCCTGTTTTTAAGGAATTCAAGTAAATTTATTCTACATCCCTGTGTAACACAGGCAGGATTTCCAGAGCATCCTGCTCCTGGCAGCTCTCAAGACTGACAGCACAGACCATTCCATGCCAGGTTACTTGAGACCTCAACTCCACACCACACGTCAGTACATGTCTGCATACAAATTGCATTTTGGTGTACCCATAATTATCACAAACAAATGGCTCCCAGTTGTAACAAATGGTTTTCAGCTGAGTTATCACCCATAGCAAGGACCAGAGGGGCTGTGGAAAAGGAGACAGAAAAGGGAGGGAAACCTTCCTGATCTGCCTTGTACTAGATGCCACCCTCAGCCCTGGCCCAGGAAAAATCCAAAGTGTTTGTTCTCCCTGACAAACCAAATCAATTTTGGGATTTTTATTTGTTGTAACCTAACAAGGTGTTGCAAGAAGAAAAATCACTGGGCTGCTCAGCTCATTCTGCCTCTTAAAGCTTTGGCCTGAAACAGAAACTTGAAAGGTTAATGGTGGTCTTCCTTCAGTCCTGACTATAATGGGTGTTAAAATGTTCCAAATACTTGTATTTTTTGCAAAATAACAGGAAGTGCAAAGAGAAAGATGGGTTATACTTTATATTTCAAGCCCTACTCAGAGGCAGCTTGAACTGTAACTATCCCAAGATTAGCTGATGTTAACCACTTGAAACCAAAACTCCAGTCCCTAAACATCCGGATTTCCATCTCCCCATCAGGACAACAACAATAATAGCATTTCCCTTCTTTGTGGCAAGAGGCACAGCCAGGCTGGGATTCGCTCGTGGAATGGCACAGTTAAAATACTGAGGCCAAACCCTAATGATCAAACATATTTATTTATATAAAATATGTATTTAAATTTATAATATATATTTACATATATTAAATATTATGTTTTCATATGTAACATATATTATGTATTTTATATTATATATACATAATGTATATAATGGATTGTTGGACGCTAGGAAACTTTCCCTGTACACAACTGCTCAGAATTGTCCTGGGTGCTCAATCTCTCCCTAAACTGTGCCAATGCCTCTCATCTCCCTATTCCTGCCCACTTCCAGCACACTGGCACCAGGAGAGTGAGCAGGGCATGGCAATAGAACTCTGCCCTCCTTTTTGAGGAGGCCTTTACCTCCCCACCTGATGACACTTGGCCAATTCTTCTCCTCTTCAATCCACGTACAGAGAAGGGAAATTTTTCAGAGAAACATAGAATGGTTTGGGTTGGAAGGGACCTTAAAACTTATCCCATGGGCAGGGACACCTTCTGCTAGACCAGGCTGCTCCAAGCCCCATCCAACCTGGCCTTGAACCCTTCCAGGAGTGGGGCAGCCACAGCTTCCCATTTTAGTTGAGTCAGGAGGACAACTCTTCACCAGTGGTGATGCAGCCAAGGCTGGACACTGCTTTACCTCCTGGCAATGCATTTTAAGAGCCATTCCTAAAACAAACTGCTCCTTTCATTGTCTGTCTCCCAAATCTACCAGCACAGCTCTGCATCCTACAACACTGTTGCCCTTCCTGGGTTCCCATGGGTGTCACTGACCCACCCCACAGAGCTGTCACAACTTTTCTGAGCAGCCACTTCTACCAGCAAATAGATCACACTCGCAAATCACTGCCTGGAAAGTCTGCATGGTATGTGGCTTAATTTTCTTTTCCATAATGTGAAATCCAATCTGAAATGCACAGATTAGTTTACTAATCTGTGTAAATCCTATTAATAGCACTTACGCTGCTGTGCTCCCATTCACATTCTAACAAATCTGCTTGGACTGGCTTGGTTTCCCCTCATCTCCTGCAAGATCTTCACACCTGGTTGTGGTCACGTCTTCACAAAATAGCTGGCCACATATGGAAACTTGTGCTTCGCAGTCATCTCTCATATTTTAATTCATGTCCCATGGTCCATCATGTTCTGGATCAAAGCATTAGTGCTGTAAATCACCGTGGTGCCATCGAAGCTAAAGGGATTATACAAAGGATCACACAGCTCCAGTGTGGAAGGGCAGAGCTTGTACCCTCCTCTCTCCCAGCATCTCTGGCTTCTGCGCCTGCTCCCACTGCATCCTGCCCCTCACAGCTCCATTGGCACCTCAGTGACTCCATCCTGCCCTGGGCACCTGGCCCAAAACTGGCCCAAACACCAACAAAGAACCTGCCTGCAGGGGAGAGGTGATGGCCCATCTCTGGAGCCACTGCCTGTGTTCACAGCAGCCCCACACACATTCCCTTGTCACCTGTGGGTTTAGGGTGGCACACCTGGCACCTGGGCTTGTGACTGCCAGAAGGAACAGCCTCCTGGGTAGGCTACAATCCCACAAGCTCAGTGTGGACTCTCAAAGAAAAAGCACCCTCTGCTCTGCTACAGAATAAACCATTCTCTGGTTGAAACAACAGTGTTTACTTTTCCTATAGTGGACTCCAGTGGCTCCCTGTGTCACAGTCACAGTGAGAGGGATCAGAGCCAGGAGAGGAGGAGAGCAGGGCTTTCATGCCTGGCTCCAACTTCCTAATCAAGCTGTGCATTAATTAGCTAATCCACCTCCACGCTGCAGTCCCTTGCACTTCATTTCACCACTGTCCTGAAGTCCTTGTAACCGAGCGCCTTCCACAGCCTCAGCATGTCCCTCAGCACACCAGTTCCATGTAGAGCCAGGGCCATGCTGTTCCCATGGGCTGAGGGGTCCTTGCCCTTGGGCCAGCCAGAATTTGCCAAAACCAGCCCTTAGGAAGGGCTCTGAGCTGCTGTCACTCCTGACCTTGCAGCTTTCCAGCACCTGCTAATGCATTCCACGTCATGTGCCAGGCAGAAGAGGGTGGATGCAGGACAAGAAGACGCCCTGCCAGGCAAGAAGCTCCCCAGACTTACCAGATGGAAAGTTTTGATGGAGAACAGAAGGCGGAAACTCTCAGGTGATGAAAGGAAAAAGATCTACTCTAGGTCATCGAAAGGAAGGGGTTTGGTTTAAAACTGCATTTACACAAGTTCACAGTAGAACAAACCCACTCCTGGTCTCCCTGCCAAGGGATCCCTGCTCCTTGCATGAGTCTGTTGGCTGCACAGTCCCCACCATCCAGCTCTCCCCAATTCCCAGGGCCAAGCACAGCTCTGAAGTGCTTTCACTGACCTCAATAAAAAGGCCAGACCTACAGTGCCAAGGCAGTTCCAGCACAACCCTGGATACATTTCTAATGGTTTTCCTACCAGAGTGTGAAACAAATTATCAGCATAAAAGATTTGTGGCTCTTCTCTTTCATTCCCTACAGCTGAGCTGCCTCCACTCGCCATCCAAAACCATATGGATATTCTCTCATCACTCTAGAAACTTTTCAAGGTCAATACAGCTTCACTCTCTCCTAGTTTCCCCTAAAATGGTTTTCAAGTTTTAATTACCTGAATAATTCCTGGTGGTTTACTTGAGTGTTAGCTCAGGAATTGTTTTTAATACCTTAGTTTTGTGGAAGAAATATTTTAAAAGCGTTACCCACACTCAAGAAATTTTCCCCAAATTCTCTTTTACAAGGAGTTCTTACTTGTTACCTGTGTTAAAGCTTGCCTGTAAAACAGCTGCTTGTTTACAGACCTTTACCAGACAGTTGTGAGATATTAAAATGCCACAGAGAAAAAAAATAAATTAAACAACAACAAAAAAAAAATAGAGGAATTTTTAGAGTGAGAGAGACAACCAGCCAAACACAATATGTGGCCAGACAGAATCAGAAGTGCTGGCTTCAGAACAAACCCGAGAGGCATCAGACAAACCACCCCAGCTACGGTGGTAAGGGTTCACCAGCAAAAGGAATGTACAAAACAAAATGGGGGGAAGATCCCCCCTTCCTCCTCTGCCTTACCCCCAGAAGACCATCTGACACGGCTGATGCCTCGGGTGCATGCAAATGTGCCACTTGGGAAGGGCAAACAGGAATTTTGCCTTCGGTGTCCTGCCTGCCGCACCCTGTGCAGACAGACCTTAGGGAAAGTGGTGTTTAAAATGCTAAAGGGTGAGATAAGAGCAAGGGAACAGCCCATCTCAGCCCTTTGTACATCCACCGGGCTCCTTTGTAAGATGAGTGTGATTTCTACCACCCTTGCTGCAGAGCATCACGTGCCCGTGGCTGGAGACCTTGTCCCAACGTCCAGCTCGTGTGTGCTCAGTCAGCCTGTGCTCACTTCCCCCCTGAAAGAGCTCTTTCCTCTTGGATGTGGCTATAGGGGACAGTCACAGTCCCTCTCTCCCCTTGCCTTTACTGCACAGCCTGACCAAGCTCTACCAGAGGTTGGCCTGCAAAAGGTTCCTCGTCCTGATGTCAAAACCTGTGTCACACCCATCAGCAGCTGGCACACAGTACACCCTGCAAGAGCCCCTCTGGTTTTCTGCACCCAAGGAGCTCATCATTCACCTTCTCCTCCCTGCTGCTCACAATCAACACGCAGGAGAGCTCAGCTTTGCCAGGAAGGTACATCCAAAATGTGAACTTAACTCACAGCTGCTCTTCAAACCCTGCCCAAGGACAGACTCAGGAGTGCTGGTTGCTCATTCTCAGGCACTATCAGGGCTCTCTGCCCCTGCCTGTCCCCAGGACAGAGGTTTCTGCCTCTCTGTGGTCTTGGCAGAAGTAGCCACGTGTCCCCTCCATGGTCATTGCTGCACCAGTGCACTCTGCAGGAGCAGGTGACTTCAGCCAGGACATCAGGTTGCAAATGTGGTTACAAAGGGTTTTGCTACGGGGGGACAAAGATCTTTCAGAAGGATAAGGTGGATAAACAAAAGAAGTCACCTCTGAAACCTCATGAAAATCCAAATCAGCCTTTGCAGCCTGGCTCATCCCAGCTTTTGTCTTCAGAAATTCAGAGTTCAATTTCTGCTACAAAATTGTAGTGTTTTATTCCTGCAACTTGCTGCAGCATCTCCTGCTTCCAGACACCAGGATGTTAAGGGAATACTGGCATTGCCTGGTGTGATTGTGCTCTGGAGGCAGTGACAGAACAATTTCTATACAGCTTCCTCCACATCAACCCTGCAAAACCCTTTTTTGCCTACCTGTAATGTAAGTTTTCTATCACTCTCCTCTATCCCCAAAGCTGAGTTGCACAGGACCCCATCTTTAGGGAAGCCTCAGGGTGATAAAACTCCCTTTCAAATGAATTTTAATAGAACTATTTATAATTAATTTTGGCTGCTGTGTAAAGGATCACAAATCCTGGCCCTTGGTGTCTTCCAGTCCTCCATGCACAAACACAAATGAGCTGCCAACACACTCCTCAAAGCTGCATCCTGCAGCTCAGAGGTCCCACTGAGATCTGCATGCTTGGGAAGAAATTATAGGCATGCCAGCAACAGCCATGACCACGTTGTATTTAAAGCAGAGGAATGCTTTGGAAAGTGACTGTGTACACAAATAATTGTAAAAAAACCCACATTTTTCATGCCATCCTCATGCTCAGCCTAACAACTCCAAGTGCCCATCTATTACAACTGGTAATAAAGGTAAATTTCTACTACCACGACCTTACCTCAAGAAGTGCAACCCCACGTGCATTCACAGATGTGCTTTGGGAGTGAGTGGAACTGTTGAAAATCTCCCAGAACTGAAGGAACTTCACTTAGAACATGAGAAAAAGGGGAGGGGAGAAAAACACAGTCAGTAGATTAGGCACTGATCTGATCCACTCGGGGCACAAAGGGCATTAAATAGAGCTGAAACTCAAGTTTGATGAAGCCAAGAGAGAACAAACCTGGGTGTTCTCCTACAAGATTCATGGACACAAGTTATCACAGAGACCAAGAGTTTGTTCCTGAAAATGTGGAAATAGATACATTTATATACACACACACCTGAACATATATAAATATATAACTGTGTTCTCTCAGGGCTGAAAAGGGCTTGACAGCACCATTCAGACTTTCCCCCAGCTCCAAGACAAGATCAAATAGATGTCGGTATTTTCTGACAGATGTTTGTCTAGACCTGTTTTTAAACAGAGAATCTCCCACCTCCCCAGGCAATTTATTCCAACACTTCCTTTTCTTCTTTGGCTTCACACACACAAGCACAGGTATCTTTATCTCAGAGGGTGAGTGGAGCAGCCTCTGATGACTCGCACATCAAAAGGCTTTGTGAAGTCATTTCTCATGGCAAGACCTTTCTTGCAAATGACGTACAAGCCCAAAAGATCCCATCGTGACCTGAGGTGACAGGCTGGGCTTGGGGGACCAGCAGATGGGGCAAAGGGGGCAAATGGGAAAGGAGGGGGATGTTCAGTCTTTTCCTTTTTAACCCATCAGGTTTTTCTGCTGATGAGACCAATTTTGTACATTCCATTTTTAGACTCAAATATTAAGATCCTCTCTTTTTTGATAAAACAAATACACTTTTGGCTTCTTCAGCAGCCGTGTTGGAAGAGATTCTGTCCTGTCAAACTTCACTGAGGCAAAGGAGGGGATGAGGAATGAGGCTGTGCAGCTGGAATATGTAAATGGCAGGATGGAGAGTAGCACTTTTCCAGCCACGCTGGATATCTATTACCTCCACTTTTGGACTGACAATGCACCAAATGTTTCATTGCCTGGGGCCTTACAAAGCTGACCAGCTTTTATAGCTGAAAGCACTAATGTAGAAAGGCAATTGGGAATTAATTATTTAATGTGGTTCTCATTGGTAGAAAGCTTCCACCCCTCCTGCATCTCAGCTACCATTATACATATGTTGCTTTTCTTCAGCCTACAGTGATTAGACAGCAGAGGAAAATGATGGCTAAATCCTGTTCCCACTTGCAATGAAGTCCATTAAATCAGCAGATTTGCATTCAATAACCAAGGGCACAGTTTAGCCCCATGCTAGGAAAACATCGTTTATGACAAAAACCATAAACAGATTGCGGCATCTTCATTTCTGAAAATAAACCTCCTTGTACCTCTGCTCCCAAATTCTCTCTTTGGCAGGCAGACTATTCCTACTTAAAAATTAAAATCCACGCAAGTAACCCTATTTGTAGGAAATCAGACCAAGCTCCCTTTAATTTGGCTGTTTGGATGTCTCACTGAAGCAGACAGAAAGGTATATCCTGAATCTACTGCGTGTTGGTTCAGCTCCAGCTTCTCCCTGATTCTCAAGATAAGCATCTATTTCATTTAGAGCCTTTTTAGTTATGACCTGTGAAGAAGCAAATGTCCTTTTGAAGATCTCCCTGCAACAGCTGCATGCCAGAGACTCCCAGCCAAGTTACTTGAAGAGCTTAAGGATCAGGCCCCACGTATTTAAAAAAATTAAGTGTAAAATAAGTTTCTGCAGTGGAGCTGAGAAGGAGCATGAACTTACCTGTCAGTCATGATACGTGGGAAACTGGTAACTTCTTCCCTGCAGTCACCACCTCCAGAATCATTCCAGATAAAGCTCCAACAGGATCCCGCTGAAATTCAACATAGTGAATTACACCAGGAATTAATTTATTGCGGTGTGTCATATTTTTCCAAACACAAAATATATTTGGTTTGCTTTTTTTTTTCAGGTCTTCAGATGAAAGAAATACGGCTGTACAGATGTGCTTTTCTAAGATCCAGTGGCATGAAACCTGAAATGCCCCAGCAAGATTCAGGAGCTAGTTTTAATCACCATGGAAGCACAACACTTTTGAAGGTCTATGAAATTATACACCCAGGTCTGAGAAGGGTAAACTTATCCGTCTGGGCAGATCTGCTGATAAACAGAAAAAGCTCATTTTCTCCTTGAAAGCTGCATTATATGTTGTTTGAAAAAATAATCAATTGTTAGAGACAGGTTTATGCTGGGAAGAGAAAGGAGAAAAAAAAAACAGCGCTGGGAGAGACTTTCTTTAAGGGAGAAGGAAAGGCAGTGTGAAAGCATTCCCTGCAAATTCAAGAGGTGGAAGAGAAGAGGGGCTGAGCATCTCTCAGGGCCAGACAGAGCAAGGCTGGCGACGACAGAGGCATATGGAGACCCACCCAGGGCGCAGACAAAGTAGAGGACCCCCAGACCTCGGCTTACGCAAGGTGACCTTTCCCCTCTCTAAAATTTCAAAGCTGGCGTTGCCGGCGCTGAACAGACTGTGTGCCATATGTAACATGACCTCAGCTCTGCTCTGCCAAGCCACTGATGGCATCACTAATGAGAGGTGAAAGGTCCCCTCCTTGCAGCCAGCTTGGAAACGCACCGGCACGGCGGGTGTGGGATGGGCCCCTCAACACTGGATCGCTGAAGGCGATCACTGCCCCCCAAGCCCATATTCCCACACGTGGGTGCCCCCTGACCCTCCACAGGGACGCACACCCATCTAAAACGGTATGGTGCCTCCTCCCTTGGCCCAGCCGAAACTGGCACAATCCCCCATCAATGGAAATATTTGTTCAGTACCCAAATGCAAAGCACATAGACAAACAGAGCTTGGGATCTAAATCCTGTCCCCAGTCCAGCTGCCACCCTCACAGCCCCCAGGCAGCACCCTGCTCCCAGCGTGGATCATGCATTGGCCAGGTGGGGAGCAGGATTTGTGCTGGGGGATGGCACAGAGGGAGGAGAACTCCCGAAGTGCCTGCCTCGACCCGGGGAGGACCCCAAATGTAGTTTATATTTTTTTCCAAGCATTTTGCACTGAAATCATTACAATGATGTATTGCAGGAAAAAAAAATCAACCGTCACCCTCGCTGCGTTTTATTTTTTGTTGTTGTTGTTGTTGTTCCTTTTTTAAATAAGGGAGTTTGGGGTCATTTTGCAGTTTTCCCGGTGTCCAGCGCCCCCCTGTCCCCGTCATCACCTATGGCAGGGACAGATGGGACCTGCCCGCACGCCACTTCTGAACTCCTTGCCCCAGACACGTGTGGGGACAGTCCGTGTGAGTGTGGGTGGGTGTCACAGATGCGGGTGGGGGTGCACGCGTGGGTGGGGGCCGGACACATGAGTGGGTAGGTGCACACAGGGCTACGGGAGCGCTCACATGGCTCGGTGTGAGCACACGGGGGTCCGCCCACAGGTGAGTGGGTGTGTGCCCAGGGGAGCGCGGGCACGGGTGCCTGTGACACACGGGGAGCTGCACGGGGGTGTGCATTCGGGAGGGGGAGTGTCCCACACACGGGTGGGGAGTGCCCACGAGCGGATTTTGGGGTGTGGGCACACGGAGGGGCACAGGTGGGGGGTGTGCGCTTGTCGGTGGGAGCGCACGAGCAGGGTGCGTGGGGTGACACACGGGTGGGTGCCACAGCGCGGGCACGGGCTGGGTGCGGGCGGGGGCTGCGGTGCCCCCCACCCCCTGCTCAGCCCCGGCACCCCGGGGGGATCGGCCGGGCCGGAGCCGCCTCATCGAGAGCACGGCGCGGAGAAGGCGCCCGTGGTTTGTTTCGGTTCTGAGAGTGACTCATTCCTGGCAGATGTGGCACCGCTGAGGTGCAGCGCGGACCCACCCACGCCCTCAGTACAAATACCCCACCCGCGACCGTACTGCTGCCTCCCCACGCAGGGCCAGACCCGGCGGGGAAGGGGCTGGATTTACCCCTCGCTGCTCCTCTGCCGGGGATTCATTTTTACATCGCATCCGGCGCAGAGAGACTCAATTATTCGTTTCAAATATTATTCCGCCCCTCTCCCTCAGCACACCCTCATCTTATAGGGGCGCAGACGAAGCTGCCCACGCGTGTTGGGTGGCGCTGGGACATATGCCGCAGCCCACCGAGCAGGGGCTGCAGAGGGGCAGCTGGGGCGTGTTTTTCTCCCACGGAGGACTCGCGTTTAGAGGGAACATCCTGCCGGCTGCGGGGAAGCAGCACTCGAACCCGCGGCAGTCCGTGCCTGGTTTGACCGCAGCCTAACTCCTGCTGCAGTATCTTATTTAAAAAAAAAATAATTAAATTAAGAAAGAGGCAGAAGTTGCGGTTAACATTGCCTCGTGTTATGGCAAATGCTATTTTGCTGAGAAAAGGGAGAAAAACAACGTCGCGAAAACGCGTATCGGCGCGCTAATACCGCGCGGCCGCTGCGCGCGTCCCTGCGCGCCCGCGGGGGCATCTCACCACCTCTTCTGCCCTGGGCGTGGGGATCCCACGCCCGTGGTGGGGCTGCAGGCCCGCCCGGCCTCACTGAGGGGCTTTGGGGCGGCGTGAGCAGCTGGGGATGGAGGGGGTGGGGGTCTCCCCATTGGCCTGGGGGGACTGGAACTGGTGGGGGGAGCTGCGCACGTCGCGTACCCGAGGGCCGCGCCACGAACACGAACACGCGGGGGAGAGGCAGCAGAGCCAGAGCCGGCTGGAAGGAGAGCCGGCAGGCTTCCGTGCAGAAAAGGAGTTAAACCCCGCCGTTGTCCTTTGATTTAGGAAATGGCTCATCCAATTCAGTTCCAGATTATTCAGGGGCAGGCTGCCTCGCTCGCTCCCTCTCTCCCCACACCAGCCCAAACATCTTGAAGTAATCAGCAGCTGAGAACGGAGACGTCCCCCTGGCATCTCAGGTTAAAGAAGGAGGTCCAGGAAAATGTGGTAGAGCCATTACAAGAAACCTGAGATGCATTCATCAGAGACTCCAATTGCCATCGCATTAGGATTGATTAGAGACCAGCAGTACCGTAATGACCCGGAAAGCGGGGCATACGGGGATTATTAATATCAGACTTCTCAAAGAAAAAAAAAAAAAAGAAAAAAGAAAAGAAAAAAACAGACGGAGGAAAAAACAGAGGAAAAGAGGGAAGAAGCAGGAGGGAAAATTTAAAAAACAAAAGCACATCGCGGGGCTGCTGCTCGGATGCAGACTTACCTGAGAGCACAGGCACCGGCAAGCCGCATGGACGAGAATTGATCTAACTTCTGGGAAACAAAAGCAAACAAACACGGAAAAAATCACCTCTGAACCCCCTGAAAACGCCCGCTCCCATGCACGGCTCGCAGAGGGACTCCCAGCGCTGCTGCTCCGGGGCCGGGCGGGCCGCAGTTAGGGGGTCCCAGCCGGGGGCTCCCCCACCCGGGCCAAAGGACGGCAGTCCCCGGGCTGGCGACAGCAAGGACAAGTTAAAGAGCCACCAAAGAGGAGCAAGGAGACCTCGGTGGCTCGTCTCCTTCTCAGTTCCCTGCGCCAAAACAAATCAGCCCCTCCTGGTCTCGGTTTAAATGTAGCTCACTGGATAATTAACTCCATCTTTCCAGCCCTGCTTTAACTGTTTATTTAGTGTCACCCCGTATTACCATCAATAGCACTTTCCTCTGAACAGGAGGAGCTGGAGGGTTTCACCTCCCAAAAGGAAATTCTTCGTAGCTTAAAAGAATCAGCATTCAGGAGGTACATTAGCAAAGAGCAAAGGAGAGGGGGGTAGGGGAGGGGGGATCTGGGGGTCCCATGGCAAAAGCAGGAGGAAATAAGGATGAATGGAGGGGGACAGGGACAGAAAGACGTATCGGCCCTCGGAGAGAAAAAAACAACGCGTGATCACCTCTAATGCTTTGAAAAATGTCCCGGTAAGTGCGCGAAGAAAGAGCCCTTTGTGCCCTGGGGATCGGCCACATCGGGAAGGCCTTATCCTCATCCCCATCCTTATCCTGCCCCACCATCCCGGCCCGGCCCTCCTCCGACAGCCCCGGCCCGGCCTGACCCCGCTGGGTGCGGGGGGACCCCCTCGCCGGGCACCCCCGGGGCGCGGGGCCCGGGCAGGGACACGGCCCCCGCCCCGCGGACACCGGCTTTGTTTTTACAGGTGTCGGGAGGGCAATTTACTAACAAGTAATTAAAGGTCGCACCGGTTTGCAGGCGAGCCGGGCCAGAGGCTCCTGCAAGACAAGAGCGGTGCATATGGAGAGGGGTTTGTTCTTCCTCATTAAAAAATAGAATAATAAAGGAGGGGGGAGAGAGGGGGGGAAAGAAAATACAAATCCTTTATTGTTGGGGAATAAGCCGGGAAGCTGGCTGTCTCCCTGCGCCTCGCATTCGGCAGGGAAGGCGGCGCGGATCCGGTATCACGTTGCAGATCCTCACTCGAGATAACGAAATGCGATCTATTTTTCAGAACAGCAAGTGGATGGGAAAGGAGCCTCTACAACACAAACCTCATTGACTTAATGGGTCGGTTTTGGATTTCGCCTTCGAAAGGTTCGGCGAACGGCAGCGTTGAGTTTCTGCCCCGCCGGCTCCCAGCCTTCAGTCCCGGTTCTCATCCCGACGAGAAGCGGCTCCCAAAAAACCCACCGCTGGTTTTATTTTGTTGCTTTATTTGTTTCCTTCAGACCCGCACACTTAAAGAAAAAAAATAAATTTTACTTTTTTTGGGGAAGAGCTTTATTTCTAAGCTCGGGAGGAGATGGGGGATGTATTCGGTTTACTTTTTTTCTGCTTTGTTTTGATTTTCTGGCGAAATCGAGGAAAAACCCGCAGCGCGTTGCGTGGGCTCCATCGTCATCCCCGCCCTGCGCTGTATAAATACATCGAATAAATAAGGGAATGAATGAATTTCCCGCACAAGCAGAGCGGATGGGTGCCCGGGCAATGGGGGCGAGGAGCAGAGGCCCCCTCGTTCTGCCGCCGCCTCTCCGCGGGCGCGGAGGGGCCAGGCCCCGGCCGCGGGGGGCAGCCCCGGGGAGGTCCGGCCGGGCGGGGAGCGGGGCGATGATGCCGGGGTGCTGCTGCCGGGGCGATGCTGCCGGGGCGATGCTGCCGGGCTGCTCCTGCTCCGCCGGCAAAGGAAGGACCGAGAGGGGCCGGCGGCAGCCCCAACGCCGTTGTGTTGTTCAGTAGCTTTTTTGCTTATTTGCATCTGCCTTGTTTATATTTTTATTTTTTGAGCGGCTCGAAACTCTCTTTTTTGTTGTTGATTTTGTGATTTTTCAAGGGCTAAATGGGATGGGGTGTTCTGGAAACACATTTGCCTCTTTCCGTGGTTTAAAATGAAAGGTTCCCAATTTTTAGGAAAACCAACCCCGGAGCCTTAAAAAACATTGATGCTCAGCGGTCCTTGCCTGCAGCAACTCCCAGGTAGACCCCGGCGGGTCTGTCCCCTCCTTATTGGAATTTTGATGAGACGGAAGAACATAGTCCCGCTCAAGAATCGCGAGGAAGCCTCGGCTCAGCCCTCGCCCGTGGCTGTCAGCTCTTCCGCCGGCCGCATCGGGATAATTTGCTTATTCCCAGCAAGAGCGGTGTTTGTTTTGGTCGGCCTTTTACAGCAGAAAAAAAAAAAAAAAAAGAAAAAAAAAAAAAAAAAAAAGAAAAAGAGAACAACAAAAAAGGAGAAATGTGAGGGCAAGAGAAGCCCGCTCTCGTTATAGTGCCCAGGGGCTTCCCCCAGTCCCGCGTTGCGTTTCTCTCCTCCTCATCCAGAAGTCACAAACCCTCAGGTCCGTGCTCTTCCCGAGCTGAGCCCCTCATTAGAAAGAAGAAAATAAAATTTTAAATTAATAACAATAGAAATGAGGGATGGAGGAACCCACCCCCAGGCTGGGCAGGGCACTGCTCCTCCAGGACGTGGCCGCGGGCGAGTCCATGCCTTATAAATCTGCGCACTTGCTCCAGACTTTAGGGTATTAGTTGATTTTAGAGCCGGGTTTAAGGCTTCGTTCCGGTCCCCACACAGCTGCCTTGTCAATAAGGATCTGTTCCAAGTAGACATTCCTTCTGGGAGGACATTGCAGCTCTTTAAGACTTCATCTGCAACATCATAAGTACTAAAATAAAATGGCAAGGGAAAATTACCAGACACATGGTCATGGGATATGGAAGCGCCCTGACTCCAGCGGACATAGTACAGTCGCTGTACAGACTGGGTGGCAGGGGCTTAATTTAAACAGACCCGAGACGCGAAGTACGTGGGAAAAACAACAATCCGGATTTAGGAAAACATCGGCCTTTCCCACGTCGTAGCGCGGGCAGAGGCTGCGGGCAGGGAGCGGGCAGCGGGAGCGCCGCCGGCCCCGGCTCCGAGCCCTGCGGCTCCTCCTCGGCCGAGAACGGGCTCCTCTTCCCTTGGAGCAGTAAACTCAAATAAATCCGACTTGGTAGGTCAAATAAATCCGACTGTCTTAGTGAGGACAAACAGGTTTTAAAGAGCCCCGCGATGGCTCTTAGCACCCGCGGAACGAACTCATTCCTGAATCCAAAGCGTTCTGGAGTGTGCTTAAAATACGGGCTTCGACTTATCTAATCAAAGATAAATACAGCCATAAAGACACCCCCGGCCCCCGCGCCCTGCCCTTATCTCACCGCATTGTCCTCACCTCCCTGCTGACAATAGATTATCTTTGCTTAGGGAGCCTAATTGTTTTCTAATTTTTTAAATAATTGCTTTTGAGCGGGGGTGTGCAAATGAGGATTAGGCTAATTAAAGCGCCGCCGGTGGGTGCAGCGCTGCTGCCCGCGGTCTGCACGGGGTTGCCCCGACCCGCCGGCCCCCCCCGCGGCGAACGGGGCAGAGCGAGGGGCAGGAAGGGGCGCACGGGCCCCGCGCGTTATTCAGCTCTTCACTAAAGCAGTATTTATTCATCCCCAGCTCTAAGGTAATTAAATACGGGCTGCCTTGGCAGGGGACGGCGAGCGGGCGGGGGACAGGAGTTTTGGGGCGGAAAGAAGATGGAAGAAAGAAAGACAAGAGCCCGCCGGCAGCGGCTTCCCCGGAGATGCGCCCGGGGGCGCGGGCGGCGGGGCTCCCCCCGCAGCCGCCGGGGCCGCACCCGCGCAGAGGCGGCGGCGGGACGCGCAGCCGCGGCCGGGGCCGTGTCCCCGCCGCCAGGCCCCGCCCGCCCGTGCCGAGGCTCTGCCCGCCGGGCCGGGCTGGGCTGGGCTGGGCTGGGCTGTCCGGGCTGGGCCGGGCCGGGCCGGGGGTGCCCAATCAGCGCGGCGCGGGGGCTCGGGCGCTTTAAGCGCGGCGGCGGCGGAGCGGGGACAAAGTCCCCCCGGCACCGCGACGAGCATCCCCGCTCGCCCGACACACCGCCCCCGGCTGCCGCAGCGCCTCCCCGCTCTGGGGCCGGCACCGGCATCGGGATCAGCACCGGGACCGGGCCCGGTGGGCGCCTACTCTGCGCCCCTCCGCCGCCGCGCTCCCGCGGGGTGCCCGTCGCCTCCTCCTCGTCCTCCTCCTTCTCCTCGTCCTCCTGCGGCCGCCGCCGCGCTCGGCCATGTCGATGCTGCCGTCGTTTGGCTTCACGCAGGAGCAGGTCGCCTGCGTCTGCGAGGTGCTGCAGCAAGGGGGGAACCTGGAGAGGCTGGGCCGGTTCCTCTGGTCGCTGCCGGCCTGCGACCACCTGCACAAGAACGAGAGCGTCCTCAAGGCCAAGGCGGTGGTGGCCTTCCACCGCGGCAACTTCCGCGAGCTCTACAAGATCCTGGAGAGCCACCAGTTCTCCCCCCACAACCACCCCAAGCTGCAGCAGCTCTGGCTGAAGGCGCACTACGTGGAAGCCGAGAAGCTGCGGGGCAGACCCTTGGGCGCCGTCGGCAAATACCGCGTCCGCCGAAAATTCCCTTTGCCCCGCACCATCTGGGACGGCGAGGAAACCAGCTACTGCTTCAAGGAGAAATCCCGGGGCGTGCTGCGGGAATGGTACGCCCACAACCCCTACCCGTCCCCCCGGGAGAAGCGGGAGTTGGCGGAAGCCACCGGTCTCACCACTACCCAGGTCAGCAACTGGTTCAAGAACAGGAGGCAACGGGACCGAGCGGCGGAGGCGAAGGAAAGGTACGTGCCACCCCTCCGTCCCCCGCTTTTCTCCCTGCTTCGCCGTGCAGAGGGGGCGTTTGGGAACCCCGGGAGCTGCTCCGAGAGCGCGGCGAGTTCCCGGAGCCGGATGGGATGGGAGCGACGAAAACACGGTTCCCTCCAAATCCTCCCCCCCCCCCTTTTTTTTTTTTTTTTTTTTTCGTAAACCGCGTTGTGTTTTCCCCTTCCGTGGAAACCCAAATGGGTTTTTCACCCGAGATCCACTCGACCTCACCTGCCCTGGGGGAACAACGAGCCGCTCACCGTCCTCTTCCAGGCCGCTCCGCCGCCTTTGTTTGCTGCCTGCCTCCCCGAGGAAACCGGGAGCGATGCGGACCCGGAGCCTCCGGGAAGCGGTCGGAATGCCGGGTCGTGTGTTGTCGGGGGTCGGGCAGGGTAGCTCTGAAGCCCGGAGGAGAGAGCTGCAGCTCCGGGATGGAGAGGTGGGGGGAACCAGAGGGAGACCGGGATGAGGACGCGCTGGCCGGGCCGGGCCGCCGCCCCGGGCCGAGGCCACCCCGGCAGGCGACGCGGTGGCCTCGGTGCGAGGTGGCCGCTCGGCCCGGCGAGGCAGAGAGCCACGGAGGGCATCTCCTTCAGCAACCTCCACACCGAGCCTCCTAGACAAAATCCCCCACCCTGCTCGTCCAGGGCCGCACTTTCATTTTCAATTAAAAAGAAAGAAAAACCGCCCCTCAAAAAAATCCCTTCCTCCAATTTTCCCTCCTCACCTAAATTACCGGTCTGTTCAGTGTACCTATTTGTAGGAGGTGTAAAAGAAATAGGGACGATCCGTTATGAAATTATAAGGCTTATTTTCCCCCCTTGAGAAGCATCTACTCCCACGCCGGAACTAAACGCGAAGGATTTACGGGGGACATTAGCACAATGCCCATCCCCGCCGCCTCATGCCAGCCCTAACATCCCCGTTGTGGGATTATATATATTTTTTTTTTTTTGCCTTTCCGCAGAGAGAACACGGAAAACAACAACGCGGCCACCAACAAACCGAACCAACTCTCGCCTCTGGATGGGAGCAAACCCCTCATGTCGAGCTCCGAGGAAGAGTTTTCTCCTCCCCAAAGCCCGGATCAGAACTCGGTCCTGCTCTTGCAGGGGAACCTCAACCACGCCAGGAGCTCCGGCTATTCCCTGAGCGGCTTAGCCGCATCCCAGACCCCTCACAGCCTCCAAGGCCACCAGCTCCAGGACTCGCTGCTGGGACCCCTCACGTCCAGCCTGGTGGATCTGGGATCCTAAAGGGCCTCGGCGGGCGGCCGGAGTATCGGGAGAGGAGGTTCTGCTCGGGGACAGAGGCTCTGGGTTGTACATAGAGGACAGCACCCGGTTTTACAGCTCACCCGCTGATTCTTAACGGGACTATCGGCTCTTTTCACACAACCCCACATCGGCTCTTGCTCCAGTTCCCCCCCAGCGCTTCCCACTATCACCACGATTTTTTAATTATTTTTTTTCCACGTAGCCAAACACAGAGAGCAGCAATAACCCACACCAGCCCTTCGAGTTCAAACGAAGTCCCAACGGGAATTACAAAAAAAAAAAAAAAAAAAAAAGAAAAGAAAAAAAAAAAGGGGGGGGGGGGAAAGAAAATAAAAACCCCAACCCCAGCTGGATCCGATTCCACCCAAATAAATCCCAGCACCGCGGGCGCGTGGGGCAGGGTCTGCCGGCGCATCCCTGCTCCTTCCTGGCCCGGTCCCCGAGGAGCTGGGATGGGGACAGAGGGAGAGAACCGCTGTACTGAGCCCTGTGTCAGAGTGGGAGGCGGGAGGGGAAGTTATGTTTACATTTTTCATATTTAGCCTTACCAAAAAGATTTCGATATAGTTTAAATTAAAAGAAAAAAAAAAGAAAGAAAGGAAAAAGAGTGGAAAAAAATATCAAAAGCTGCAGTATTAGAGTTTTACGAAGTGCCTGTGTCTGACCGCGGCCGTGCGAGGCAGATACTGAGTGGGCTCCCGTGGACCCACGTCCCCCACCTTTCTCCTCTTCGGTGGTGAAATGCATCAATGTGGCTAAAAATTAGGATAATAATAGTAATAATAAAAGTCGACAGCCATTTTCTCCTAAACTGCCCCGCCAGTTCCCCGTTGCCTTCTCCCGTCTGTGCCCGCTCGCTGCCTTCCTCCTCCGGCTTGCAGAGAGCCCGCGGATGACGCTGTCTGTCTCGAGTATTTGTTACCAAAAATCGCATGTGCTTTCGGGTTTATTTTCTATTGTACCTAAACAGCCTAAATTAAACAACGCTGATGGCAGAACACCCAGGCTGCGCTTTTCTTTGCAGGGGCGAGCCCGTGCCCCTCTGCCCACCCTCGCCCCCTTCCCACGGGCTGCAGCGGAGGTTCGGGGCTGCGGGGAAGGCGGTGGCTTCGTAAGGGAGCAAGGACGCGGCCGGAGGACCCGTTTTGCCTGCGGTCGCCCCGAGACAGCCGGGTGCCGGGCCGGGAGGGAGCGCCTGGCCCCGCCGCTCGCCCCGTCGGGGCCTCGTTGGTGCCGGTCCTCCCTGTTAGCGTTTTGCATCATTAAGTGCGTGTTTATTTATGTCTCTGCCGTGTTTGTGCTCGGGGTCTTGGGCCGTGGAGAAATGTCACCCTCTGCAGGAGGGTCTTGCCCGGCCAGAGCGCTGCGCGTCCCTCCCGCTCGATCCTCAGCGGGCCCCGGCCCCGCTCCAGAGCCCCTCGCGGAACCCCCACCCGTGGCCGGACGGGGCAGCGGATCCGTGCCCACCCCTCGCCCTCCTCGGCTCCGGCTGCGGGAGAGCCGGGGCCCGGGATTCTGGGATAGTTTCTCTCCTCCCTCCGGACGGGCCCCGGCCGCCCCCTCGGGGGACCCAGCGCAGATCCCGCCAGGCTTCCTGCTCCCACGACCCTTTTGGGGGGGCATGGCCGGGGCGTGGGGGGACCTCCCGGCCGGCCGGGACAGCGCCTGGCTCGTGGGAGCAAGGGCGGAGGGCGCAAATCCCGCTCATGGACGCGCAAAGCGCGCGGGGGCCGCGCAGCTGCTTGAGTTCATCTGCGGCCGCGGAAGGAGCCGCGGAAAGACCCGACCCTGCGGGGGGAGCGTGGATCCCTCTCTCTCGGTGTGCGGCGACCCCGACCTCGGCTGTCCGGCTGGGGAAGGGGACCGGTCCCGCTGTGCCACCCGGCGGGATCTTAGGGGATGGGATGGGTGGGTCCAGGCTCGCCCTCTTCGCCCTTCCCGGGGACCTTCATCACCCTTCCCGGGGCTCTCACACAGCTCCACCGTGATCCGTCACAAAGCAGCGCAGCCGCTCCTATCCCCTGGGGCAGAAAAGGGGGAACCCCCGGGGAAATGAAGGAGGTTTCTAGGGAGAGCAGCTGCGGGCTCTACGCCTCGAGGATGGATAAGCTCCAGTTCCGTTTTTTTCCCAAACCACGGGCTCGGTGAAGAGGAAGGATAAATATTGCCCGGGGCTCCAGCCCTGCACGGCGGGAAAGCCAAGCAAGGAACTCGCAAACCAGGAGTTATTTTCACAGCAAACAGCCCAGAGGCGCTTCCCGCTTGCAGGCAGGGAAAGGGTTGACTGTCAAAGGGTTGGGGAAGATGCCATGGGATGCCCCCCTTGCCCAAATCCCCCTTTCCAGCACACACCTGCAGACCGGGGGTAGTTTCAGGCCCCCGGCTTCAGACCCCTACCCACCCCCCCGCTATTTCCCCAAAAGGGAGAGGGATGATGTTGGCAACAGGCGGACGGTGGAAAGGAGGGATGGAGGGTGCTGAGGGCTTCCCCCTGGAAATAACTCCCTGGCCAGCCGTCAGGTAGGAGCAGGGAGGCCCTGGAGCTGAGCCAGGCACAGGTTGCTGAGCTCGCCTCGATTAGGCTTGACCTCGCAGCAAGCTTTTCACAGCAGAGCCAGCCTGGGGAGGCAGCCTGGAGCTCTTTCTCACCTCGCTCTGCTTTGTATTTCCACCGGCAGGAAGGAGTTAATTCCCCCCCCACTTCCGTTCACCCCCCAGGACAGATTTCACACTGTGTCCAGGTCAGCCAAAAAGGGGGAGGAAATGGAGAACAGCAGAATGATTAATTCTACCTGCTTTTCCCATGAGTGATCACCTGCTTTCGGGGTCATGAATAGCAGGTAGCTCTCTCCGTCTCCAGCTCTGAGAGGCTCATTTGTTTGGTGACAGCTGAGTGACAAGACCTGAAATCCGAGCCCTCAACTTTGCCTGATGTGTGGATAAAACCCTGGATGTTCCCTCAAACATTTCAGGAAATGAAAGTTGTAACGCGATCCCTTGTGCGCCCACATCTCCCCCAGCAACACACAAAAGCTCAAAGGAACCTTCTCGGATTAAATTCAGCCTGGAGAGGATGGAAGGAAAATGGAGAGCAGGCTGAGAAAGCTGGAACTGGCAGGCTTTTCTTCAGCCCTTATTGGAAATGTCTGTCCAAAGCAGGGATTTAGAAAGGTCACCTCTACCGTAAACGCTTCTTCCTCCATTGGAGTCAGACGGGCAGCCCGCTGCTCCACAGCCCACCTCCACCTTTGGGACAGCCTGGGGAGGGCTGTGGGGTGCCCTTAGATTCCCCAAGCAGGAAACTCAGTGTATAAAAACAAACACGCAAGGAGAAAGCCAGCCCCCTTCTCTCTCCTCATTTAATTTCCTGGGTCACGCTGAGCCAGCGCCGTCCTGTGCACAAGCCACACTCCTGCTCTGCCCCTGTCCTGCTGCCAGCTCCTGCCCACTCCTCTTCCCCAGAGTGGGCAGTCCCACTCTCAGCAGAGTCTCAGGGACTCTGGTAGAGTCCCACTCTCAGCCCCCACAGTCCTGGGCCACATGCTGGCAGATCCTCCAGAGAAACTGCTGGTGAGGAGTGGATACTTGCTCAGCCCACAGATTAAAGTCCAGCATTTCCAGGCCTGGGTCCCTGACATCCCAAGCTGCAATTCCAGGAGCCCAGAGCCAAGATGTGGCACGTTTGTGCTCTGTGTCTTTGCAAACTAGGCCTGAACAGCCAGAAAGTCAGAATTTCATTTTAAGCACACAGGTTTGGGAATGTCAGCAGCTGGAATGAGTCCAGGTGTGCAGTACTGTCAGGATTAGGCCAAGGCATCCCAACTCCCTCTCTCCTGAGTGGGTGGTTTTATGGAGCTGCCTGTCACTAGGCAGCCAGTGGCTGCTTGTGCTGCTATCCAGCCTGAAGATAAAGTACTATTTAACAATTGTTTAACTATTCTTGAAGTGCTTCAGGATCAGCAGAGTCTGTAAAAGAAACAGCACATGCCCCTGAGATAACTCTTCACCTCTGAGCTTCTGCCTTGCTCCTGCTTTTCTCCAGAGTTCAGCTCATGAACACTGCACAGGTGGAAAATCTCTCTGTCTGCCCACCCAGTGTGCTTTGCTGTCAGCAATTTTGCACCTGAGGAAGAGCTCACTGCGGGGTGACGCTGCTGGAGATTGGTCTCTGTGCAAACTCTGCCTTCAGGGCAGGTGCTGCAAGCTGCCCCATGTCACAAACAGCAGCAGGACAGAGTGCTTGCACATCCTGGCTGGGGCAATCCATGCCCAAGGATGGATTTTGCTGTTCCTGTTGCAGCTGAAGCCGTCAGGTTTTCTGAGGGCACCAGGTGCTGTGTGGGGGGAGCAGAGGTAGCAGAGGCCGGATCTGCAGGAGCTTGGCCGCAGTGTACAAAGTAACCTGAGACGCCGTCATCTTTCCCAACTGGATGTGGACACAGTTTTAAATATGGAAATGAAGGAAAATTTGCTTTAATCTTCAGGCAGAGAGAGCAAATTACCAGGCTCCCCAGAGATTTTTAGTTCTCGCTCCAACAACAGCCTCATGCTGTCTGGAAGGAGGGCACCAGGCTGAACTGCCATTCCATGCCACCCTGTCTTTCCTTCCAGCTGGACTTTTCACAAAGTGCAGGAACATTCCCTCTCTCCCTGTGGTTTATAGTATTCATCCACATCTCCTCAGATTTTAAACAGAGGTTGAACTTTCTCCGAAGCATATAATCCCAATCCTAATAATGAGGTTAAAGAGGCAGATTTAGTTCAATTACGGTTTCCTGTTTTCACTTGTCCAGTGCTTTTGGGAAAAGCCTCTGTGGGCAGAGTGACTCCTTCTCATCCCTGTCTTAGCTTCTCATCCACAGACTTAGCTCTGCAGGGAGAGCGATGCTTTGGCATGATGTCATACCTGCTCAGATTCAGATGAATTTCAGCTGTGGTAGAAAAGGTATGGAAAATCCTCATGCCTTCATCTCAGGATGGAAGAAAAGGGAAATTTTTTTTTTTTCCTGACTTAAGGATGGAAAAGCTTTTAAGATAATAGCTGGAGCATGGATCAACCCTGTTTTACAGGAGGGGAAACCGAGACCTGGGGAGATGATAGACCTGCTGAAGGTCAGAGCAAGGGCAGGGGATGGGGTGGGGAGGGCGGCTGGTACTCTGCACTCCCACACTGCCTCCCTTTATAGTCCCTGTAAGTCACTGCAGCTTATCATTATGTAACACAATATTCCTAATAGTACGAGAAAAACCAATTGACTAAAAAACAATGCCAAATGAGGCTTGTGGCTAACACTCCCTGAAGAAATTGTCTCTTTTCTAGAACTGAAAAAAAAAAATAAAAAAACCTCAAGCAAATTAGAAACAATTGAAAAATGAAATCACATCTGCAAACTATCAGGGCGCTTCTCCTGAGCCCCAAAGGGAGCCTGTGTCCTCCCACCCCTGTATGGGGTGGTGGGTGTCACAGGGACCTGTAGCTCTGTCCATGAGGGCACAGGAGGGATTTTGCAGCAGTCCCAGGGCTGCTGGCAGGCATAGCCTTGGCATGTGCTTCATTCAACACAAGGGCAGCATCATCCTAGAGCAAATCAGAGATGTATTTAGGGAATTAAAATCTTTGTACGCCCAATGTTCTGGAGCTGGCAGGGAAACACGAAGAGAAAGAGTTCAAGAGGGAAGGAACTCCAGTTTATGAACTGCTGTTCCCTTCCTGGGAGCCCTCAGGGGCTGGGCAGAGGCACTGGCACAAAGGAACTGCAGAACTTGGCTAAGAATCCTGCCAGGAGCTGCTCCAGAGCCAGCTGCTGCCCTCTGCCCACCCAGCAGGACTTTGCTGCAGGAGCAGGACCAAAGTGAGCAGGAGCTGGGAGTGCTGTGCAGGCTCAGCAATGATCGTGGCAGGGGACACTTCTGTCCCCTGTTGTGGTGGCTTCCAGCCCTGTGGGCAAACAGGACCCCTGGTGCTTTACACCATGTGCCCTTCTCACTGGATCTGGGATGGGGATGCTCTGGCCTATTCCAACCTCCCTTGGGTGTTTGGCATCTGTTGGGTGAACAGTGGGGGAAGCACATGGTGTGACACTGCGGGGACATCTCAGGCTGGGACACGTGTCACTGCTGCCCTGTGAAGGGGGAGAGGCTGAATCTGGAGCCTGTAGGAATCCCCCATCCCTGGAAGTGT
Source organism: Aphelocoma coerulescens (assembly GCF_041296385.1). Classification (NCBI taxonomy): domain Eukaryota; kingdom Metazoa; phylum Chordata; class Aves; order Passeriformes; family Corvidae; genus Aphelocoma; species Aphelocoma coerulescens. The sequence continues at coordinate 62,414,072 of NC_091019.1, forward strand.
TCAGGGTCAGGCTGGATGAAGCTCTGAGCAACCTGGTCTAGTGGAAGGTGTCCATGTCCTTGAGGTGGCCTTTAACGTCCTTTCCAAACCAAACCATTCCATGATTCTGTAATTCTATGAATTTCTATGAATTTATGTTTTCAGAAGTGCCCCTCAAGGCAACATCCTCAAAGGCTGAGGAGGTGCTTGACAGGGAGGTGGGATTATTTCTTGGAGGGAGCAGCACAGGCAAATGGATGTGGGGACACAGGAGCTGTGCTGTTCCCAGGAGACACAGTGCCTACTGAAGCAGACAGACGTACCCAGTGCAACAAGTCGGCCAAGAGGCTGATGCCACCTGCGGCTGTACCAGCCCCATCTATTGCAGAATCTGCTTCTGAGCCCTCCAGGTCTCAGAGGTGACTTGGACTGGGTTCAAAAAGCCCTCAGAGGGCAAAGGCAAACCAGGGCTTGGGCATGGGGAGTTGCAGACAGCTTGCTCAGAGACCCCCACCTCTGCTCTGCCTCTGAGCTCCCCAACAGGCAGGGCTGGGATGCAGGAGACCTTCAGGTGAGGGGCTTTGAGGCTCTGCTGCAGACTCTGTGACCTGCACCACCCCATGGAAACTTGGTACTGGGGTGGTGGGGGACGATGGCGTGGCCAAAGCCTGTGATGGTCATGGTGAGGACAGTCAGCAGCTGGTCACCCCCACCACACCACTCCAGTCTGGTCCCACTCAGGGCTGAATTCAACACTAGCAGGGAAATTTTAGCAGGGAGGAGAATGAATCCCCTACCATGGTGATGATTTTCAGGGAGGTGTTTAGCAGGCTTGGTCCGGGCTCGTGACACACCAAATGTTCAACCAGCTCATCTCAGTGGTCCCTTCTAGTTCATGGATATGTCAAATTTGGTAATCTACTCTAGATAAGAAAAGGAGGTGATGTTGCATGATCTGAAGGCACCAGTGCAAGGGGGATTTATTAAAATCCTCTGAACCAAAAGGAAAAGAGTCAAAAGGAGCCAAAGCTGTGAATAGGACTGAGACATAACATTTTCCCCCAGCAAAGGAGAATTCAAGGTGCACACCACGATGGCTCCCCAACAGCTGTAGGGTTAACTTCAAACCTAGAACATTTTCTAAAAGACAAACTCTGACTTGCATGGTGATTTTTCGTGCCGTGTCCCAGCAACCTCCCAGAAACCCAGCGTGGATGTCTCATGGGGGCATTCAGTCCCTGCCACTCCGTGCCCTTGGGCAGCACAAGAGGGGACTGCCCTGGCAGCAGAGCATTGTATGGCATGGGATGGGACTGCAGGATGTGCTGTCCTTGGATGCCCGGGTATCTGGGTCTGCACCCTCCTGTTCTCCTCTGGATGACGTTTTGGGGGCTTTTGCTTTGTTCAGGATGCCTCCCTCTCCTCATCCCTCTCCTCTGCCAGGGTGACGTAGCCACAGCTATTTGCTGGTGGCCTCCACGGAAACCGTATATCCTGCCTGTGCAATCGGAGACCAGGTGCCCATGCAGCTGCCAGATTTGAAAGAGGAGCTGGCAGGAGGGGAAGAGGCCAAAATGGGTGTGCCGAGGGAGGGAGGAATCACATCCATCCCAAACTGGGGCCCATCCCATCCTCGCACAGAGAAGGACCATGGTGAGATAAAAAAAGCCCTATTTGCAAGAAATCCCTCAAGGCAACATGCAAGGGGCTGAGGCCAGATTTACATTGAACCTCCTGCCCAGTGATCCATGAGGAAGGCTCGGGTGCTCAAACAATGAGCGGGGAAGGAAAGCTGAAATGATGGTCACCAGGAGAACCTGAAACCCGCGGTGGGGAAAACAAATAAATACAGCGAGCAGAGCCTTCCCCATCCCGGCTGAGGCAATCTGTGCTTATGCAACCCTACCCGAGGGCTCCCTATCTCTGTGTACAATCTGGGCTGATAAGATTGTTCCCTGTTGAAAATCAAAACCGCAGGGATTCCAGGCGGCTCAGCCGGAGTCAGATTGTCCACCTGAACACCGGGGCACTTTCATGTGGAAAAATAATCGCACGGTTATTTAGCCGAAATAAGGAGAGGGGGGAGAGAAAGGTTCTTGGCTGGTTTGGAGGTGGGTGCTGGATGTGTGCAGCATGGCAGGGATGCCAGCAAAGGCCACCATCCCAGGGGCGAGATGTCCCCATGGCATGGCAATTGTTGCCTGAAGCAATTGCAGAAAAAGCAGTGGGCTCTTTTCCAAACCTCACTGCTTTTTAGCGAGAAGAGCTTTGGGGTTTTTTAGGGTCTAGAGACTTGCAATTGGCAGCTCTGGTGCAATAAACCCTCAAATAAGAGTCACATGAGTGACAGTGGAAGCAGTCATTGCAACTTTTATGTTTTTTTGGGTGGAGCAGCACATGATTAATGTCTACACTGAGTGGGAGACCGAATACATAAACATCTCCTGTACATGTACATGTACATGTACATGGAGAGATAAATGCACCTGATAGAGTCACCCTGTAGAACAACTCACCTGATAAGCCATTCCCAGGAGCAAGAGGTGCAGGATTAGATCTCGTTTGCAGTTATAAAAGAGATTGTGGGTTTTTTTGTCTCTATTGTAATTCTAAAAGCCATGTTTTGGGCATGTGCCTCATCATCTGGCTGATCAGATCCCACCTGCTCTGAATGTCAGTCCTTTTCTCAAGACAAAAGTTGTTATTTGGGAAAAATGGCAGCAAGGGATGCTGGAGATGGAACTTCCTTTCACTCAGATGGGAGTGGGATGCTTGGATCCTGTACCTTGAAGCAGAAGCAGGACGATACATGACCACCTGAAACAGCATTTGTGTTTATTTCATGCATTTAGCACCAAAAAACTGACTGTTCATGAGTTTTAAATGCTGCTGAGCGAATATGCATAGCAGAAATGTCCACTGAGGTGCTGGATGAGCCAGGCTGGGGACTTGGGCTCCCAACCCCTTGCCAGGTTCCTACACCAAGGACAAAGATCCTAGTGAAAGCAGTTCCAAGTGCTATGTGTACTCCTACAACTCCTGCTCAGTTGCTGCAGCTTCACAATTGGCATTTTCCTGGGGAATTTGTGGCTGGATTTCTGTCTCTCCCTGCTGCAGCAAAAACCATGTGAGCTAGGAGGGGATTAGCTCAAGTGGGGTCCAACAGCCAGGGCGAGCTGGGCTGCACATGTGGCATTATCACCTCAACGGATAGACTTGGCTAAAAAGGAACAAGAGCCAATTCTCCCCTTGCTCTGACATCCCTCCTCATCCCTCAGGTCCCTCCACCGACAGCAATCTGGCTATAAAAGAGAAATCTGTATGAAACTGTGCTTGCAGATGGAATATATCCCTTTAATCTTGCAGAGGTGCTGTGTTCCCAGGGCCACTGCCAGCCCAGGGAAGGCTGCATGTGCGCACACACACACAAAAATACCCACTCAGAGTTTTTGGGTGACTGATGAGAAACAAAGTCCTTTATTCCTGCCCATGGGTAACGTGTCCTGCCGTGGCTGTCCTTCTCCAGGGTTTGGTGTTCCTGGCAAAGCTTATGTGGAATGAAAATGCCTATAATTTTCTGAAATTCCTTAATCCTGCTTATTTTCTCTCTTTCCCCGAGAGGTCGGAAGCCGCAGTGGTCTCCTCGAGCCCACCCACTAATTACAAGACATGAGCTCAACCCGTTGCCGGCCAGAAACAACATCACAGGACCAAACACCAGGAACCAGCACTGAGCCCTCGCAGAAAACTGCCTGAGAGTCTGTCACCAAGAGCTTGGCAACGATACACCAGCCAAATCAAAGCAAGAAAGAAGGAAAATATCCCATTTTCCTTCCTCCTCCAGTAATCCTGCCTTTCCTAAAGCCACTGACCAGCTACTCCAATGTCTGCTTCCCACTTGTCTATCTCACCCCACGATGCTCTTTTAGGTCTTGCTCTATTTGGCTGCCTTTTTTTCCCCCCAGATTTGACTGAATTATCTTTCCAATTTGCTTGAAAAAGTCAAGCCCTTCAGCAGTGCTGGGGAGAAATGGGGGTTTCCAGTAGGAGGGTGGCATCTAGCTGAAAAAAATCTTCTCTCCGGAGAAATTAGATCAGACAGAGCCCCGAGGAAGCTGGGCTAAAAATAAAGCCTGAGCTCACAGAGGAGTTACAGGATGGGAACAGAGGCTATGGTGCATCCCTGGTCTTATTCTTAGCAGGCACAACTGGAGAGATGGGTGTAAATTTACTGGCATAAATCAGTACAGCCCATGGAAGGATGTTGGATTTTCTTTGAATGCTGTGTTCACATTCACGTTTTTACAGCAACTTGGGTTCCTCCCTAAATCCCCCAGGTTTGCAGTGGCTGGTGATTGCACTTTGTCCAGGCTACCTTGATTTCATGGACTGCTTCCCTCCTCCAGCTGCTTTTGCTGTGCACAAGCAAACAGGCACGTTCAGCCTCCTGCATCCCAAAAAGGCAGTGGCAAGTCCCATTGCTGCTGGAGTGAGGATGAGGCTTCTCTGCTCCAGGTCTTATCCTTGCACCAAACCCTCTCTCTGCACAGGATTTCCCTGGACACTCTGCTCTGGCGTGGGTTAGGAATAATACCCCAAACTCTCCTGCTTGATGGTGGCTGAAATCATGAGGGTTGGTGGCGTCCCAGGAGGGGGATGCGCTGTGGAGTGCAGGGAGGCTTCTGCGCCCGAGCGCTGATCTGGGAGCGTGGGAGCGGGAGCGTAGGAGTGGGGATATAGGAGTGTGGGAGTATGGAAGCGGGAGTGTGCGCGGTGTGTGTGAATGTAGGAATGGGAGCGGGCCTGGCAGTGCGGGAGCGGGAGCAGGAGCGGGAGCGGCGGGTCCGTGCGGGGCTCGTTCCTGGGGCTGCAGTGCCACCTGCTGTCACCGCCCCGCGCGGGGACCCCGCCGGCTCCGCGGGCACATCCCTGGGAGCGACCCGCCGGGAGCACGCCGTGCCTCTGCCTCCCCACTACTTGAAAAAATGAAGTTAAGCAAGAAAACGCCAGGGGTGAAAAAGGCAGCGCTGGGTCACAGAGGTGGGGAGAGATGAGCCCGCGGGGCTCCGTGGACACGGGGACATCCCGGTGTCCCAGCACCCTGCAGACTCTGAATTCTTTTAATCATAACATAACTAGTAGAAGCTTGCCAATGTAGTCTAATTATGTAGAAGCAGAAATGCGCTTTGATAGGTTTTAAGCCACTTAAGGGTTAACAAGCTGGTGTACCATATAAGTGCCTCTGGATTGCTAATAAACGGAGCTTGCTTTTATCAGCCATATTGGCTGGTCTACAATTCCTCCCCCGGCTGGAGTCCACGGACCTTTTCCAACATTTCCTTCCTTCTGCTGGGGTCTGCAGGGCATGCTGCTACTCTCCAGTGCTGCACAACACGGGGTTTCCAGCATCTAAAGGGACCCGGAGTCCACGGACCTTTCCAACACTGCAGGAGTCATCTCTTATCTCCTTCTGGATAGTTGGACGTGATCTTTTGCTTCCTTCTGTGCTCATGTGTGTCCTTCAGGAGCTTTACCCCGAATTATCCCCACTTCTCTTTGGCTCTGTGAATAGCCTGGATTTTCCCTGGTGTCCGTGCACTGAGGTGGCTCAGAGCAGCTGCTCAGTTCCACCTCTCCAATTCAAGCTCTTAGCCTAAAAATCTAGGTGACCCTTCCAGGGTCCCCCATCACCAAAAAGGGAGAGATTTAGATTGGATATTAGAAAGAAATTCTTTACTGGGAGGGTGGTGAGGGCCTGGCACAGGTTGCCCAAAGAAGCTGTCCATGTCCCGCTCCTGGAAACCTTCCAGGCCAGGTTGGATGGAGCTTGGAGCAACCTGGGATAGTGGAAGGTGTCCCTGGGATAGTGGAAGGTAGGGGGGTTTGAGCTGGATGTCCTTTAAGGTCCCTCCCAACCCAAACCCTTCTGTGATTCTATGATCGTTACCATTAACCGCTCAGTGAGAAAGAGAGTTCGTGCCCTGCAGAAAAGCCCAAAGAGCTGCCATTGCCTCCATTTATGTTGCAAAAAAGGATAGAAACCTAAAGAAAAAAGAAAAAAAAAAAAAAAGTAAGGATATCCTAGTTGCTGAAAATTAAGCATTAGGGAAAAAAAAAAAAAAGGCTCACGAAAGCCAGATCCAGACCGGCCAGGCAGCTTTCAGAAACAACAACAATTAAGTTTGGAGGAAACCAGATACTCACCATGAAAATTTGCAATTCTTTGTTGAACAAATGTTTCCATGGAAAAGCTCTGTTTACCCGTCACTTGTCCTGTCAGCTCCTGAGCAGGGATGCTGTGCAGCTGGGCAGGCAATGCCCAGAGGACCCAGCAGATCTGGGAGAGAGCACCGAGCCCATGTTTGCCTTTTAATCTTCTACCTGTGTGGGTTAGTGCATGAAATGCATTAATTTCTCACAGGCAACCTGGTTTTGGGAAGCAGGGCTGCAAGGGCCTGATCCTGAGCAGGGAGCAGCTGCAGCAGGGTATGGCCAGGGGTTGGGATGTGCAGGGGCCAGTGGAGGAGCCTGCTGGGGATTTTAGGAGAAACCTGCTGGAAAAGCTCAGGAGGTCCAGCCTCGGCGTCCAGAAACATGTGGACAAAAACATTAGACTTTTGAGAGCAAACCCCTCGTTTTTGAAAGATTCGACTCGCACACAAAAGATCCAGTTTCTTTTTTTTTTTTCTCAGCAAAGACACAAAGTAGCAGCTCATTTCCACCAGTCCCTGCAATCCCATCCCAGGATCCAGCCGGGAATCTGCCGGGTGCAGCTTTCAGAGCCAGGGAGGTGCCGACTGCCGGGGACTCGACGTTTTCTTGCTGCGCTGCTGGGACCAGCGGGGGAGAGCCGCGAGAGGGAGAGGCTGCACTCTAAACCCACCACTTGGACCCAGACAAAATGAAACGGGGAAAGTAAAAACAAGGGGAAACTTGGCTGCGGCTACTCCTTTCACAGGCTCCTTGCGCTGGGTCTTAAGAAGCCCACAGAGAGGGGCTGGTTTGCTGTCTGCTGTGCCGTGTCCTGGGGAGCCGGGGAAAGCAGCCAGGGAGAGACCGGATCCTGGAAAGCAGCCCGTGCCCTGTGCCAGCACATGCTGCCAGAGGTGGGAAGCAGGGAAAGTCATGCATTGGCTCCCCACCTCCTCTGCCGCTGGTGAGGGGCGGCCTGGGAGGAGCCTGGGCATTGCTGCCCTGCTGGGGTATGACCTGCACCCCCATTTCAGCACTCAGTGATGATTTGGGTGTCTTGTTCCTGCACAGGGAAAGATATCTGGGGCCTTCAATGCCTGTTGAACATCTGACTTTTGGGGCTGGTGCATTACATGCTGCTCTTGGCTGCATCCTTCTGTTCCTTGTCCAGTTGCTCTGCTCCCTGAGTTGCTGGGAGCCCTTTCCTGCTGCTCCACAGCCCAGTGCCCTCATCACTCCTGCTGGGGAATGTCCCTTGCTCTGTGCATCTCCAGCTCTGGCTTCAGTGGGAGCCTGTCCACAGCAGCTGCACCATTGTCATTTATGAGGCTGTGCTGACAAACACCAGACAAGTCCCTGATGGGGACATGCCTCGATCCTCCCCCACACCCATCCTCATGCTCAAGTGTGTGTTTGGGACTCATCTGTCATTCAGGCTTTGTCTGGTCCTCATGGCTGTCCTCTTCCCTGCCTCTCCTTTCCCCATGAAGATGGTAAGTGCCTCTTCAGCGTGCCCAGCTCCGGCATTCCGTCTCAACAGGCCAAGCATTCACTTCGTGCCAAACTGGCAGGCAGCTCATTTTCCTGGCACGTGGCCTCCTTGGCTTTCCATCCAGACCGATTTCTTTGAATTTTATGGTTTTATTTTCCCTCATCCTTAAAATTCACCATTGGTTTTGATTAGGTGGCTGTGGACTTGCAGCCCTTGGGCTTCCAAGAACAGGAAAGGGGAGGTCTGACGTGGTGGGTCCGGTGGCAGCAATGCCTCAACCCAGCTTATCTTGCTTTTGAGAGAGGGGAACTGCTCCGAGTCAGGGGCCAAGAGGTGGTCAGGGCGGTTTCTCTTATTCCAGCATGCTGCCAGACTGCCTGCAGCTCCTGGGTCCCACCATAGAAATGCCACCTCAAGGAGCCAGCACTGGTGCCAGGGTGAGGGGAGTGTTGGTGGCAGAGAAAGAAGATGGGGGAAAGTTCCCAGCCCTAAAAACAGGCATAATGGGGGCAATCACAAAGGAAAAACGAATGTCTGAAAGGTAAAAGAAGGTGCTTATGCAGAGGAACCCTGTGGTCAGCTTGGAGAAAGTGGAGGTCAATCTCTGCCCAGCTGTGTTTTCCCAGGGGGAGATTTAGACCCTGAGAGCCCCATGCCTGTCTCCAAGCTGCTGAGGGTTTGTGCACTCCATGCTCCCTGTCCACCTGGGACAGCCAGGTGCAGAGTCTGTCCTGCACAGCCTTCTCTCTGCAAGCTAATTCTTTGGGGAAAAAAGAAAAAAGAATATTTTTTTCCCCTACTGATTTTGTATCGTCTGGGCCTGAGGGGCTTCAGGGAACCAACAAACAGGTTTTTAGTGGTTTGATTTTCAGTGGTTTCACCTCTGGATATAAATTTTGGAGCAAGTGAATGGCTCTGTGTTGACAGGATTTGCAGAGCCATATCTGGGCAGCTCCCGGGATAACCAGGGTTCGCTTTCTGGAAGGACACCCCTGATTTGGGGTGTCCAGAAGACACATATTCTCCCCTCAGTCCTTGAGCAGATGTGGCCCTTGCCTCACAGAGACCCATGGGCCAGCACGGGGGCAGGTTGGAGGGATGAACAACTTCTTCTGGGAGCTGAGAAGGGTTTTGGATGGGACATCTGCTCCTGGGACAGCATCTGCAGCAAACACATTTGCCCCCAGGGGAGATGTGGCAGGGTTGAAGAGCAGCCTGCTGTCATCACTGCCACCAAACAGCTCCTGGGAGTCCCAGCTTACACCCTCCATCCTCCCCCACTTCAGTGAGAGAAGGCAGTGAGAGGAGAACCTGGCTCTGCCCCAGGGCTGAGCTCCACCACAGCAAAACTGAGCCCCACAAACCCTACATGCTTTGCCAGACCCCAAAATATCCTAGCCCCTCCACCCTGCTGCTGTTCTTTCATTTTATTTTTAGATCAGTTGCTCCTGTTAGCTCTTTTCTATTTGTTTTTGGTTCTTATTATTCCTGGCTTCCCTCAGTGTTTTGGTTTCCCTCCTCAGCCCTCATCCGGATGTTTATTCTCACTGCTTGTTTTTCTACTTTCCCGAGGTGCCTCCTGGTTGTAGCTGGGCAGAGGTCTGTGTTTGGACTGGGCAAGGACTCTCGTGTAGCTGGGCTGGGACCAGACCATCATCTGGAGACACCAGCCTGGTCCAGGAGGGGAGAAGCCCTGGGCACTGTGCTTGCTCCGAGTAGGAATGTGGCTGGTACAGGAATGTGGAATTCCTGTAACAGAAGAGCTGGCAGCAGGGTGATGGAAGCGGGGGAAAAAGGAGTTAGACCATGTCTGAGGAACTCCAGGGGACAATAGTGATGTACCCACGGTCACCCAGGATCTCCAGCAGCCCCAGGAGCTGCCTTACCCACGTCTCCACATCACCTGGTTGCCAGCATGGTTGTGCCTTCAGGTGTCTTGAAAACCAGGCTGGGCCAGTCAGTGCCTCTGCCTGCAAAAACTCAAAAAGTTTTCCTTTTGAGGATAAGTGCACCCAAATCTGGCTCTGTTTCTTCCATGTTCAGCACTCTCCCATACATGGATGTTTCTGTGCACCTTGTCTCTGCTCATCCAGGAGTGATTTTCAAGCTTTTATTGGACTCCAGCTGAGAAACATCCCCATGGGGCAGGTGGAAGGAGGTTTCTTCATGGGCCTACAGGCTAAGAACGCATCAGTTACTGAGATCTATCATTGTCCCCATTTGGGAACATGGACTGGAGGGTGCTTTTGGACAGACAGGTGGGTGCTAACTGCACATTCCTTACGGGAAATGAGGCTTTGCCCTCACTACTGCCAGCAGGGTTACAATAATCCCTCCACCTCTGGCTTTTGCTTTATTTTCTGTCTAACTGGGAGGAAAAGTGATGCAGCGTGAAAAAGGCACTGCAATATCTCACATCAAAGAGCCATAGTGGCTCTGAGTGTTGTATTGAACCCCAAAACATCTCACATCTACCACCACGGCTGCTGGATTGCAGATAAACACAGTACGTGCTGCATTTGCTGCCAGAAATGTCCTGGCTTCCCTTGTTAAATTATTTATTCCAGTGCAAGGGCACAGATTTGTATGTATTTCATTCTTTTGGTGATCACCCAAGTTCCTCTTCCCATCTTACAGCCTTTCTGATAGTGAGGTGCCCAGAGCCACATGGCCATGGGGCAAGGAAGCTCCCAGCAGGGAGATGCTCACACCTCATGGATGGAATGAGGGCACTGTCTGATCTGTAGGTATTTATTTGAAGAACAACTCAGTCATGAGATCAGTGCAATAATCTGGAGCAGCCTTCCACATTTTTGGTACTGTTACAGTGAGATTTGCATCTGAGACATTAAAAGGCTGGTCTGGAGCTCTGCACGTGGGCACGGGGACTTTTTATTGCTCGACTTCAAAGAGGTTCAATAACGGGAACGAGCGTTCAGGTAGGGAAAAGTTCTTTCTTTCCATGTGAAAAGCTTGCCAGAGGACACACAGGCAACCCTGCACACACAGAGTTACAGGGCTCTGGAGAGAGTTAAAACAGAGCAGGCTGAGGATTTTGCATCAAAACCAGTATTATTTTTGGAAGGAAAAGTCGGCTGACACAATGGCCCAAGCTGTCAGGATCTTTCAGCTTTTGGGTGGGGGTTGAGGGGGAGAAATCAAAATGAACAGTGCTCAGTTGGTTGAAATGAATCAAAACATGGCAATTTTTGATCAGCTGGAGGCCAAAGCCTACAGGGCTTCATGAGAGGTGGAGTCTGGGTGCTGTGGACATCAGCTCCTGGCCTGAGCTGGAGCCAGCTCCAGGTCCCATCTCTGTGCACTCTGAGCAGCTGCCCCTGCACGATGCACAGGGCTGGGAGCCCCATCCAAGAGCTGGTGGGGGCAGGGTCCTTCCCAGTGGGTCTGTCCCCAAGGGCTGGGGCTCCTGAGGGTCACATGCAGTCTGAATTTGATTCAGCAGAAGAAATGTAAATGTTTCACTACACTACGGGCACTGAGTCCTGTCTCTCCTGCATCAAAACTTGGCAGTAAATCTGAGCTTTCTGCATGCATGGGTTTTTTTCTGGGTTTTTGATTCTACAGGCAGAGCTGATGTTTTGTAGCTCACTTGTTGCTTGGGGTGAAAGCAAGTGTTGGAAAACCACGGGAAACATTTCATTCATGTTTTAACGTGGGGAAATTTGGGCCTTTTGCATTCAGAAAAAAGCCTCCTCCAGGAAATCACATGCAGTGGAGGACATCTCCTGCAACATGCTCACTGACACCCTTTCCTCCTGTTTCTCAGCATAAAAAGTCTCATTTGTCTGATTCCCTGGTTTCTCTGCCATCCTTTTTGACTCCATGGCATAAGGGCACACGTGCACATGCAGATGTACATCCCAGGGACCTGAATTTTCCCTTATCCCCTGGTGGGAAAGCCTCGACTGCCGTCACTCGGAGCACCTGAGGGCAGCCAAGATATGGCCACACCTGCACAGGATCATCTCTCAGAAGTCTCCTTATGTTTTTTGTTCTAATCTTATCCTCTTCTGATTTCCAACCCACCACTGTGGGGTTCAGCCCCTAAAAGGACATCCCGGCGCTCTCACCTCCCCCTGAGGCAGCTCCCGCTGCCAGCGCTGGGAACCGCAGCGTCCTTTGCTGACTGCGGGGAAAGGATTTTAATTACCGGAGGTTTTGGCAAGCCCGGGAGGCAGCAGTGGACCCGCTGTGCTACCTCCGGGCTGGAGCATGTGCTTCGGGCATTTCCTTAGGCTGGGACGTGTCCGGAGCTGTTCTCAGCACAGGGCACGGTACAAAGGAGCAGGGCAGGACCGGCGGCTGGAAGCTGCCTGGGCTGGGCAGTGCGGCGAGGCTGGGACATCCCATATCACGGCCTGAAACATTCCCTCGGCGGCTTTCTGGGCAGGAGAACCCAAGGGCTGTGCCTCGGGGAGGGTGGGATCTGCTGACAGCAGGAGAAGGGCAGGTGCTGGTGGGGCTGGACGTGGCCAGGCTGGTGCCACGGTGCTGATCAGGTTCCAGGGACCACACCGAGGAGATGTGGAGGCGACACCCAGACCAGAGTGTTTTGCCCTCAGAGCAGCCTGACAGAGAGACTTTCCAGCAGATGCTGTTTCAAGAAACTGTTCTTGTCCCTTTCTGTAAATATACACATTTTTGGAAAGCCTTTTTTCCCAGGCTGGAATGGTGCTCAGGTTAAAGAGAGGAGTCCCGGAGATGGTCAGAGCTGGCCATGGTCGTACCTGATGCTGCCTAAACCTTGGGGTGACAGCTTTGCCTGTAGCACATTTGCAAACACCCAGCAGCAACCACAGCACTGGCTGAAATATAGATTTTCTCCCACATTTTCTTGATCCCATTGGCCTGCCAAGGCTCAGGGACAGACTGGTGCACACTGGTGTGGCATCACAATCTGCCACATCTCCCCTGTACAGGACACAGGAAAAGGATCAGTCACACTTTAATTCCCCTGCAGGGGAACATTCACATCCTGGGGGCCCAGCCATCACATTCCAGCACCTATGGAGGGAACGGCTGCTCTGCTTTTGCTGCTGTATAAATGACACAGGAGGGACAAAATACAATTCCCTGTATCTCTGACAAATCCTCCTCTGACAGATGAGCTATGACCTACTTTGCAGTGGAGCCAGATGCTTAAATTTATGAATGCGGGTTTTTAGTGGTTTGATTTTCAGTGGTTTCACCTCTGGATATAAATTTTTTTTCCCATCAGACCTGGGAAGGAATGTTGTATTGCTGCCCATCTCTGCGGCCTCTTGGGCAGAGGAGCTGGGTTTAATGGGAAAATACCTCTTGTGGTTCAATCATAAAGGTTTTTAAAGGAAAGGAAAACATGAGATCATGCCGTGCCTTTTCGAGGACAGTGCCAGTGGTACAAACCAAGGAATGTTCAAGTGATAACTTCTATATCAAGCTGAAAACCGCTGCTAGGAAAGAATTCCTAACCTGACTTTTCAGAGGGTCACATTTTCACAGCTTTTGGCTTGGTGTTGGCTATGACTCCTTCCCTGGGATTTCACACTTGTTGGTATCCAAACAGAAGATTCATGGTACAGGACACAATTTAGTGAATATTTCCTCATTCTCTCAATAAATCCCTTTCTCAACCATGCAAATGGCAGAGAGGCATCCCTGGGACTCCCCTCCCAAAGCAGTGATGGTCCTGTAGGCTTTCCAGTTCTGCATCTGGAAAATAACCATTATTTTGCTGCTGACCTCCTCTGTGGGTTTTACTCCTCCAAAGTACCCCAGGTGGTAATACAAGTTTGCAAGAGTACCTTGAAAGTGCCAGTATCCTGAAATACATCTTGGATGTGAATCAGCCAGGTCCCACTGACTGTATTCCGTGTGGGTATCTGATTTAGGGTCATTTAATTTGCAGCTTTTGCTGTTTTAGAAGTTATTGGGATTTCTAAACTGTAAAATAGACCATGCCAACACAAGAGGAAGACAATTTTAAATACAGAGTAACACACCAAGATATATCATCTTCCTATTTATTTTCAGATTTTATAGGTACTTGGTCATTGCCCACTTTCCTAATTAAAACAACATAAAGGTGCTTGGATTTGGTATCAGAAGATAATTACAGGGGCTGAAATCAGGGTATATACACTTAAAGCAAGATGTTCATAATGATTTAAGGCACAGATTGGGCAAATTTTGTAATCTGTGGGATGTCTGATTCTGTGTGATGTCTGGGAAGGGCTCTGCCTGTCTTTCAGAGAAGTGCCACTCAGGCATTAATTTTTCTGCCAGATTAGCCAAAAGCTTCTCCTGCTGAAGACAGTGAGGCACGAGCCTGGTAAACAGAGTAGAGGAAAATTCTTGACTTTGCTGTTGTCCAGATTCAACATGAGGAAGGAGCTCCCTCTGGCATCCTCCAATAAAGCCATAATCCTGCAGCTTGTAGCCTGCTGGCAAGGGTGCTCTCCTGGGATGGGTGCATTTGGAGTTCTTACAGCTGTAGTGGATGGGGCATGCACAGATCCCCTTTTTTTTGGGTGTTTTTTATGAACACACAACACCTGTAAGTCCATTTAATAAGGACCTTGATCCTGTTCATGTATTAAAATGCCAGGGGCATACCTGGAGACACGAGAATTACTTGGTTACCCTTCTCCATGATAGAGAACTCGGCCAGTGCAGGCTTGGCCAGCAGTGCAAGCATGGAGGAATTTCTGTCCCAGGCAGTGTGGGCAGGAATTTGGACCTTGCTGGCTGGCTGGCTGCTGAGCTGACATGAGTTTGCCCTGCAGTTTTGGGTTTAGACACCTAAAGCTTGTCCGAGGCTCGCTCCAGCTCTCACCATCCCTTTGAGAGCAGCTGCGCCTCTTGCCACAGGAGGATGGAGGAGCACGAGGAGCACAAGCCAGGGCAGGCACTCACATGCCCCACAGCTGATGTTTTTTCCCCTGAGTGTATCATTTGATGTGACACAAGGCTCATGATCCTCGTGTCACCTCTTGCCACCGCTGTGGTGACAACACAAGTGACACCGACTGCCAGGGGACTGCCTGGCCTGCCCTCACATGCGAGGATCCTCTTCCCTCCTGAGAGGCTTCTCTGGGGGTACCTGAGCCTCAATGAGATCAGCTGCACCCAACCTCAGCCCAAAATTCTCCCCAGTCACCCGCACTCCAGCCCGCAGCCCACAACGCCGTCCCTCAGGTGACACTGGCACTGGTGCCGGCAGGATAGCGAGATTTCCACAAGGTGGCATCAAAAGACCTGGGCTTCCTCTCCCAAAGCTCAGATCCCACAGGGTTTAGGGCGGCCGTGGGATGGCTCGGCATCCACTGCGGCCAGAGCCCTCTCTCGGGAGAGGGAAAAGGGCAAGCTGTGGGATTTGTCCCGGAAGGGTCAGCCGACTCTGACACACACCCTCCCCTTCCTGGGGGCTGCAGGGGTGTTTGTCCACCAAATCTCATCAGGGAAGGGCAGGCATGGACAGCAAACACCTGGGGGGATCACTAAAGAAATCAATGTGCTCCCCTCCCTGCAAAAAATCTGCAGCAAGGGGATTGGTGGCGAGGAAAAAGGGGTAGTGAGCAATGGGGGAATGGCAGCAGGTACCAAAAACCCTAGGAAAGAATAACCTCCTAGCTTGACCCAGTACTGGTGTACCCAGAAGAGGCAGGTTTGTTTTTTACAGGTCAGCAAAGCCAGAGAGAAACGCCAGGGAGAAGCACCAAATACAACTTCTGTGGCCCCAGAGATCCTTCTTTTCACACAGCTCTAGCACAACCCCATGGTTTTATTTGCGAGGCTGGAAGATGAGGTTTGCCAGCCCTTATCCCACAAATACAATCTCTGGGGTGTGCCCGAGCTCCTGCTAAGCTTTTTGGAGGTGACACCCAGTTCTTCACCACTCTGGGGCGGCCGTGGGTGAACCCTGGCCAGGCTTGGCACTGAGAAGAGAAGTGCATCAGGATGGGATCGGACCTTGAGTAAGCGTATTTGAGTAAGCACAAAACACGGCTCTGTGGTTTGTTTTGTTCCGACTGTTTTGGCAAGAGGCAAACTCCACCGGGACTATTAAACCATTGCAGCCCTCGCTGAGATTACAAGTCAAACAAAAAAAAAAGACAAATCTGTGACCTCGTCCTTTGGGCAGAAGCAGGAAAGGGGGGAATCAGCGGGAGGCCGCGTCCCACGGCAATCGGCCAGACACGGGGTAAAGCAAACAGCGGAGCCCACGCAGAATTACTGCGGGCTCTGAGGAGATGCAGCGCAGCCGGCTGCAGTTCGGGCAATACTGAACAACATCTTGTCCACTCTTGCCATAATCAGTTTGTCCTTCTGTGAGAGCCCGGAAGAAGCTGCGCTGTGGATCAGTGGGAGGGGTGGTGGTGCCGGGGCTGTCTTGGTTTGATTTAAAAAATACTTTTAGACATATAAAATAAAATAAAATAAAATAAGATAAGATAAAATAAAATAAAATAAAATAAAATAAAATAAAATAAAATAAAATAAAATAAAATAAATAAATAAATTTAAAAATAAAATAAAATAAAATAAAATAAAATAAAATAAAATAAAATAAAATAAAATAAAATAAAATAAAATAAAATAAAATAAAATAAAATAAAATAAAATAAAATAAAATAAAAATGAATCAGTGAATAAAGGCATAGCTGAGGCTGTGGAAGCTGCCCGGACGGTGCCCACGGCTCCCGGCCGCTCCCGGCTCTCACACGGTGGAGCTGTTGCTCCGCGGCAGCGCAGGGGCCGCGGGGGCTCCGCTGGCACCGCCCCGAGCCCCGCCCCGAGCCCACCCGGACAGCCAGGAGTTTACCTTTCTCTCAAAGACTCAGAATTTGGCTGTGGGGCACGGCAGCAAGCACGGGTGTACCCAACCCCCCACCCAAATTTAAGGGTTTTTTTGGAGCCAGGGGCTGAGTCAGCGGGAGCAGCTTCAATCAGGTAGAGGGGGGTTAAAGTGGGAACTGGGGGTCAGATCCTTACCCAGAACTTTGCCTCAGGTATACTCGGACCTGTTGGAGTGAGTCCAGAGAGGACCTGAAGATGCTCAGAGAGCTGGAGCAGCTCTCATGTGGGGACAGTCTGAGAGAGCTGGGGATGTTCGGCCTGGAGAAGGGAAGGAGACACCTTGTTGCAGCCTCCTAATACAGAAAGTGGGCTTATAATAAAGTGGGAGAATGACTTTCTACACAAGCAGGTAGTGACAGGACAAGGGGGAGTTGTTTTAAATTAAAAGAGAATTATAACTAAAAGATATTTAGATCCGATATTAGGAAGAAATTCTTCCCTGTGAGGGCAGTGATGCACTGGCACAGGTTTTTCACAGAAGCTCTGGATGCCCCATCCCTGGAAATGTTCAAGGCCAGGTTGGATGGGACTTGGAGCAACGTGGTCTAGTGGAAGGTGTCTCTGGCAGGGGAATTGGAACAAAGTGGTCTTTAATGTCCCTTCCAACCCAAGTGACTACCATTCCCTGATAATTCTATTACCAGCTAGGAAAAAAATAAATTATTACTATCTAGGGAAAAAGAAAATGGTAGAAATCCCAACAGTTCCAGCTGCTCCTCCAGCCCTCCCCATGGCCATGGGCTCCCCTCCCTGAGCACAGGGACCCCCTGCTCCTGCTGGCTGTCCCTGCTGCCACCTCAGCTGGCCCAGCCCTTGAGCTCAGGAGGAGGTACGGGGAGTGTTTGTGTGGCTGATCCATGCAGTGATGATTGGTGCCAGTCAGGTGAGCCCTGCCTTGACACCGAGACAGTTGCAGAGCCTGACACGGTATGTGGGAACACAGACACAGCTCTGCTCATCCTTTGTCACACACATCTTCCATTCTCATCCACACCTGCATGCTTTCCTGGAGCAGGAGTGTTCTGGACCCCTTTTCTCCCTGCCACCTTCAGCAGGTCTGAGGTCTCACTCCTCTCCAGCCACAGCTTCTAAGCTGCAGGGAGTAGGCTGGGGATCAATGGTGCCTTTAAATAGCCTGACCCAAAGCCTCTCTAAGCAGCTGGCTCTGCCAAGCAGCGAAAAAACTGCCTGGCTATAAGCTTTTCTATCCAAACATTTAACATAAACATTACCAGATAAACTCTTCCTTTCCAAGCAATGGAGGAAGACAATACCTGTCCCACGAGGAAGACACCTCTGCCATCCTCCTGCACAGCAGCTTTCATGTGAAAGGGTCACTACAGCCCTGGCATCACAGTCCCAGATCCTGTGCACCATAGGCCAGCACTGAGCCTGGGAACACCCTGAAGTATCCCAGGCATTTTTTGAGAGGCTGCTCTGGCAAGCCAATGGGGCAGAAGATTGTGCTTAAGTGCTTCCCTGGCTTGGGGCTTGTATTTACTAATAATCGTAGTTAATCTCTGCCTCATACAAGTCAGCCTGCACACACATCTTGTTTAAGCTTTTTAAGATGTGCTTTTGTTTACTGCAACCACCTCTGAGCCATCATTTCCTCACAAATGGCCTATGAATAATCAGTTCTGTGCTATTAATGTTGTATGGCAATGCTCAGTGACAGAGGAGCAACGGAAATCTACTGGTCTTCAAAGGAAAACCTTGAATAACCCTGTGCAAATCCAAGTGTTTTCAATCTGCTGCCAAGGCTATGAATATTGCAGATATTACATGTCTTTGTATGGTATTTGTTAAATAATTGAGATCGGGGAAGGGACTTCAGCTGAAATGGCTGCTTGAAGTTGCAGCATTAGAGACTTGCAAAATTATTGCTGGAACCCACAAACACAGGTTTGCTTTTGGATCCAGTCTCTTAATATTTTGTATAGGTTAGGCAGCTGTTTCCCAAAGATCAAGTACAGTTACAGCTCATCCTACCCAGAGCTGTGAAGAGAGAAAGGAAGGAAGAGATAATGAATGGACAGAGGAATCCTGTTGGGCCAAGAAAACCCAAGTGTTCTTGGGCATCATTCTGAATTAACTTTTACATTGTGCAGGAAGTGGTTATAGACTGGGGTTTTTTGAAATATCTTCAGAGTTCCCTGAGCTGGTGTGGAGGAAAGTTCATTTTCATAGAGCCATAGAATGGTTAAGCTTGGAAAAGACCCTTAAGACCCCCTTAAGACCATCAAGTCCAACTGATAACCCAGCATTGGCATGTTCATCACTAAACCATGTGCCACATCCACAACACATTTTGAACACTCCAGGGATGGTGACTCCACCTGTTCCAATGCCTGACCACCCTCTCAGTGAAGAAATTTTTCCTAATATTAAATCTAAACCTACCCTGGTGCAACTTGAGGCCATTCCCTCTTGTCCTGTCACATGTTACCCAGGAGAAGAGCCTGACCCCCAGCTGGTTGCACCCTCCTGTCAGGGAGTTGTGGAGAGTGAAAAGGTCCCCCCTGAGCCTCCTTTTCTCCAGTCTGAACAACCCCTTGACTTATTCCCTGGACCAAACTCCTTGCCCTCCTGTCCCCTGCCTCTTGCTGTGTCTCTGGTCAATGCAGTCCCTTGGTGTCTCCAGAGAAAGCCACACAGGAGCTTCTCAGCTCCATCAGCAGCCTGGAGAAGAGCTACAGGATGGTGCCAAGCCAAGACCAAGTCTGTGTTTAGCAGGCTTTCATAGAATCACAGAATAGTTTGGGTTGGAAGTGACATTTAAAGGCCATCTAGCCAACTCCTGCAGTGAGCAGGTATACTTTTCACTAGACCAGGTTGCTCAGAGACCTCTCCAACCTGGCCTTGAATGTTTCCAGGGATGGGACATCCACCAACTCTGAGCATCCTGTGCCAGCACCTCACCATCCTCATCATAAAAAATGTCTTCCTCATATCCAGACTGAATCTACGCCCCATTAGTTTAAAACCATTACCCCTTGTCCTATTGCCTTTTTAAAAGTCTGTCTGTATTTGATGTTTTAAACTCAACAGCAGCTGAATGCCCATCCTTTGATGGGTTGTACAGGAAGATCTGGCTCATGGGATCAGCTGAAGCCATGGCAGGCTGGTAGGGCACCTTCACAGCTTCATGTTGGGGTTTCAGGTGTGAGGGTTGCTGCCAACACCCAGGGGATTTTCACACATGCTCAGGAGCAGGCAGGAAAAATGAGCTCTCTCTGGCAACTCCGTATGGTTTTGTCTTTCCCATCAGCTATCTCCTGGGAAATGGGCTCCATCCTCCCCCACCTTCAGGCTGCTGGGAGAGCAAAAGCAACTTCCAGTAACCCCAAATCCTGCTGCAAGGCCAAAACCCAGCTCAGGCCAACACCTGCTGGTGCTGCAGCCCCTCTAAGCAGGGGAGAAGCCCCCCGAGGACAGCAGCACCCCCAGCCCACTGCACTGCTCAGCCAGGCTCTGACTGTTTTTTTCCGGCAGTCACCTTTGGGCCCTGGCAGTAATCTCGAAGCATCTGCTCCAAATCATCCAGGATTACAGGAATTAAAAAAAACCCAATTAGAGACCCAGGGTCCTGCAAGCACAAATCCGTTTAGCCCTAATCCAGGCTGCTGCCCCTTCCCAAAAGGCAAAGGGATGGTCCTAGGGGGCTGGTTTTTGTGTGTTCCAGCAGAATCTCCTCTCCTCAGCCTGAATTTACCCATTTTTGCCCCAGCAGTAGCACCAGGAGACCTGCTCATGTCAGTGGGGAAATGGTACACTTGGCTTTGGGATCTGATATCTGCTGCACAGGTGTGGGGGGCTGTGCCAGCCTCTTCCCCTGGGCACACTCAGGGGGGCTCCCAGAGGACTGTGGATGAAAAGAGGGGTGCAAACACATCTGAATGTGCTACAGGGTCTGTCAGGGTACAGATGCCAGGCAAAGGCTCCTCCACACCTTGCTCACCATCATGACTATTCCTCTGCACCGCCAAGGCCACCCTCAGGCTCTGCTGTGCTCTGCACTCAGCATGGACTGGGACACCTGCAGTCCCATGCTCACTTTGCTGGCAATTCAATGTGGAAATGCCCTTCTGAGATAAGACACAGAAACGGGAGTCTTTCAGGAGAGTGAGGGTAGAGACTGAAGACCAATTCGGGGAATATCTCCTTTCCTTTGAAATCCTCTCTATTTCTTTCAGTGCTATTGGGGACTTCTCCAGCTAGTTAAACCTTTCACCTGCAGCCCTAAACATCTAAGATTAAAATGCGTTATTTGTGGAGTGTCCCAGTGTGCCCATAAACTCTGTGAATAACACATTTTAATCAACATTGGATCCTTCTTGTGTGTGGCAGTATTTGTATCTGTTTGTAAATTTTACATCCAGAAGACACCCATATGGAAAACAGTCAATGCTTTCATTGTTAATACATGAATGGGAGAATTTCTGAATTAATATTCAAGAACTCAGGGGGTTTACATGGGTCTAAGGGATGGGTGACTGTCACAGCAGGAGAGAAACAATGCTTTTTTTGGTTGCTATTTTTCTTACATGTGGTGTGAGAAAAGGTGCCCACAGCAGAGTTTCCAGACAGGTGATGCTGTGACAATTAGCACCGTGTTTAGGTGTGCTGAGACATGAGGTGCTCTAGGTGGCAAAAGCTTCCACAATTCAAAGGGAGGTTCGTGGGTGGGAAATCCTTTTCTGTCTCAAAAGTCCCTCACTGTGGGGTTCCTCCCAGGACCACAGTGTTCTGCTCTTTTCTGGCATCTCCTCCTGCTGCCAGGCCACGTTCACCTCTGGGTTTGGTATGACAAGGACAGGTGGGGGCATTGTGGAGAAGGTGTTTAATGTTAGCAGAGGGGCCCACGTTGGTGCCAGGTCTTTCCGGGAGCTTCAGTGGGGATTAGATAAACTCCAGAGATATGGGAAGAGGACCTGTCCAAGGGTGAGGGGAGGAGGCTGGAAAAGAGGGGGAGCAGAAAGGTGGGGACCACGGGGTCTTTCATGAGAAGGTGCTGAAGCAAAGAGCACAAGGGAGGGTTTGTGATGAGCAGACAGACACTGCAGGGCAGAGGATTCACCATGAGAACACTCAAGTACTTCCTCCAAGTGCTTTCAGACTTGCCCCGAATCCTGTTGGTTTTGGGGTCTGGTGCCTCTAATGCCTCAGTGCTGCAGGGATCCCAGAGCCCTGGGGTGGGTGGCACTCTGAGGGGGTCAGGGTGTGAGCTGGGGCTGTGGCAGGGCCACAGTTGTCCTATGAGCATGGACAATGTCAGGATGTCTGTGTGCTTTGTCCTTTGTGGGACACCAGAGCCATGACTAACCCACCATGTCAACATAGCTCTCAGCTCACAGACTTCTGCATTTGCTGACTTTTACTAAAAGCTTTCTTAATCTGGTGTGTCCCTGACTTAGAGGTCCATCAGCTTCCTTGGAACCTGGAGCTTTCATCCTGGGTTGGTAGGAGATGCCAGCTGGATATGGTCAGGCCTGACTTGTAAAAACAGCACCCACTGAAGGGGTCTCCTTGCAAATAAACATTTGCAAGATAAAAAAACACAGGTAGCTCATTTTTCTAGGACCAGTTTCTGAAACTTCTCTGGAGCAGGAATGAGAGACAGAAATAAGACCACACAACACCCAGACCTGTGTACTTCTTCTATCCCTCACAAACATGCTGGCAGTTGAAAATATTCCTAGACTTTTGCATGATGGCTAATTTTAATTTGACTGGGGCTGTGGATACTGCATCGCAGGAAGTGTTCCAGGCCAGGCTGGACAGGGCTTGGAGCAACCTGGCCTAGGGGAAAATGTCCCTGCCCATGGCAGCAGGGTTGGAACTGGATGATCTTTAAGGTCCCTTCCAGCCCAAACCATTCTATGATTCTCTGATTTTATCCACTTTGATACCCATCATGAGAGTTTCCTTCTAGCTCCAGAAGAGAAGCTGTAGCCCATTTCCCCAAGGTCCAAGACAGTGAGAATTACTGTCTGGATTTTCTTAATGTGCAGCAGCACAGCCTCTTCTGGACATAGGGTGCAGAGTTGCAAGGGTGAAAGGGAAAGAGACTTCTATTAGGTTCTGTTGTGCAGCTTGTTGCAAAGTTTTTAATGTCCAGGTAATTAAACCCTGAGAGTTGTGTTCTCATGCTGCTGTAGAAGGATTTGATCTAATGGCCACTGAAGTCAAGGAGAACCTGTCTTCTGGTCTTAAGATGTGTTTAGTTCTGGCTTGAACTGACAGTGAGATGCAATGTAGATCTCAACAATTAATACTGAAGGAAAGGTTGTTTATTTAGTTATGCAACAAATAATTGATACCATTCTTTTAAAGAAATGAAAGAAGCAATTTATTAATTATACTTACTTTGAAATGTAATGAAGGAATCGCTCTGCTCCATCACTCTTGGTGTCTACTGATACTTTGTGCTGCCAGGCATTTTATGTCTTCTCTGAGCCTTGCCCTCATGGCTTAAATAAATACTCTGTAAGTGCAAACAAGATCAGCAATGCCAGTGTGAGCAGCTGGGCCAAGGCACAGGGCCAAGGCACTGTGCTCTCACGTGTGTGTATTTGGAAGGTGAAACTCAGAAACCTCACAATGGCTGGGTCAGTCCTGTAACACAAACAAACCCGAACAGACAAAATGTATCCCTACAACCTCATGTATGTAGTGACACATGGAGGTGACATGTGTACAGCAAGCTGTAATGCCTGGAAGGCCATGAGGGCCTTGGCAAGGTGACTTATCATAACAAAGTGCAGTAAATTGTTAAAAGTAATAAAGATATCAAGTGAAAATCATGCTGCAGCACTGCTAAGAACAGCCTTTCTTCTGTCATCCTGTCCCACACAATGTGGGTATGATCCTGCAGCCCCTCAATGCTTCCTGGCACCACAAATGTCCCACTGATTGCAGTAGGACTGTGGGGAGACTGGGGACTACTGATCATGAAGGTGACTGTGCAGGATCAGGGCAGCACACGGTGACAGATCAGTCCTGCTTCTGCAGTGCAGGAGAGCAGAAAAAAAAAAGACATTTTTTGATGAAATAGTTGAAGCAATGGGGATTTACTGAACCAGTGTTACACTGTCCATGAAGCTTGCTCAGTTTGCTGTTGCTAGCAATTCAGATATTGTCCAAGCTGTCCTGCTCATCAGTGCATGAACTCTGAAAACACTTAGCCACTACCAGCTCTGTGCATTATTTCAGCTGGAAGAACCGTGGTAGGTAAAGCAGCGATGATGGATCTAAATGATAATAAAGTCTCCCTGTTGAAAATTTAAAGTGCTATACAACTATTTTTAGTGACCTCTCCAGCTGAGATAATGCAGAAAGCTAACTAGATGTGAACATCCATCTTCAGTGAATTGATTCTTGCAGTTTGCAAACCAAGGTGAACAGTAGAAGGTTAATGTTCATGCTCCAGTACAAAAGATATCAGCTATATGAAAAGTTGTATACTGTACATGTAAAGTAATAACCTATTCAATGGCTAATGTGGATGCAATGGTTTTTTTCTTCCTCGAGCATGTTTATTTCCATCATGGACATTTAGTTGAGACAGAACACTAAGAGCTCCCTCAATTACAGCCTCCTCCCTCTCCTCCCTCTGTGTGTGTAGATGTGTGTGATGTGTGTGGGCATGAGAGAGGGAGAAGAATCTGTCTTTGATTCAGGAAAGCGAACATGCAAGCATTCAAGCATGGCCCAAACCTAAGATCCTGGGTCAGCATTTTCAAATTCAGGCTTTTAAAATGAGACAGCTGCATTTTGTGGCTTCCTAAATAAAAGAGCTGAGCACCAGCAGCTCTCTCTCTCGGCGAGGAGATGGAGAGCACTCGGTGCCTTTGCAAAATGCAGCACATATTGCAAAATGCAGCACATATTGCAAAATGCAGCACATATTCCAGGGCTGCTACAGCAAATTCTTTGCTTCTCAGAGCTCATTTATCAGAAGGGCTCCACATCCAGCAAAGCAGCCTGCTGCCCTGCCTCTCCAAACCCTCAGATGGCAATTAGCAACATCAATAAGTAGTAGAACAAATACTTTGTCTCTAAAAAAACAAGCCACAGGCAGAGCAGCTCACTCACTTTACTCTGAGACTGTGCTACAAAACTTAATCTTTTATATTTCATCTGCTTTAAGCCCCTGTCCATCAAGCACTTAATTTTGAGATGAGACACTTGAAAGCCAGTGTGGGATGAAGGATGGGTGAAAGGTAAGACCTGATGCTGGTAAACAGCCATGTCCATCAAGTCCGGTGCACACCAAGGACGCCGCTGTGAGGAAGATTTTTAGCAGAGTTCCTGTGGCTCCTTTCTTTAGCAAAGAGACAGTGATTTTCCATCAGAAGCAAAGCCTAAAGAAAATGGCAGAAAACAGCTAAAATACTGTAACAGGAATGTTTATTAGCATTGAATAGTAATAAATTGAAATATTACCAGGCAGAATAGCTTAAAAAAAGCTGAAAAATAATGAGATCCACCAAGAAGCCCTGAACTTTGTGCTCTTAAGTAGCAATGTGGCTCTAGTATTGCTTCAAGAGCCATTCCCTGCAGAAGACATCCTGCCACTGGAATCCTGAAGTCCTTCTGACCCAGGAGTGACCTGCCACATGAGTCTGCCAGGAAGCACTCCAGCAGTTTAATCTTAACAACCAAATTGGTTTGCATCACTCCTTCAGCACTTGGGTCTCTCAGGGGATAAAAAGGATCACCGACTGAGTGGGAACAATACTCACAGAAATCAGCTCTGGCCTCAGGAGCCTCCTCTCACTCTGCGGTCAACAGGCAGAGATGAGCCTTGGCAGACAGTGAACTTGGTTAGAGAGCTGATCTTGGTTAAAACTGCCTAGATCTCCTTGCTGCTAAGGACAGAGGGGGAGGAGGGTGGCGCCGGCTCTCTGGGCAACAGAGCCAGATTGACGGGGCTGGATTACTGCACCAGCACGACCAGAGTGGGATTAGGCTCCCTGAGTCACCTGCCTGAGCACTGCTCTCTCCCACTGGCCACACAGCAGCCCCTGGAGATCAATCCCCTCCGTGTCAGTTTTGGGGACATCTATCCCCAAGGTGACTCCAGGGACCAGCTGTTGACCTGCACTAGTGGAAGGTGTGGTAGAGAAAATGGTTGCAAGCCAAGGTAATTTTAAAGAACAACCTATAAAGTCTTCAAATTGACTTAAGAAATGACCTGGCCTGAAGAGCAGTTTCCAGTATAAGTGTCCTGATAGAGATGTTCATGAGTAAGCTTTTTCCCAGCCTGAAGACACAGTGATTTGCTCCCCGAGGAGTTGTGTGCTCTTGAGTTTCTTCGAGGTGCCTGAAAGAGACTGGAGCTGTGTGTCCCTGTGTGTGACTGCTTCACTGTACATTTAATGGGGAATTACCCTCCTATACAAAGTTCCAAGACAAGAGCTCTCATTCCATCCTTGGTTACCTTGGTATTACAACTACATGTTATGAAAGCATTCAAGAATTGCTTCTGAAGCAGCACATGCATTTCAGTGGGTGAAATTGGGAGGAATGGGATGGCTTTGTCCTGAATAGAACCACTAAAAACATTGAAAGAGGATTCAGATGAGAAAAAGGCTTCCAGGTGAAAAAAAAAATCAAGTCTTGCTCTCCTGTTGTAGAGATCTCTGTTGAAATCAACAGGTCTTGAAAAAGAGAAGGTAGTGCTGGGTTAAAACTTCCTGCTTGTCCTGGAGAAGCCCCAAATAGTGTGTCATTGGGGTTACTATGGAGTTATTGAATAAAGGCTGAGAAGCTTGTTCTGCTGATCAATACCTGTGTGTGCACGCAGGTCTCAGCAGTGGCTATTTATCTCTTAGAGGCTCCACTCTGAAACCTTTATCCAGCTTTTGTGGAGTTTTCAAAGGGGTTGAACTTCTGAGACTGCTGCAAATAAGATGTGGGTGCTCAGGACAAATAGATGCTTCTGTTCCATTCCTACCTCTAGACTGTGACAGCCTCTCCTCTCACATCTTTGCTTTATATCAGACTGCTAAAAAAAAAGAAAAGGAAAAAAAGAGGGTATCAAGAGGAACAGCTTTAAATGGAAATAAAGAGATGTGTCTAAATCCTTTAGGCTGTTTGGGATGTCTCAAGTGATTTAGTCTGGCTGTATCTGTACATTAAAGCATATGAGGGCACCGAGGTTCATCACTTATCCTATTAAAACGTTAGAAGAGTCCCTGGCTCGGGTTTGCCTCAGACCAGGCAGAGCTGTCTCACACGATCCCTAGGGAAGAGCTCAATAGCTAGCATGGCATACAGAGTGTTTCCCATGAACACAGACATATTATTGGGAGGGTGAGGGAGCTGAAAATCATGGAGCAGTGCCCCACCAGCAGGCAGCAGTGTCAGGACTGGTCATTTAATAGCACAGACCCGGCAGAGTGTCTTCCTGCTCCATAGCAGGTACTGTGACAATAAAGAGATAAAACCCTGCCAGGTGTTTTCCAGTCAGGAGTGTGTGATGGATGAAGGTGTGCTAGGGAAAAAAAGAGACCACCCTGTAAGTCTGGTCTCCATATGGACACCCTCCTGATAAGGCTGTCCTGGTTGCCTGAAAATGAGCTGCAAATCCAGATTTGGGGGATAGTGAGCTGCAAGGTTGTCTGACAGCATTTATTTGGCTGCATGGTGTGGAAGAAGTCCTGGAGGTCCCATCAAGCCCCTCCTTGGGCATTGCTGGAAAGGAGCTGCTTTTCCCTCAGCATTAAACGGGGAGGGTGAGGATCCCATCCCACGCATGCTGGGTGTCAGGGTCACCCAGAGAAGAGGGTTTAGCTCAGCACTGTTGGACAATCCCAAGATACAAGACAAGTCCCCTGGGTTTTACCCCTCACAGTGAGAAGAGAGCCTGTAAAGGGAGAACACTGGGTGTCTGGTATCATTTTTAGGATTTCTGGGACAGAAATAGTGGAAGCAGTGGAGAGGGCTGATGCTCTGGGCTGACTCCAGTGGGATGGAATGGTGCCAGCTCTGCTAAGTGTAAGAAGAAAATTAACAAAGTGTGGAGGATTATGGGGCAACAGTGCCTCTCTCCCACCTCTGGGAAGAGGCAGAGGGGACAAATATGTGAACCTACTTTGCTTTCACACAGTTTGAAGCCAGAAATTTCCTTCCAAATCATATTTCTTGCAGGGGAAGGTGTGTGCCAGAGAGGCTTATGTCACAGGTCAGAAGGCAGCGGCATGAAAATGAGCTTTCTTGGGAATTTCTGCAATTTGGGGGAGTTTAGACTGGATGCAACTAGTGATGAAGGAAGGGAAGCCTTTTCCTGGCCTTTGACTGGGGGTCTTGCAGCCAGTCCTGACAGAAAGGAACATAAATCCATGGGCTTTTTCTGTCACCCTGGTGCCAAGAATAAATGCTGATAGAGTGCAAAGTGCTGTAAGCCTCGGAGGATCTAAGATGAAATGTTTCTTCCCTGGATTCTCAGCTAGGTCTCACCCTCTGGGCCCCCCTCATGGGGGCACACCAAGGTCAGCCCAGGGTTCCGGCTCCTTTGGGGTGCTGGGGCTGCAGGGTAGCCTTGGGGAAGGGACAAGGGAAAGAATAGGTCAAAGTCTGGCAGCTTCTGCACCCCACAGTGCCCTTTCCCTTTGGCCTCCGATGCCTCCATCCTTCTCTCCAGCAAACACATGTGGATCTTCTCCTGGAGAAGAAAGAAATAACAGGAACATGGACAAGCTGGTGCCTAGCATTGCTGAGAGGCGGGGGCAGACGTGGCTGGGGAGTATTACGCTCTCTCTCATGGTATTACCCCGGCAGCGGCCAGGGGTAACTGGATCTGAGAGAGTCTGATCCTCCCAAGCCTTTAATTGGATGCGTGAAACACCCAAAACGCGGCTCACTCTCTTGCTTCCCACAGCTATGACACACACACACACACACACGCTCTTCTTGTCACACAGGGGTGTTTCCCCCCAAACCCAGCCCCTTCCTACATCTCCCACCACCCAGCTCCAGGCCAGCAAGCCAAAGCTGACCCTTTGTACAGGAGCCCTCCCAGCCAAGAGAAGTGCTGGCAGCAGTGCAATATTTGACAGATTTCCAGACACCTCCCTTTTTCTGTTCTGCAAAGAGAACACTGTGGTTAGAAAAGGGGCAAAAGGCAGTGGCAGAACAAATAGGGAACAGTCCCTTTTGTGGGACTGGGCTGTGGGATAGGGATGGGATGAGCACTCTGCAAGGCTTGTGCAAAGTGGAGCATGAGGATGGGCATACAGGGAGCACCCGCATGGGCCAGGCAGCAGCTGGGGCAGTACCCTCGGCCTGGAGAGGCCAGTGTGGTTTTTCCAAGGCTCTTGCATCCCCCAGCCCTCCCTGCACCCCAGTTTCCACTGCAAGCAGCAGCAGTCCTCCTCTGCAGTGTGGGACTGGGACAATGCTGCCTGGAAAAGTGGGCCTTCTGTCCCCAGCTGCACTGGGGCCAGGCTCTCTCCCCAGCCTGCAAGCCTTTGCTTTTTCCTTTTTTGTTGCTGTTGCAAGGAGTTTTTTCTGTTTTTTTTTCTTTTCTTTTTTTTTTTTTTTTTTGCCCTTGCAAAATCAATTTACGGACAGCTCACTCATTTTTCCCCTTGCAAACTTATTAGGTATTCAGCCCCGGCGAGCACTCGTAAGCATCCTTTGTCCCAGGGAGGGCTGGAGACCCCTTCATTAGCAGTGATTACTCTGAGCAGTTTGACAGCCTCCCAGCCCGCTTACAAGACTTTCCCATTCAGCCCTGCCCGGGGCTGCCCCGCTTCTCAAAAGAAACGGAAATATTCAAACGTTTCTCCCCCCTTCCCAGCTGAAGAGAGGAAAAGCTGTTTCTCTTCTCCGCCTTCCCCATTCACTTCACTTTTGATACAATATTTTCCTTCTTTGTTAAACCGGAGAGAGAGGGGTCAAGGCAGACTTTTTTAGTGACCCTTTTGGGAGCGTTTTGTTTAGTGTAAATACAAGCTCCTTCACTCTTACCCGTTTATAATTATTATTATTTTTAAAGCAACCAGAGGCTCAGGAGGGCGACGGCTTGGGCTGATCTTTGGGGTAAAAAAAAATGCTGAAAATGCCAGGGGAGAGGCATTCACTTTCAATAAGGGAAGGAAAAGGGCGGAAGGAAAAAAAAAACAACGGGGGGACGGGGTGGGGAAACCGCGGTTTTTTATTTTGGGTCTTTTCGGTCTAACCAAAGGCGCCGGCGCAGCCCCGCGGCCCCGGCCCCTGCGGAGCTCCGGAGGGGAAGAGCGGAGCTGGGAGACGCTCGGTTCTCCCGTTCTCCCACAGGAAGCAAGGCCGGGCAGCGGGGCTCCCCCGTGCTCCTTCCCCCGCCCCGGCCACTCTTTCGGAAGAGGTTGGTTTGTGCTTTCGCCGCCAGCATCCGCGGGAGAGTCCCTCCACTGCCCACTCGGGGAGATCCCGCATCCTTCATGACGCTCAAACCCTTTGTCGAAAGAGACAGTATTAACCCGCTGCCTATTGTCCAAATTCCAGGTGTTTTTTAGTTGGAAAGAAATCCCACTTTACGAGACGCTGAGCGCTCCGCTCTCATTTTATATCTTTCCGAAAGCTTTAATTCCCCACAATAAGCGCTGCTACTCTGCCCGGAGAAGCCGACGGAGAAATTGAATCCGATTCGCCGATTCCCGGGGAAGAAAAGAAATAAAGGAAGAACACGGTGTGTTCCAGCAGATTCCGTTTTGAGGGAGAACAGCGCTCTTGCTCCCAAAACAACCTCGTGGGTGGGAAGCGAACCCCAAACCCAAGGTAAAACCCCAGCCTCATTTGACGCTAGAACAGCAAAACCGGGCTGTTCTTGCACGGCTTAAATCCGATAGAGTTCAGGAGGCAATAAAGCTCAGGGTTTGGGGTCCAAAGTGTGCCCCGGACCCTCCCGCAGGTGGGTACTCCAAAGGCAGGTGGAGACCCGGACTCTGCCCTCGCTCCCCGCCCTTCGATCCGACACTTCCGCACTCCTAAAATGTCGATTATCTGCCCGTTACACCCCACCAGGGAGAGAGCTGCCTGTAAACTGACTTGGAAAAAAAACCAGCTAAAAAATTCCTGCTACCTGGCCCATCCCTGGAACAGTCTGAAAGGAAAACCAAGGCACATGCATTTGGGGACGGAACGCAGATTCGGGCATCGGCGGTATAAACGCCTTGAATCCAGGTTATAAATTCGAACTTAGGCAAAGAGGGAAAGGTCACTGCCGAGACGGGAATATACCTCCCGATAAAAGGCAGCAGGACCGAATTAAACTATCACGGAGCTGAAATGCCCCTGTGCCCCACCCCCGGCCGCTGCCCTTGCAGGCAGCCAGACCCGAGCGGGAGCCGGGCATCTCCCGCTCCCAGCGGCGCCCGGCTTTCCCCGGTGCCAGGCTTCGGCTGCTAAATAAAACGAACCGAGCAATCAGCTTACCGGGGAGGCATCTCTCTGAGGACAGGGAAGTAAACGCGATGAGACCGAGAAGACAAAAAAAGCACAGCTCAGGCGATTTAAAGATCAATGTCAAATTGTATAATATGAAATCCTTCTGCTGGGGAAAAAAGCTTAGCACGCTCCTTTGGACCTGGCGTTTGGTCTCCTCCAGCAAAACCGGCGCAAAACAAAGCGAAGGAGGCGGATGGTGGGGACAGCCCCTGGCACATCGCGATTTGGGGTAATTTCGCCCCCGTTATGGCCTTTCACTGGCATGGAGAACTGTTCGTTCCCCATCTTCTCCTTGCCTTTGCCAGGTGAGGGACGGAACTTAATTTCCCCGGCTGGGCTGTGCCCCGACCGTTTCTCTCCATAATAGTAATTTTTTCTTTTTTTTTTTTTTTTTCCTCGTCCCTCTCAGAAAATTCGCCTCCGATAATCCCCAAAGCTTCAGCCCTTGGGAGAGAAGAAGCTGCGGCGATGCTGCCTCCTTCCCTTCCTCGGGCACCCGCATCCCCCGCCAGCCCCGTTCCCGCTCCTTTCGCCTCATCCCGGCTCCTCCCGGCTCCCTGCCTGGCAAAGACATCACCCCCGGTCCCGGGGACTCGCTAGTTCGGTTTCTGCCGAGCTGCTGCTGAAATACCCGTGGCCTCGGAGATCTGCTCTGCGTAAACTGGCTGGCTTGAGACCGACACCGTCATTTCAAAGCAGATGCGAGGGTCGTTCACCAAATATTTTATTATGGTTTTAGGCTGCTTCATACAGTTTCGTCCTGCACATGCTCTACAAGTCACCTGTGCACATAGAGAACAAGCCAAAAATAATAATAATTAATAATAATAATAGAAAAAAATCTACCATAGCAATCCCTTAAATAAGTAAATAAACATTATATATATATATAAAAAACCCTTTAAAGTAAAGCAAAACCCAACCAGAAGAACTGCGTCTGTTCAACATGAAACAACCCTGCGGGATAAGGGCAGGGGCTCAGACATTTTGCAACTTGGCATTCGGTTTTTTGACGATTTTTTTTTTTTTTTTTTACGTTTTCTGGGCTTTATTTAATTCTTTCTTTTTAGGCATCAATTCTGCAAATCCTTAGAAATAAAGGCGACAACGATTTTAATGATGTTTTTTAATGCAGTCTGCTGCAGGGCTGGGAGGGAGGCGCGGGCCGGCGGCCGCGGGGAGCGCCCCGTACCCCGCGTTCGGCGCCCGCGCCGGGCACTGCCAGCCCCGCTGCTCTGGCCGTGTCGGCAGGCACCGGTGAGCCGGGCCTCCCGCTCGCCCCGGTTTGCCATGGCGGTGGTGTCAGATGTCACATTCACTGTCGCTGGATGTGATGGAGATGGCGGAGGTGGCCGCTTTGCTGGAGAGGCTGGCTGCGGGGCTGGAGGCGGCCCCCACCGCCTCCCCGCCGCTCTCCTCCTCCGCTTGCAGCGAGCGCACCGAGCCCTGCGTTAGGACCTGCTGCTGTAGCCTGCAAGGAAGCGGCACACACTGCATCACCGCCCGCCCTCCGCACCCCGGCACCCGCATGAGTCCCCTGTGTCCCCCCCAGGGGCTCCCCCGACCGGCACCCCCACGCCGCTGCCCCCGACCTCCAGCTCTCACCGGTCATACCAGCGACAGCAGAGAGGAGAAGCTGGGTGGGCACCCAGTTCCTCAGCTCTGTCTGACAAACCGAGTGCTCACCCCAGGGTCAGCCCTGCTCCTCGGCTGGCACACCCAGGGGAAGGCTGTCCCCCTCCTCCGTAACCTGCCCCCAAACCGGGCCTCATCTCAGGGGTTAGTAATTCCCTGCAGCACCTCCCGGGCGGCGTCTCCCCTCCAGTAGGCCTTACATCTTCCCTCAGCCAATAAAAAAGAGCTCCGGGTGACAGTACCCACGTCCCCGACGTGCGACAGCCAGGCTGAGGGGTGACAAGGGGAATTTACCCCGCCCCGGGATCCTGGAGAGGAGATAACGGGGGAACTCTGCTCCTTCCCCTTCTTGCCGGGGAGTCTGCTTGTGTCACTAGCGTTGGGCTAACATTCCTCATTTAGAGCCGTGATTTTGTTTTCTAACATATTTTATAAAAAAATTTTATATATATATATATATATATATATATAGTATTTCTATTATATATTTATGTATGTAAAATAGAAATAAGAACAATATCCCAAGGAATGCTCCCGGATAGCTCCAGCGGAGGAGCAGGGCACGGCGGCTGGGGCACGGCCCGCAGAGGGCATGGCTGGCTCTTCTCAGGACGGACATATCTCAAACCAGTATTTATATGTCCGGGCAAAACTTTGAAGGGGGTTTGTCTCCGCTCGGCCCCTGAACACGGCCCGTCTGCCACCAGCTCCAGCCGGGGGCTCCAGGCGGCCCCTCTCCGGCTCCCCCTGTCCCACTCCCCCACAGGGCAGCCAAGAGGGAGCCCAGGGCGGGGATCCTCCCCTATTAAAACGAAGTCATTAAAAAGCCTTAGTGTTTTCCCGCTGCTTCTGCTTTATCTCGCTGCATTTCCCGGGGAGAAATCTCCCGGGCTCGTTTCCCCATCCTCTGCCGGCAGTCTCGCACCGCCTCCCCGCAGCCTTCGGCCTCGGTGGGCGGGGGCGAAGCCTCCCTAAGGGGGAACCTGTGTCCCGACGGGACGGGCAGCACCTTACCTGTTCTTAGCGGCTGCTGCCCTGTCCCTTTGCCTGCGGTTTTTGAACCAGTTGCCCACTTGCGTGGGGGTAAGTCCCGTGGCCTGAGCCAGTTCCCGCTTTTTGCTGGGGTTGGGGTAAGGGTCCTGCAGGTACCACTCCCGCAGTAAATGCCTCGTCCGCTCCTTGAAGCAATGTGTCTTCTGCTCGCCGTCCCAGATGGTGCGGGGCAGCGGGAACTTCTTCCTCACCCGGTACTTGTCCACCGGCCCCAGGGGTCGGCCCCGCAGCTTCTCCGCCTCCTGGTAGTGCGCTTCCAGCCAGAGGGCTTGCAGTTTGGCGTGGGACTCCTTGGTGAACTTGTGATTCTCCAGGATGTGGTAGAGCTCCCGGTAGTTCCCCGTGTGGAAGGCCACGATGGCCCGGGCTCTCAGCACCGACTCGTTCTTATTGAGCGCCTCGCAGGCCGCGGGGGCCACGGGCAGGGACCAGAGGAAGCGCCCCAGGCGCTCGATATCCCCGCTCTCCTCCAGGGTCTCGCATACCCCGGCCACCTGCTGCGGGCTGAAATTGAGGATGGGCAGCTGGAACATGGAGGCGGCGCCGGGCTCCGCTCCGCGCTCCGCGCACCCCCGGCGATGCCCGCCGCCACCGCGCACAGCCCCGCGGCGGGGAAGGGGCAGCGGCCCCGGGGCCGCCCCTCGCTCCGCTGCTGCCTCTGCCGGAGCCGGCGGAGCTGCCGCGGGAGGGACGGCGGAGGGCGGAGAGGAGATGAGAACCGCTCGGCAGCTCCGGCGACTGGGGGCGGTGGGCAGGGGCGAGGCGGAGAAGGATGGAGCGGGGAGGGAGGGTGGGCGGGGGGGAGGGAAGGAAGGGGAAAAAAAAAAAAAAAGGAGGAAAAAAAGAGAAGAAGAAAAAAAGGAAAGCAGAAAAGGCACAAGGGCAGCTCCGCGCCGCCGCCGCGCTGCTGCGGGAGAGGCTGATTTGCTGCGGGCTCGGCAGATTGGCTCCCGGGTTTCCATGGCGGGGCTGCCACTCACTGTCAGCCGCTGCCAATCACGGAGGAAGGCCCTGCACCGCCCCGCTCCCCGCCCCGCTCCCCGCCCCGCTACGCGCGGCGCCCCGGCCGCTCCCCGGGGACCGCGACCCCGCCGCCCTGTCCCGCCGACCCGGGCAGGGCAGAGCCGCCCGCCCGGCCCAGGGAAGGCAGGCTGCGGGGCGGGAAGGGGACTCCCGCTGCAGGGTGCTGTCGGCAGGTTGGAGGGAGTGGTCCCAGCGATAGGGCGGCCGGGACCCCCACACTCTCCCCGGTAAAGCTGTGGGGTCCGGCACGGTGATGCTCGCAACAGAGCTCCGCGCACCCGCGGGCGGAGAGGGGAATAAGGCAGAGCTGATAAATCAGATAAAAAAACTGCCTGTATAACGGTGACCGTGAAGCTGGGAGTGTCACTGACAATGGATGCAGCGGGAGGACCTCAGGAACAGCAGAGATTTAGGGAAAAACTCTCCCCGTTCTCTCTGTAGATGACTTCCCATCTCTGATAAGACGAGGAATTATCTGCAAAGAGCCCAGCGCCCTTCCCCGTTCAACCAAAGCTTTTTTTTTTTTTTTTTTAACATTTAAACCCTTATTGTTTTCGGCTGAATAGTCCTGAAAAGACGCCGAGAATAGTCGCGAGGAGTGAGAAGTCATTTGTAGGTCAGGAAAGCGACTTAAAGCAGATTTCGGGAATCTTTTGAAATATTGATCACCTCGCAGTAATCATTCTCCGCGGGTTTTTTCCCCCCTCGGTGCCCCGAGAGAGCGACCGCAGGGCTGGGTGCGAGGTGAGCCCCGGCCGCCCCTTCGGAGGAGGGGGACCAACTCCAGACGTCTCGAACTGGCATGAAATCACTTTCTGAGCTGCGAGGATACGATTTATTTTCTGTAGAGAACGGGAGGATGATCAAGAAGCCACTCTTCTACATATAGCTGCCCAGTGGCAATTTCTTCCCGGGAATATTAGGGGCTATGCTAGGAAAGGCAGCATATATTTTGAATTAAGCTCAATATGTTCTCCCTTCTGCTCTTTGCAATGTATTTTTTTCTAGAATGCTTGTCAAAAAAATCCCTTCTTAATTTGATCTCTTGTTGTTGTCTCTTCCCCCCCCCCTTATTCTTTTTTTCCCTCTATTGTTTTTGTTTTCCTTTCTTCCCTTCTTTAAGAAAGCTCCTTTGCTAGTTGCTTGTAGACCGAAATTAAACAGATTTGCATTTTCTCCAATCATTTCTCCGCAGAAATGGAGCTGGACTGAGGCTCGCCGTCTTTTCTTTAGTATCAAGTACAATTTGTCTTTTGCTTGTGAAGATTTGGTAAATCAGAAGGCAGATAGATAGCGCAGATGGTCGGAGGTGTCGGGTCAGATTATGGTACGCCTCAGTACAGTGCTAAGCTCATTCTGACGGAAAACCCTGATATTATTTTCACAGATCTACACAGTTCACTTGAAAAAAACCCTTCGAGCCATTTACATCATTTATGTGAGGCTCACAGCTAGCGGGATGGAAAAGCTTTCAATACTGCTCATTTTCATAAAACCCGACAGAGCTGGGGAGACATAAAAGCGCACACAAAACTCACGAGTTCAGAGACACTTCATAGAAACTTAAAAAAAAATAAAAGGGGAGACTTTTCGGCTTCACCTTTACTCAGGTTTAGTTTGCCGATCTGCTTAGGGGGAAAAAAAAGGGAGAAAAAATTAGAGAAGAGGAGAATATAATCTATAAATATTGCCGAGAGTCCTCTTCCAGCCTTCCATCCCACCACTGTCTTCTCCGTTAGGGAAAAACAATATTTTGACGCAGTCAACGAAAGATCCCAAATAACCTTTTAGGGCAGGAATTTACAAAGCCTCCAGACCTCCTCGGTATGAGCATCGGGCTTCCCCAGCGAGCGGGTGAGAAGGCGGCGACCTCGGCGGCTCCGCGAGCGTCCCCGCGGGCAGGAGCTGCCCCGCCGCCCCCCAGCCCACCGAGCCCCTGGCAGCGTCCCGGGACGGGGCTGATGGAGGAAAAACCTCTGCTGGGAGAGATGTAGAAGGGTAGAAAGCCTGTGTTAATGGGTAGCTAGTTTAGAACGGCTAGATGAGGATGGTGATGATGAAGATGATTACTAATATTACTGAAGGTGTCTTTTTTTTTTTTTTTTTCTATTTTTTAAAATCATGCACATGATCTGGCGAGGGAGTTACTGGGCTGCAGCCTAATGACCATGAACAGAGTGAGACAGGCTCCATAATGAAAGCCAGGACTGTAGGCTAAAGAAATGAATCCTCATTAAGAGCAGCTCGCAGGGGCGAGGGGCTGTCCCCCAGGTCCCCAGCCTTTGTTCCCCAGAAACCGGCCCGGATGGGGCGATGCTGGCAGCACTGCTGGGAGGGAAGAGGAAGAGAAAGAAAAGAGACACTGAAATGGACCCAGGAACTTTGTGTTAACCATTTAAAGGGTGACCCAAAGAGGGAAGCCAGCCCAGCCCCTGTTCTCCAGCTGGGTACAATGGGTTCTGTTTTGGGGAAGTGGCACAGTCCGGTGTCCCTGTTTGGGGAAGATTCTTGGGGCTCCTTGCTTTGAGCTACCAGGGCCGAGAGAGATCAGCTTCCAGGGGGCCCCCGCATCCCTTTCCCAGACCCCAGGGAATTTTATCTATGGCCGGGACCCTGGCAGGTTCGCCGCTGCCCCGCCGCTCCGCAAGAACTCTACCGCCGGACCGGGCAGGGCCGGGCTTTGCCTCCGGAGCGCGACCCGCAGCGATCGCAGCGACCCCAGAGGCGACCCCATCCCCGTGGGACGCGGTGCCTCATCCGGGAAAGCCGAGATTCCTGTGGTGCACAAGCTCCTGGCTCAGCCCCCATGTCTTACTAGAGCTGGGGGCGAGCCTGGGGATGCACTTGGCTTCATTTCGGCCC
The DNA here is from genome assembly GCF_041296385.1 of Aphelocoma coerulescens. Classification (NCBI taxonomy): domain Eukaryota; kingdom Metazoa; phylum Chordata; class Aves; order Passeriformes; family Corvidae; genus Aphelocoma; species Aphelocoma coerulescens. The sequence continues at coordinate 62,451,603 of NC_091019.1, forward strand.
TTTCCCCCCATCTTCTTTCCCCCTTCCTCCCCCCCCCATATAATAGAAACCCTGCTCCTGACATAATAGCCGGCAAAGATAACTACCTTTATTTGGGTGACAGCCTTGACCCTTGCCACAGGTAGAGTGGGGAGTTAATGCTGCAGAGACGAACCCACTGGAGAGCAAGAAATAAAATTGTACGTGAAAAAATATTTATCAAAAATATGACCAGACATCTGTAGCATCTCAGCGGCCTGCATGGACACGGTGTTCTGGCCTCAGGACAGGACATATTCCCCTCTCCTCAGAGCCTTAAAGCAAAAATATGCTGAGCAACATATCTATACACCTTCGTATAAGGATTTGCCAGCTATGCTGGGTCCTAGAATCTCAGTCGCTGGGGATTATTTATCTAGACGGAGCTTCCAAACGCAGCAGAGGTGTGAATACATTTTTTAAGCACTTGATTGGCGTTAAGTAGTGTATTAAAAAATACCCTTGGGAAGGAGAAGCCTCACTTTAAAGTCTCGGTAGGATTGTCAGAGATGTTGGAGTTCATTAAGGGATGCTGACCGGCAGAACCGGAGCGCAGGCAGTCCCTCGGGCGGGTATCTGGGAAACCAGCCGGGATTTTCCGGCCTTGGATGGGTCTCGGCAGGATCCGGCCTGGTGCCGTGGAGCGCTGCGGGACGGGCGGGGCTGGAGCGGGCACTGGGAAGCGGGGAGGTTCCCTGTCCTCCCCCGGCTGGCTCTTACCCCGCTCGCTCGGAGCAGGCGGGGGAATGCTCAGCCCGAGGACAGTGCCCGCTGCCGCGGATAGAAAAGGTTACTGGAAATGTCAGCTCCCCTCGGGGAGGGGGGATGGGGTTTTCGGGAGCGTTTCCCACCGAGCCATCCGGGAGCTTTGATGGAGGGAGGATCTCAAGCTCAGGATGCTGTAGTGGGGGATGCTCGGTAGGGAAACGACCTGTGTTCTGATGTGTTTCACGTGCCTTATTATTTTTAAGAGTGTCATAACTGTTGAAATAACAGCTATCAATCGTTCCATTCCTTCCTGAAAATGAAGTTACATTTGAAGCTGTAATCTGCTTAATATTAGAGAGAGTGAGCAGGTTGGATCCTCACTTAAGGTCCTGATACCTGTTGAAAGCACTGAAGTCCCTAAAATGCTGTTGGAGAGGGAGAGATGTTCACCCACTTTCTACTCTCACACTGTATATTCATTAAATCTTTGTCCTTCTGTGTATTATTTAAGTTACTTGTCAAACGAAGTATCAGGCCATGGCTGGCATACCTGATGTTAAAATAAAGACGTACTGAAAACTCAAAAAATCTAAATTATTTTGAGATTGGTAAGCAAAGACGTTCCTTGTACAGGGCCCTGGTCAAGACCATGGCTGCAGACAGAAAGGATCTACCGCCCAAGATTTATCTTTAATTTTATTTAGGGTGTAGCTATGAACCTGGTTGTAAAGTCTGAAATCCTTTGGGATTTGTTTGGCTGCTGCCTTCACCTGCAGGTAAATACACACACTGCCAAATCTCCTTCTACAACGAGATGTTCCTGTACAATCTTCAATCTGCTTCCATCAGGATTTTCACTGAAAATTTCAGCAAAAGCAACAAAATCCCAAAGTATTCAAATAAATAGAAAATTTTTTGATTGATCGTGTTTTTCTCCCCCATTAAGTCTCCTCTCCTCTCCTCTCCTCTCCTCTCCTCTCCTCTCCTCTCCTCTCCTCTCCTCTCCTCTCCTCTCCTCTCCTCTCCTCTCCTCTCCTCTCCTCTCCTCTCCTCTCCTCTCCTCTCCTCTCCTCTCCTCTCCTCTCCTCTCCTCTCCTCTCCTCTCCTCTCCTCTCCTCTCCTCTCCTCTCCTCTCCTCTCCTCTCCTCTCCTCTCCTCTCCTCTCCTCTCCTCTCCTCTCCTCTCCTCTCCTCTCCTCTCCTCTCCCATTCAAGTCCTTTAAATATTACGACTTCTCCCAGGATGGGAAAGAGGGTTGCCACAAAAACACTTATTTAGCAGAAATCAGGAATGAGGACAATTCGCGGGTTTGGGAGAGGTAAAGAACCACAGTCAGATACCCTGAGATGTCTGAATGTTTCTGGGGCTGAGTCTGGGAGAAATCCAGTGTCCCGGCTAGCCTGAGCGCTGGCACTGAGCTGGACTCCAGCCCTTCCTGGAGGTGACTCGCTGCGGTTGAAGGCTGCTCAGGAATTGGAGTCCCTCTTTTCTTGTCAGGGAGCTCCTCCACAGCTTTGGGTACCATGTGGGAGTCAGGCACCACCCCGGGCTTGGAAACAGGATTGGGGCCACGGCTGAAGGTGAGCATCTGCCTGGGCTACAGCATTACAGCTTCAAGGAGCCAGTTTATCCCGGAGCAGCTTCATAAGGACAGGAACCTTCCGTCCCTTTTCCCAATAAATCAGGCAGCGACATCCCCCTGCTTTCTTCTGGGGTTATTTGGCCGGGTGCCTCCAGAGACCTTCCCAAACTCGATCACAGATGCTGCTAGGGGCACGGGGTGCCCTGTCCTCTCTGCGGGGAAGATCCTGGGTTTCTTTGCCATCTCCATCAGCTGGAAGAGCCGCAGTCAGGACTGGGGGGAGCTGCCAGAACACAGGAGAGGGGCATGGAGCTCAACAAGAGGCAGCACCGTGGCCCTCCGCTAACAGGATGATGGGCTTGGGCATCTCCCAGCAGTGGGGAGAGGGTCTGGGAGCCTTTTCTGAGCCCTGAGTTGACCACGTCTCTTTTCAGAGTAATGCAACCCATTAATCATTGATTAGAGATGATAATATGAATGAGCCCTTCCTGCTTGCCATTGGTAATGAAAGTGGGTTTTTGTGGCTTTGGAGTTAGCTGGGTTTTTTTTTTCAGAGGGATTCTGTTGGGAAGCAGGAGAAAACAAACAAGACAGAACCAGTGGGATACAAAGTTCCTCTTTCTGCAGCTTCTGAAGGTGGTTTTTTGGTGGGTGCAGAGTGATAAACTCGGGTTGGGAGTCCTTATAATAAATAGATGGGTGAAGGAGCTCCCTGGCCCTGCCAAGGCCCGGTGGGAAAGGCCGTAGGACATGAACAGGACAGGAATTAACCGGGAAATCCCTACCGGCTTTCCCCAAAGCCTGTTGAACTGACTGACCACCTTCCGGGTGAACTGGGGTCCTTGGATCTGTGGGAACTTCAGCCTCCCTTGGCACCGCTACTTAAATTACTGGGACACGGGGAGGTGTTAATGAGCATCATTGAAGTTACCTGCTATTCTGCTGTTAAATTCCCATTCCGAGAAGTTTTGAGGGTCTTTAAGGAATTGCTTAAGGCAGGATAAAGCTTTGAAGCTATTTCTCCTTGGGAAAGCATTTAAGGTTTTGGGAAGACGGAGTAGCAAACGCAGGGCCCCAGGGGCATCTAGGAATTCGAGTATCCCTAGGGAGCAGGGCAACGAGGCGGCTTTCACCCTCCGGGACAGGCAGGGAGATGGGTGGGAGATGTTCCTGGAAAGGACAGAGCCTCACCACCAGCGGGGTGCACGGAGCAGAGGCCGCAGACATCTGGCTTCCAAAAGAACATGTCTCTTTCCATATCCCTCTCTTTTTCTATTTCCCTTCTTCGTGTCTGACCTGAAACCAGGTAGGTCAGCTATTTCTCTTTGAAGCTGTATTTCTTGTTGGTTGAATTGACTGTTCTGAAAGCAGCATCGCATCTGACTGACAACTGGGCTGCAGTTGGCAGAGTTTTCTGTGTGTCTCTCTCTTCAGTCCTGTTTCTATTTCTCTGTCCTTTCTTCTTTTATCGGCTGATCTTTTTTTCCCCCCTCCAGCTTGTGCCCCTCCGCCCAACTTATTTTCCTTTGCTTATTGATAATCTTAGATCCATCCTCTGCTTCAGTAATCTCAATAGGGAGGAAAAAACAACTAAGCGTGGAGGGAAGCATTTTCTAGTTTCTCGCACGCCCGGGCTATGCATTTTTGCCTTGTAATGCCGCACTTCCATAAACAAACAAACGCACACAATTTTGTGAGCACAACTTGTGTTGAGGCGAGCGGCGGCATACCGCAGCATCCTTAGTGTGAAACAGCGCTCCGGGATGAGAAAGGAGCTGCTTTAATGCCTTTTTAAACTATCTGAGGGCCGGGCCTGTGAGGGATTGAGGGAAGGAGGATTTAGGCTGATTTCCACCAGCTGGGTCAGCAACACGAGTGGAACGTGGAGGGTTGGATAAAGCATGTTACGTTTTGCCGCTCCTTATTTTTGTGTCACATCCCAGAGCGTGTATGTGTGTAATTAATCCCCAGTAGGTTTCCAGGCGATGTCCCGTTCTAGCGGCGCTGCCTCCTCTCCCCGCCCGGCCACCGCCCGCCTGCGCGCTGCCCCCGGTAGATGGAGCATCCTCATCGCTTTTCGCCCGAAGCCCTCAGAAATGTTGGTCTTTCCCTCATAAGTCCCACTGTTCAGGCAAACGGGCAGTTTGGGGGGCACGCGCGCCCCGCCGATGTGCCCTGAGGGAGCGGAGCGCCGCGGCCGCTGGCGATGAGCCCGCCCGGCCGGGCGCTGCGGTTCCGCTGGGTGAACGGGCTCAGCCCCTTCTCCCGGCCGCTGAACCTGCTCCGGGCTTGCCCGACCACCCCAGCTCCCACCACCCCCGGCACGGAGCGCGGCGGGCAGGGGGCACCTGCCGCCCTCTCCGCACCCTTCGGCGGGGCTGAGGTGCCCCGGAACGCGGGGGCTGCCCCGCGGGGCGTGGCCGGCGCTGAGGGGCAGCGTCCGGGCGTGAGCGGGGCTATGGTCCCTTCGCCTGACGTCTTTGGGTGAGTCTCTGGACGGCTCCTCGCCCTTTCCCTTCTGGCAGCGCCCGAGACCATGCGAGGCCGCCACGTTCTGGTCGCTTTCCCCGTG